>NC_086444.1:921279640-921596913 GCF_028390025.1 Pseudophryne corroboree
AGTAACTTTACTATGATGAAAGTATTTTTACTCACGGCTTTTTCTTCGCTCCGGCGATCGTAATGTGATTGACAGGAAATGGGTGTTACTGGGCGGAAACACGGCGTTTCAGGGGCGTGTGGCTGAAAACGCTACCGTTTCCGGAAAAAACGCAGGAGTGGCCGGGGAAACGGTGGGAGTGCCTGGGCGAACGCTGGGTGTGTTTGTGACGTCAACCAGGAACGACAAGCACTGAAATGATCGCACAGGCAGAGTAAGTCTGGAGCTACTCTGAAACTGCTAAGTAGTTAGTAATCGCAATATTGCGAATACATCGGTCGCAATTTTAAGAAGCTAAGATTCACTCCCAGTAGGCGGCGGCTTAGCGTGTGTAACTCTGCTAAAATCGCCTTGCGACCGATCAACTCGGAATGAGGGCCTTGATCTTTTAAATTTTGCAATCTCATCACGGACCTTAGATAGCTCTAGTCCTACTTCCTCGATCACATGTAAAATCAGATCCAGAGAGCACTTATTGAGGACCCCGCACCACTTACTGCAAAATGTTGCATTTGTTCTACCAATGGTAGGAGTAGTAATGATGTGGAATTCCCTTGGTACTCTCTTGGATCTGTGATACTCTGATAAAAACTGGCCATGTAGAGTGAGCTCAACTTCCCTGTGTTTCAACATCAAGATTCTGTGAAATATATCAATCGTCTTTTCAGCAGGTAAACTAGTAAATTCAAAGTGATCAGAATAGACCTTTTCTCATCATCGTCTGTAAGCAAGACCACCTGATTCTCAGCAGCAGATAGTAGACCTTCATCAAAGATTATCTCATTTAATTGAGACATATTCAATTTGTAATCAACCACATCCACTTATAAATATGCAGGTTTTATATTCCAAAGCAATAAATAATTCTAATACAGAGCAAAAATAGCTGCAAAGAAAGATATCCAATGTCATAAATTTGATAGTCTTAAAAAAGATGAATGCTGATCATAATGGGATACTATCTATACCTTAAGAAAATTCGATAACCAATAGACACGGCCTATAGGGAAATAATAGTGACCGTGCTCTTAGTTAACATCCCATGCATAAACATCACAACAAATATCAAAAAATACATTACTAGAAAACATTAAAGCAGGGATGGAACCAAGAATGAAGAGCTCAGTATGCATTTTAATCCATAAATAAACTGTATCTGTTGCTTATATGGAAGTTTGGTGAGTGCCCTTTTTTGGATACACATATATATATATATATATATATATATATATATATAAAAGGGTGGGATTCAATTAAATGAGCAACAGGTTCTATGTCCTAATTACCTTTTTAATTATGCCAAAAGATATACCGAAAGGTAGTTTAATAATTTATGCATTTAATACTCAAATTAGAACAATAAAAGAGGTACACAAAACTAGATGAAAAGAGGGACTACGTACATACCCCCAGCCATTCGGCCTGCCCCAGGACAGGGCCTGCACTTGACTCCTCGATGCAGCTGTACACTGGTGGTGGGTGGTGGTAGGTGAGTGACCGATCCACTGCGCTCCTCTCCTAAAAAGTGTGCCTGATAGGAACGGGCATTCCAGAGCCAGTGGCAGAGCCCTCTGCTTAGCCTGAGCTGCCGCCCGCACACCCACCTGCCAGCAAAGACCGCAACAGGACAGAGCGTCTCTGTGTAGCACTGCAGAGTTCCCTCCGCGCCCAGCCCACCCTCTCCATCTAGACATGCTTACTAAGCATGTCAGGACTCAGGACACTAGGGATAGGAGGAGTCAGCAGGCCAGGGCCGGGCACGGAGGACCTCTGCAGTGGTATACAAACTGAGACACTCGGCTCTGTTGCGGTTGCCGGTCTGTGCTGGCGGGCGGCAGCTCAGGCTATGACAGAGGGCTCCGCCACTGGTACCGGAACGCTGTTCAGGAATGGCGTTCTGGTGCAAATATAGCCCTGGCGGTACTCATTCACAAACAGTTTGCAGAACCTTACCTAACATTAGGTATCGGTTCTGCGGAACCGGTGCAAAATGGCTGAATCCCACCACTGTATATATATATATATATATATATACACAATACACCAATAGTCCTGTGCAGTATAAGGTAACATACATATGATGTATAATTTGAGCGCACAATCTGAAACCTGATTACTAGAGCAGATGTGTGGGTATAATAGTTAGTTAAATTAGATCAAATAATAATGGTGAAATTTGTTTCATTGAAATAGTATTGTGAAGGAATAGTTGCCTTTGCACAATTGATTCTGACTGGTAATTAAAAGGCTCAGGTAGAGTTTACCGGTGGCGGATGAAGGAGTCTATGTCCTGAGTTCCTGCTAGTGATGTGCGGGTTTTGTTTTTTTAAAACCGAACCCACCCATACTTACCAGTTCCGAGTAGAGCCAGGTTCAATTCCTCACTAAAGCACTATCTGGGAGGATTTTGCATGTTCTCCCCTTGTCTGCATGAGATTCCTCCCATTGGGCTTCTGACCATAGTGTGTATGTGTGTCCACCTGATAGGGAATAAAGACTGTTAGCTCCACTGCTGAAGGGACCAATGTGAATTACTAAAATATTCTCTGTAAAGTGAAAGTGCTGCATAATATGTGTGTGCTCTATAAATAAATGGGTCATTCCATGAAATATTGGGCACAATACATGAAAATGTAATTTCACATAACCACTAACATTTCAGTATTTTATGCTACTAAAAAATGGTGGCATTGTGTGTGATAAGTACTGGCAATGGAGATAAAAAGAAGGGAATTTGGGAAGAAACTAATCATTGCAATCCATGACTGCAGCTACAGTATGTAGTCTATGCATCCATATTCAATACTATTATTACTGTAAATCCCTCCCCCCTCCAGCTTCATCATTACATGTGAGGACTAAGGTAAACATGTAAAATAAAGTAGCTGTCCAGCTTTTCTAAAACTACATGTCCCATCATTTTTTATCTGTGTGCGCATACTGAGACTTGTATTTGTGACTAAACACACATCATAATGTTTCTATTTTTCTACAGGCACAGAATCATCCTTAAACAAACATAAAATGATAATTACTAAGTACAAGTAATTAGGAGTTATGATGATACTTAAATATTTTTATTGAATCCTCCAATAACCTTTCTGTTTTATTTCTAAACACCTGGGATGCCCTGTTGTATCACATTTTATTTTAAGTTCACTTTCTCTATTAAAGAAAATGTGAAAGGAATCACATAGACCAGATAAACTTCACCAGTTTCTTTATTTCTTTGTTAGGCACAAAGATCTTTCAGTATAGCAGTGCAGGTTTACATCAGAACAGGTGCATAACAGTACAGGATCACATCAGTACAAATTCATAGCAGTAGAGGATCACATCAGTACAAGTTCATAGCGATACAGGTTCACCTTAGTACAGGTTCAATGGCCTTAACGTCCCCGTACCCCATTCTGGATGCTAGTCACTGTCAGAAGCATTGTTCCATTGTGCCTGGAACCCTTTTAACACACTTACAGGTGCATGTAATGAACTGCTTCTTAACCAAGAACAACAGTAATACCTGACCTGGATTCTCATCAGTCACAATGCTGCAATTCTAAATACATGTCAGATCTGAGCTGTCTATGTGTCCCTCCAGGAGGGACACAATGCTCTGCTTCTGGACTTCCCTCTTAATTTATGATTGCCATCACCAGTGGTGAAACACTTTTCTTATCCATTCACCTGTTCAAAACAGGTGCCAGCAATCATAAATTAAGAGAAAAGTCCACACGCAGAGCATTGTGTCCCTCCTGGAGAGGGTCAAGTTGGGAGGTAATTAGTGATGTGCACCGGATATTTTTCGGGTTTTGTGTTTTGGTTTTGGATTCGGTTCCGCAGCCGTGTTTTGGATTCGGACGCGTTTTGGCAAAACCTCCCTGAAAATTTTTTGTCGAATTTGGGTGTGTTTTGGATTCGGGTGTTTTTTTACAAAAACCCCTCAAAAACAGCTTAAATCATAGAATTTGGGGGTCATTTTGATCCCATAGTATTATTAACCTCAATAACCATAATTTCCACTCATTTCCAGTCTATTCTGAACACCTCACAATGGGGGTAATTCTGAGTTGATCGCAGCAGCAAGTTTGTTAGCAATTGGGCAAAACCATGTGCACTGCAGGGGGGTCAGATGTAACATGTGCAGAGAAAGTTAGATTTGGGTGGGTTATTTTATTTCTGTGCAGGGTAAATACTGGCTGCTTTATTTTTACACTGCAATTTAGATTGTAGATTGAACACACCCCACCCAAATCTAACTCTCTCTGCACATGTTATATCTGCCTCCCCTGCAGTGCACATGGTTTTGCCCATTTGCTAACAAAGTTCCTGCTGCGATCAACTCAGAATTAGGCCCAATATTATTTTTAGCCCTAAAATTTGCACCGAGGTCGCTGGATGACTAAGATAAGCGACCCAAGTGGCCGACACAAACACCTGGCCCATCTAGGAGTGGCACTGTAGTGTCAGACAGGATGGCACTTCAAAAAATAGTCCCCAAACAGCACATGATGCAAAGAAAAAAAGAGGTGCATCAAGGTCGCTGGATGGCTAAGCTAAGCGACCCAAGTGGCCGACACAAATACCTGGCCCATCTAGGAGTGGCACTGCAGTGTCAGACAGGATGGCAGATTAAAAAAAATAGTCCCCAAACAGCACATGATGCAAAGAAAAAAAGAGGTGCAATGAGGTAGCTGTGTGACTAAGCTAAGCGACCCAAGTGGCCGACACAAATACCTGGCCCATCTAGGAGTGGCACTGCAGTGTCAGACAGGATGGCACTTCAAAAAAATAGTCCCCAAACAGCACATGATGCAAAGAAAAAAAGAGGCGCAATGAGGTAGCTGTGTGACTAAGCTAAGCAACCCAAGTGGCCGACACAAACACCTGGCCCATCTAGGAGTGGCACTGCAGTGTCAGACAGGATGGCAGATTAAAAAAATAGTCCCCAAACAGCACATGATGCAAAGAAAAAGAAAGAAGGAAAGAAAAAGAGGTGCAAGATGGAATTGTCCTTGGGCCCTCCCACCCACCCTTATGTTGTATAAACAGGACATGCACACTTTAACAAACCCATCATTTCAGCGACAGGGTCTGCCACATGACTGTGACTGAAATAACTGGTTGGTTTGGGCCCCCACCAAAAAAGAAGCAATCAATCTCTCCTTGCACAAACTGGCTCTACAGAGGCAAGATGTCCACCTCCTCCTCATCCTCCGATTCCTCACCCCTTTCACTGTGTACATCCCCCTCCTCACAGATTATTAATTCGTCCCCACTGGAATCCACCATCTCAGGTCCCTGTGTACTTTCTGGAGGCAATTGCTGGTGAATGTCTCCACGGAGGAATTGATTATAATTCATTTTGATGAACATCATCTTCTCTACATTTTCTGGAAGTAACCTTGTACGTCGATTGCTGACAAGGTGAGCGGCTGCACTAAACACTCTTTCGGAGTACACACTGGAGGGGGGGCAACTTAGGTAAAATAAAGCCAGTTTCTGCAAGGGCCTCCAAATTGCCTCTTTTTCCTGCCAGTATACTTACGGATTGTCTGACATGCCTACTTGGATGCGGTCACTCATATAATCTTCCACCATTCTTTCAATGGTGACAGAATCATATGCAGGGACGGTAGACGACATGTCAGTAATCGTTGGCAGGTCCTTCAGTCCGGACCAGATGTCAGCACTCGCTCCAGACTGCCCTGCATCACCACCAGCGGGTGGGCTCGGAATTCTGAGCCTTTTCCTCGCAGCCCCAGTTGCGGGAGAATGTGAAGGAGGAGCTGTTGACGGGTCACGTTCCGTTTGACTTGACAATTTTCTTACCAGCAGGTATTTGAACCTATGCAGACTTGTGTCTGCCAGAAAGAGAGATACAACATAGGTTTTAAATCTAGGATCGAGCACGGTGGCCAAAATGTAGTGCTCTGATTTCAACAGTTTGACCACCCGTGAATCCTGGTTAAGCGAATTAAGGGCTCCATCCACAAGTCCCACATGCCTAGCGGAATCGCTCTGTTTTAGCTCCTCCTTCAATCTCTCCAGCTTCTTCTGCAAAAGCCTGATGAGGGGAATAACCAGACTCAGGCTGGCAGTGTCTGAACTGACTTCACGTGTGGCAAGTTCAAAGGGTTGCAGAACCTTGCACAACGTTGAAATCATTCTCCACTGCGCTTGAGTCAGGTGCATTCCCCCTCCTTTGCCTATATCGTGGGTAGCTGTATAGGCTTGAATGGCCTTTTACTGCTCCTCCATTCTCTGAAGCATAAAGTGTGTTGAATTCCACCTCGTTACCACCTCTTGCTTCAGATGATGGCAGGGCAGGTTCAGGAGTGGTTGCTGGTGCTCCAGTCTTCGGCACGCGGTGGCTGAATGCCGAAAGTGGCCCGCAATTCTTCGGGCCACCGACAGCATCTCTTGCACGCCCCTGTCGTTTTTTAAATAATTTTGCACCACCAAATTCAATGTATGTGCAAAACATGGGACGTGCTGGAATTTGCTCACATGTAATGCATGTACAATATTGGTGGCGTTGTCCGATGTCACAAATCCCCAGGAGAGTCCAATTGGGGTAAGCTATTCTGCGATGATGTTCGTCAGTTTCCGTAAGAGGTTGTGAGCTGTGTGCCTCTTCTGGAAAGCGGTGATACAAAGCGTAACCTGCCTAGGAACGAGTTGGTGTTTGCGAGATGCTGCTACTGGTGCCGCCGCTGCTGTTCTTGCTGCGGGAGGCAATACATCTACCCAGTGGGCTGTCACAGTCATATAGTCCTGAGTCTGCCCTGCTCCACTTGTCCACATGTCCGTGGTTAAGTGGACATTGGGTACAACTGCATTTTTTAGGACACTGGTGAGTCTTTTTCTGACGTCCGTGTACATTTTCGGTATCGCCTGCCTAGAGAAATGGAACCTAGATGGTATTTAGTACCGGAGAAACAGTTCCTCAATCAATTCTTTAGTTCCCTGTGAATTAACGGTGGATACTGGAAACACGTTTTTCACCACCCAGGCTGCCAAGGCCTGAGTTATCCGCTTTGCAGCAGGATGACTGCTGTGATATTTCATCTTCCTCGCAAAGGACTGTTGGACAGTCAATTGCTTACTGGAAGTAGTACAAGTGGTCTTCTGACTTCCCCTCTGGGATGGTGATCGACTCCCAGCAGCAACAACAGCAGCGCCAGCAGTGCCAGCAGCAGTAGGCGTTACACTCAAGGATGCATCGGAGGAATCCCAGGCAGGAGAGGACTCGTCAGACTTGACAGTGACATGGCCTGCAGGACTATTGGCTTTCCTGTCTAAGGAGGAAATTGACACTGAGGGAGTTGGTGGTGTGGTTTGCAGGAGCTTGGTTACAAGAGGTAGGGATTTAGTTGTCAGTGGACTGCTTCCGCTGTCACCCAAAGTTTTTGAACTTGCCAATGACTTCTGATGAATGCGCTCCAGGTGACGTATAAAGGAGGATGTTCCTAGTTGGTTAACGTCCTTATCCCTACTTATTACAGCTCGACAAAGGCAACACACGGCTTGACACCAGTTGTCCGCATTTCTGTTGAAATAATTCCACACCGAAGAGGTGATTTTTTTTTTATTTGACCAGGCATGTCAATGGCCATATTCGTCCCATGGACAACAGGTGTCTCCCCGGGTGCCTGACTTAAACAAACCACCTCACCATCAGAATCCTCCTTGTCAATTTCCTCCCCAGTGCCAGCAACACCCATATCCTCATCCTGGTGTACTTCAACAGTGACATCTTCAATTTGACTATCAGGAACTGGACAGCGGGTGCTCCTTCCAGCACTTGCAGGGGGCGTGCAAATGGTGGAAGGCGCCACCTCTTCCCGTCCAGTGTTGGGAAGGTCAGGCATCGCTACCGACACAATTGGACTCTCCTTGGGGATTTGTGATTTAGATGAACGCCATCTTAACTCTTTTTAGTTTTCTAGCAGGAGGATGAGTGCTTCCATCCTCATGTGAAGCTGAACCACTAGCCATGAACATAGGCCAGGGCCTCAGCCGTTCCTTGCCACTCCGTGTCGTAAATGGCATATTGGCAAGTTTACGCTTCTCCTCAGACGCATTTAATTTAGATTTTTGGGTCATTTTACTGAACTTTTGTTTATTGGATTTTACATTCTCTCTACTATGACATTGGGCATCGGCCTTGGCAGACGACGTTGATGGCATTTCATCGTCTCGGCCATGACTAGTGGCAGCAGCTTCAGCACGAGGTGGAAGTGGATCTTGATCTTTCCCTATTTTACCCTCCACATTTTTGTTCTCCATTTTTTAATGTGTGGAATTATATGCCAGTAATATATCAATAGCAATGGCCTACTACTATATATACTGCGCACAAAAACTTAAATGCACCACAGGTATGGATGGATAGTATACTTGACGACACAGAGGTAGGTAGAGCAGTTGCCTACTGTATCGTACTGCTATATATTATATACTGGTGGTAAGCAAAATTATGCACTGTCCTACTACTATATATATACTGCACACAAAAACTTAAATGCACCACAGGTATGGATGGATAGTATACTTGATGACACAGAGGTAGGTAGAGCAGTGGCCTACTGTACTGTACTGCTATATATTATATACTGGTGGTCTGCAAAATTATGCACTGTCCTACTACTATATATATATATACTGCGCACAAAAACTTAAATGCACCACAGGTATGGATGGAAAGTATACTTGACGAAACAGAGGTAGGTAGAGCAGTGGCCTACTGTACCATACTGCTATATATTGTATACTGTGGTCAGCAAAATTATGCACTGTCCTACTACTATATATATACTGCACACAAAAACTTAAATGCACCACAGGTATGGATGGATAGTATACTTGATGACACAGAGGTAGGTAGAGCAGTGGCCTACTGTACTGTACTGCTATATATTATATACTGGTGGTCAGCAAAATTATGCACTGTCCTACTACTATATATATACTGCGCACAAAAACTTAAATGCACCACAGGTATGGATGGAAAGTATACTTGACGACACAGAGGTAGGTAGAGCAGTGGCCTACTGTACCATACTGCTATATATTGTATACTGGTTGTCAGCAAAATTATGCACTGTCCTACTACTATATATATACTGTGCACAAAATCTTAAATGCACCACAGGTATGGATGGATAGTATACTTGACGACACAGAGGTAGGTAGAGCAGTGGCCTACTGTACCATACTGCTATAACTTATATACTCGTTGTCAGCAAAATTATGCACTGTCCTACTACTATATATATATTGCGCACAAAAACTTAAATGCACCACAGGTATGGATGGATAGTATACTTGACGACACAGAGGTAGGTAGAGCAGTGGCCTACTGTACCGTACTGCTATATATTGTATACTGGTGGTCAGCAAAATTATGCACTGTCCTACTACTATATATATACTGTGCACAAAATCTTAAATGCACCACAGGTATGGATGGATAGTATACTTGACGACACAGAGGTAGGTAGAGCAGTGGCCTACTGTACCGTACTGCTATATATTATATACTGGTGGTCAGCAAAATTATGCACTGTCCTACTACTATATATATACTGCACACAAAAACTTAAATGCACCACAGGTATGGATGGATAGTATACTTGATGACACAGAGGTAGGTAGAGCAGTGGCCTACTGTACTGTACTGTTATACATTATATACTGGTGGTCAGCAAAATTATGCACTGTCCTACTACTATATATATATACTGCGCACAAAATCTTAAATGCACCACAGGTATGGATGGATAGTATACTTGACGACACAGAGGTAGGTAGAACAGTGGCCTACTGTACCGTACTGCTATATATTATATACTGGTGGTCAGCAAAATTATGCACTGTCCTACTACTATATATATATACTGCGCACAAAAACTTAAATGCACCACAGGTATGGATGGATAGTTTACTTGACGACACAGAGATAGGTAGAGCAGTGGCCTACTGTACCGTACTGCTATATATTATATACTGGTGGTCAGCAAAATTATGCACTGTCCTACTACTTTATATATACTGCGCACAAAAACTTAAATGCACCACAGGTATGGATGGATAGTATACTTGATGACACAGAGGTAGGTAGAGCAGTGGCCTACTGTACCGTACTGCTATATATTATATACTGTTGGTCAGCAAAATTATGCACTGTCCTACTACTATATATATACTGCGCACAAAAACTTAAATGCACCACAGGTATGGATGGATAGTATACTTGACGACACAGAGGTAGGTAGAGCAGCGGCCTAATGTACCGTACTGCTATATATTATATACTGGTGGTCAGCAAAATTATGCACTGTCCTACTACTATATATATACTGCGCACAAAAACTTAAATGCACCACAGGTATGGATGGATAGTATACTTGACGACACAGAGGTAGGTAGAGCAGTGGCCTACTGTACCGTACTGCTATATATTATATACTGGTGGTCAGCAAAATTATGCACTGTCCTACTACTATATATATACTGCGCACAAAAACTTAAATGCACCACAGGTATGGATGGATAGTATACTTGACGACACAGAGGTAGGTAGAGCAGTGGCCTACTGTACCATACTGCTATATATTATATTCTGGTGGTCAGCAAAATGATGCACTGTCCTACTACTATATATATACTGCACACAAAAACTTAAATGCACCACAGGTATGGATGGATAGCATACTTGACGACACAGAGGTCGGTAGAGCAGTGGACTACTGTACCGTACTGAATAATTCTGGTGGTCACTGGTCAGCAAAATTCTGCACTGTCCTCCTACTATATACTACAATGCAGCACAGATATGGAGCGTTTTTCAGGCAGAGAACGTATAATACTGGTGGTCACTGGTCAGCAAAACTCTGCACTGTCCTCCTACTATATAATACTGGTGGTCCCCAGTCCCCACAATAAAGCACACTGAGCACAGATATTTGCAGCACACTGAGCATAGGTATGGAGCGTTTTTCAGGCAGAAAACGTAGATATTTGCAGCACACTGAGCACAGATATTTGCAGCACACTGAGCACAGATATTTGCAGCACACTGAACACAGAAACTGAGAGAACGTCAGCCACGTCCTCTCACTATCATCTCCAATGCACGAGTGAAAAATGGTGGCGACGCGCGGCTCCTTATATAGAATACGAATCTCGCAAGAATCTGACAGTGGGATGATGACGTTTGGGCGCGCTCGGGTTAATCGAGCAAGGCGGGAAGATTCGAGTCCGCCTCGGAACCGTGTAAAATGGGTGAAGTTCGGGGGGTTCGGATTCCGAGGAACCGAACCTGCTCATCACTAAGGTAATATATATATATATATATATATATATAGTTATCATACCTCCCAACATGACCCTCTCCAGGAGGGACACAATGCTCTGCTCCTGGACTTCCCTCTTAATTTATGATTGCCATCACCTGTACTGAAACACCTTTCTTATCTATTAACCTGTTCAAAACAGGTGCAGACAATCATACAGTAAGACAAAAGTCCAGAAGCAGAGCATTCTGTTCCTCCTGGAGAGGGTCATGTTGGGAGGTATGTTGTCTGCCTTCTTTCATGCTGGGAGTGGCACCATCAGGGGATATATATAATACAAACATATTTATAGACCACTGCAAGAAAATGGATTTGGACACAAATCCTCTTTATGCCACATTCATGCAGTTAACTTAAGAGCTCATTGTTATTCAGTTATAATACCCTTTATTAAATAACACATTTCAATTTACTGCCATACCCTGGATTCAAACCTATAACCTGTTGAAATCTAATTTATCACCTACTAATTGAACTATTTGGTCCTGCATAAAAACTGTGACCACTATATGAAGCTACTGTTACTTTGTAATAAAATATTCAGCATTGCAATTGAACAGATCTATGTAGTGTGCAGCCACACATCCAATCTCTTACAGCCATACACTACACAGATCTACTCAGCTGCAATGCTAATTATTTTTTCCACAAAGTACAAGGTAAGCTTCAAATAGAATTTTCTATTTTAGAATAATCTACCTTTCTATGCAAGGGCAGATAGCTCAGTGAATAGATTGTCTGACTGCAATACCACAGGCAGTGGGTTCAAATCCCAGGTTTGTCAGCATCTTAAAATATAATAAAGGACACTGTGACTGAATGACAAAGAAATCTCAGGTTGAGTTCATGAATGTTGTTTAGGTATTAGCGACAGAAGGGGTCAGGGTAGGAGACAGTGAAGGTCAGAAGATGCCGGGCTTCAAAGAGGGGGTAAGCTACAAGTGAAAGTAATTAAAACAGAAAATTGACAAACAGCATCCCCTTGCCTGCAGCACTATGTGGGGTACTCCCTCCGCACACACCTAGTCATGGCCCTGGCTTTAACATCTTTGTTCAAAAATAATAAATAATGTATGTAGTGATAATACTAGGATCTTTTCTGTGGTTAGGAGTAAAGGACAGTGGTGACATCAAAACTTCCCACCCCCCCCACACATACACCCCATATGTAATCATATCTGTCAGTCATCATTAAAAAATATCTGTTTGAAAATAATTAATTTGAAAAAACATAGTAATTCCTTAATGCTTCACTGGCATTGTGTTTTGTGTATGGAGAGAGACAGACATGTTCCTAATTGACTTCCACAAGTATATTAGCTCTGCTGCTTAAAGCAGCCAATTTACATCGGATTGTGACATGCATACAATTATTTTCATGGATACTCAGGTCACTCAAAATCGGATGAAGTATTTCTCTGGATTTATTTGTAAATCCTACAGGTAAAACAATTTATTGCATGTTTAATATTGTCACTGTGCATATAAATAGATATTTTACTTGATCTCTTTTCTGTCAACTTATAGTTTTAGAACTTGGTCAATTAGAAATATGCATGGAGGAGATGGAACAGAACATTTTAATAAGGGGTTATCACTGAAATATTGTATCTTAGGAAAAAATTTCAATGGAAATAATAAACCAGGCATCTATAAGTAGCAAAAATGGTTCATAGAAGTATTCTCCAACCCTTAATCTCAGCCACCGCAAAATGTAATTGGTTTTGTGGAATTAAAAATGCCTTGCAACAACTAGTGAATGTTCCTCTAACCTTATAGCTACAGCACATTTCAATATATCATTGCCCAACATGAAGGTGGGGATTTACTTGAAATTGTTATACGGCAGTTTGAAACCAAACAACATTTCCACACACCACCAACGGTTTTCACCTTACAAATTCTATTCAGTGGTTTGGAATCGTATACTCAAACTACTGCCAATGTGTGAAGGTTTTCAAATAGTAAAACATTCTGTAGATTGGTCCAAATTGCCAGATAAAAGCTTGCAAAACTGATGAAATATTGCCGGAAAAACTGCTTTAGCTAGCTGGCCAATCAGTACATAAGGAGGACACAAACCACTTATTATGAAGGAAATAATTATGCATTGATTAAGGAAGCAAAAACATTAATATTAATATTATTAAGGTAAGTGTTGATTAATATATTAAGGGGTAAAATTAATGTATCATTTTATTACGAGAGCAACATTATTTATTAATTATATCAAGGTAAGAATATCAATTAATTGTTAATTGGAGACACTTTTTGTCCTTATAATAAATTCATTTTAATGATCCCTTTAACAATTAATTAATATTGCCCTCTTAATGTAATGAATAAATAATATTATTAAAATTATATATTTTGCTTTCTACTATATTAATAAATTAATAAAGCCCCCCCCCAAGATAATTCATGATTTTTGTCTCCATATTGAATATAGTTTTATTGCTCTCATAATAGGTTCTGTATACTACTGCTGATTGGTCAGCAATGACATCAAGTCACAACCACCTCATTTTTCTGGGGGTTTTTTTCTGTCGTTTTTTTCTAGAAATTTTGCAAAACCACCGCATTGTTAACCTGTCTTAAGTATAATTTACGCTTGTTGGCACATTTCTGTGCCTATCCAAATGTCATAAAGGGGTGCCTCAAACCAACTTACCAACTAAAGAAGAAGAATTTTGCTCACTTGCAGTCACAACTATCTTTCAATGCTAGGCCATCTGCTTGATGGCACAATAATACAAAAAACACTGAAGGGGTGTATACTTCAATTATGCTCATTCTCAGTTATCTAGAGTTTGCATTCACTTGTTCACTACATCAATGATAATTCAAGTCACCTCTACCTTATTAGCCAGGTTGCTTATCTTAATGGAAGGAAATCTAAGAATCCTCCAATAATTTACATTTATAGTATATAAAAAGCTTAGAATTTGAACAATTTATTATTATTTAATTATTTAATTAATTAATTAACTAACAGTTTCTTAAATAGCGCAGCATATATTTACAATTAAAACAACAGTGATAACACAAAGGGGGTCATTCTGAGTTGATCGCTAGCTGCCGTTGTTCGCGTCTTAGCGATCATTTAAAAAATGGTAAATCTGCGCATGCGTATGCACCGCAATGCGCACACACAGCAGACGGGTACAGAGAGCATCATGGTTTTGCACAGGTTCCAGCAACGCTTTCAGTCGCACTGGCGGACACAAGGAGATTGACAAGAAGTGGAAGTTTCTGGGTGTCTACTGGCCGTTTTCTGGGAGTGTTTGGAAAAACGCAGGCATGGCCGGGCGTTTGCTGGGCGGGTATCTGGCGTCATTACCGTGTAATTCATCGCAGCAATCATCGCACAGAATAAGTAACTACAGGGCTGGTCTTGTTTTGCCAAAATGTGTTTTCAGCCGCTCTGCTGCACAGGTGTTCGCACTCCTGCAAAGCGAAAATACACTCCCCCATGGGCGGCGACTATGCGTTTGCACAGCTGCTAAAAGTAGCTAGCAAGCGATCAACTCGAAATGAGGGTCAAAACTGGGTAATAATAACAGACAGACATAGAGGTAGGAGGGCCCTGCTCACAAGCTTACAATCTATAGGAAAATAGGCATTGATACACAAGGATTTGTGCCATCTATTGCATAATGGTCCAACCGGATTGCAGAGTTTCTTGCTGGACTGTATGATATAGTCACACAGCAATGTTGACCAGAGGTCAGGAGGATGTCAAATTGAAGTAAAAGAAAATACTGTATGTTAACATGTGTGGACTGTACAGAGGGAATGTAATTAGATATGAATATCTATGAAGGTTATGTGGTGGTTATGGAATTTGGTAAGCTTGCCTGAAGAGGTGAGTTTTTAGGGAACGCTTGAAGGTGTCAAGCCTAGGGAAGAGCCATATTGCGCGTGGGAGGACATTTCACAGAGTTGGAATTTGAGTAAATCATACCATAAATTCAGCACACTTACTAAGAAAATGAGTAACAGGTTGTCAATTTTATGTGAAGTAACTTAGTTATCCCCAAGATATATGTTATATAGATACTCTCAGAACCAGAAACACCAGTTAAACCAATTAATGAAAGTTAATTTATTTAACAATAAATTATAAACCATTTTAACTAGTTCAGTTCTATCTACACAGACATCTTGTTAAACATTTGCGAATGACATCAATTTTCATCACCCAATTCTATTTGTAATAATAGTGGTAAGTGAGGAGAGCTGCATCTGAAACCCTCTCTGTTCACACCACATTGCAATAACATTGTTCTTCTGAAATTGGGCTTGTCATTCCTCTAGCCGTATACATAACAGCTATTATATTGAATTAGCTCATGTCCACAAACTAACAATTTATGCAATCCACAGGAGGACTTCCTAGTAAACTTTCTACACTGGTAACAAGGAAAACAATTAACAAAGTGTAATAAACTCTACTGAATACATTGGAAAGAGTTGATGCTCTTTGTTTATCCCTTAATAGCAAGAAATTATTTCAGCTAAACAACTAAATAAATGAAAAACAATGGAAAACGTAAATTAGAATTAAACTCCCAAGCTATCATTACTAGACAATAAAAGGCTCACTAGACAATGTGCAGCAATCGCTTGCGATCACGGTGAAAAAAATGCCAGTAATAGGTTTCAGTGAGTAGATGAGTTTTTCTTGCATTAGGAAAGAGAAACTGCTGAATGGATATTTTATTGCATAATGAAATCTGCAAGTAATGAAATAATTGGGTTACTTAATTTTTTTTCTCCAAACAAATGAGTTGGTGATGAAGAGAAAATACGCAAGGGATCATTGGTTCAGAAAACAACTGATGTCAGAAGTGGCGGTGTAAGAGTTTCTCATTAAAACACTTTTTAATATAAAGTTTAATTTCTTCAAATGCAATGAAAGGAACTATTGCATATTACTGGTAGCTTTACAATCTTATTTAACCAGAGATCCAATCTGTTTAAACATGAATCCAATCTAAAACACATTTAGAGCTAAATTGAAATGACAATACTTACTTGTTATTATTTTTTTTTCATTATTTTTACCGTGATCAAATATATATTTACATTTTCTTTGTTGTGATAGCTGATTATACCATTATATCTAGAATCTGTATTGGACGCTTGTGTCCTATGTTCTTATTATAAAGCCCATGAGCATAGAACTGTAAAGTAAAATATCAATGACTTCTTATTAAGCAGGATCAATCTTTCATTACTTTTTCAGTTATCTTCATCATTAATTATCATACTAGAATTACTGGAGTAAATTGCAGTCATAATTAGAAGGCTATATGGTGCTAAGTGGTTTGTGACTTGTTACTGGTTATCTCCAGATCACACTGAACCTAATGAGTCCCAGTGTACATAGACTTCTTAAAATTGTATTTTTAACTCCATCATCTCTAGGGGCAAACTAGCCAGGGGCTATTTTAAATTCAATAGTTTGGTCCATAGACAGTTCTAATGTATCATACCTTTCTTATTGACACCGTATACAGTATGCAATAGCATAAAGTACTCTGAACTTGTGATATATTGAATAATGTACTACTGTATATAGATAGAATGTACAGTTTTTCATTGTGAGTATTGTTTTAGCATTTTAAAGGTTGCTTGAATAAGTTACAAGTTTGTTTCCTGATGTCACTAGCAGTCACATTGCAAAGGACTGCTTAGATACAGTAGTTCTGCATTGTACAGATTTCCTTTGTAAAGACCTAGGCTTATATTTACAAAAGGTCGATTTCATTGATTTTAAATTAATGCAAATCGATTTAAATAAATGTTGGGTTTTCAGGGCTAAAACACACATTTTCTAAAATGTAAAAATTAATATCAATAATTATCGGTTAATAAATGTGTGTTTTAGCCCCTGAAAGCCAACATAGTTTTAGATCGATTTTCAACAATTTAAAATCGATGAAAATCAACCTTTAGTAAACAAACCCCTAAATCTTCAAGGTTTTTATTACTCAGACAGCATTGTCAAGCTTTGTCCTACTTGAAACTGTAGTAGAGGTAGGCTTTTGGGGGGTCATTCTGACCTGATCGCATGCTGCCATTTTTTGCAGTGCAGCGATGATGTCACTACTGCGCATGCGCGTCGTACGGGTGCAAAGCGGATCATTGCTGTGCGATGTATTTAATGAAGAATCCACTCACATAGCCAATGGCAAGGAGATTGACAGGAAGAAGGCATTTGTGGGTGTCAACTGACCGTTTTCTGGGAGTGGATGGAAAAACGCAGGCGTGTCCAAGCGTTTGCAGGGCGGGTGTCTGACGTCAATCCCGGGACTGGACAGGCTGAAGTGATCGCAAGGGCTAAGTAAGTTCTGAGCTACTCAGAAACTGCACAAACTATTTTTGTACCACTCGGCTGCACATGCGATTGCACCCTTGCACAGCAAATATATACTCCCAAGTGGGCAGCAACTATGCTTATGCATGGCTGCAAAAAGTAGCTAGCGAGCTATAAACTCGGAATGACCCCCTTGGAGTGGAGCCTAATGAGTAAATTGAAGCTATGCATGCGTCTATATTTGGAGTAGTGTGCATTGGCTATGGACTCAGCTTTCAAACTTACCGCTCCAAATTTAAAATGGCCATGAGATTTTACCATTTGCAGTTTTCCATTTTATTTTTGTGTTCACAATAAATCAGTCTTAACACAAAAAAACCACAGGTGAAGTAAACAGCAATGTTTATTTCTTAACAAATACACCTGTCAAGGGAATGGAATACATTGTGGTGGTAGGGGATTCCATTATTAGGAAGACAGATAGGGCAATCTGCTACCGGGACCGTGATCGCCATAAGGTCTGTTGTCTCCCGGGTGCTCGAGGGCGGCACATCGAGGATCGGGTAGATAGATTGTTGGGAGGGGCTGGGAATGATCCAGCGGTCTTGGTGCACGTTGGCACCAACAACAAAGTTAGTGGAAGGTGGGATATCCTTAAGAAAGATTATAGGGAATTAGGCAAGAAACTTAAGGCAAGGACATCTAAGGTAATATTCTCCGAATTATTACCAGTGCCACGCGCTAGCCCAGGGAGACAGAGGGAGATTAGGGAGGTAAATGTGTGGTTTAGGGATTGGTGCAGGAAAGAAGGGTTTGTGTTCCTAGAACACTGGGTGAACTTTTCAGTCAGGCGCCATCTTTTTTGTCATGATGGATTGCACCTGAATGAGGAGGGGGCAGCGGTGCTGGGGGGAAGGATGGTTGGAAGGTTGGAGGATATTTTAAACTAGGTGCCTGGGGGGAGGGGTTAGCAAGAAATTACGGGTCATTCAGTGAGAATAGCAGGGGTGGCGTTGGTGAACAAAATGGGGGAGGAGTAGGGGGAGGAATAGAGCAGACGGCAAGGGTAGTAACATGGGAACTAAAAAGGGTTTTAGAATATCAGTAACCAATGACAATTATGGGTCATCTTTGCTGCATAAGAATTTTGTATGTCCCTACCATAAGGGGAAATACATATCTCAATTTTATGTATGTAAATGCTAGAAGCCTTACAGGTAAAAAGAGGGAACTTGAAATCCTTGCAGCAAGCAAGGAATATGATATTATAGGCATTACTGAAACGAAGGTGGGACGAATCTCACGATTGGACAGTCAATCTAGAGGGTTACACATTGTAAAGGAGAGACAGACTAAATAAACGGGTTGGAGGGGTATGTCTTTATGTAAAGCCATTTCTAAAACCTGTTATACGGGAAGATATTCAAGAAGGGACTGTAAATACTATTGAGACATTATGGGTAGAAATTGCATGTGGGGGTAAAGGAATAAAGAAGTTATTATTGGGGTTATGCTACAGGCCGCCTGGTATTAATATGTCTGACGAGAAATTGTACCTGAATCAAATTGAAAGAGCAGCAGGAGTGGGAGACATAGTAGTGATGGGTGACTTTACCTATCCCGAGATAAACTGGAAAGTCAATTCATGTGAAACTGCTAGGGGCAATATGTTTTTAAACACGCTAAATGATAATTACTTAGCTCAATTAACCGAGGAACCAACTAGGTACAATGCAATCTTAGACCTGGTATTAACTAACAATGGGAAATTGGTATCAAATATTGAAGTAGGAGAGCCCATAGGAAACAGCGACCACAATATGGTCACATTCAATATCAGTTTTCACAAGCAATCCTATACTGGCTCAACTAGGACTCTAAACTTTGGCAAAGCCAACTTTGACATGATGAAGGAAGCGTTAAGGGACATTGAATGGGAAATTCTGTTTCAAGGAAAAAAATACTACAGAGAAATGGGATGTATTAAAATCACTGCTAATTAATAATACTCGTAAATTTATTCCCACCAGCAGCAAAAAAAGGAATAAAAATCCCAAACCAATGTGGTTTAACAAAAATATAAAGGAATTAATGGACAAAAAAAGATGAGCATTTAAAAAATACAAATCTGAGGGGGATGCAGAGTCATTTCAACACTATAAGAACTGTAACAAAATATGCAAAAAAGGAATAAGAGCGGCTAAAGTAGAAACTGAAAAACTAGTAGCAAAGGAAAGCAAAGCGAATCCCAAATTTTTTTTTAAGTACATCAACTGCAAGAGACTAAAGAAGGAGAGTATAGGCCCTTTAAAGGACAAGAGGGGAGTCTTAATCAAAAATGATAATGACATAGCAAACAAACGAAACAAGTTTTTTTCAACGGTATTTAACAGAGAGGACCAAATGCTGGGTCTAACACAAAATCTCAACAAAGATAATGTCCCATTGCTAAATGCTTATTTATGTGAGGAGGTAGTCTGTGACTGATTAAAAAAGTTAGATTAATAAGTCACCTGGTCCCGATGGAATTCACCCGAGGGTTCTTATGGAGCTGTACGCTGAACTAGCAAGACCTCTATTTTTGATCTTCATGGATTCGCTTAAATCAGGTATGGTTCCCAAAGACTGGTGTATAGCGGAGGTAATACCAATATTCAAAAAGGGGAGCAAAGATGAACCAGGTAATTATAGACCAGTTAGTCTTACATCTATAGTGGGGAAAGTATTGGAATGTATTCTAAGGGACAGTATTCAAAAGTTCCTTGAAGCAAATAAGGTCATTAAAAGGAACCAACATGGATTTGTGAAGGACAGATCATGTCAGACCAACTTACTTGGCTTTTATGAAACAGTAAGTGCGAATCTTGATCAGGGTAAGGAGGTGGATGTAATCTTTTTAGACTTTGTCAAAGCTTTCGACACTGTACCACACATACATCTTATCTATAAGCTACAAGAAATATGGCTAGGGAGCACAATATGCACTTGGGTCAGAAATTGGTTAGATAATAGGGAGCAGCGCATTGTGGTCAATGGATCATTTTCAAATTGGACTAAAGTACTAAGTGGTGTGCCACAAGGGTCTGTACTTGGACCACTTTTGTTCAACATTTTCATCAATGACCTAACAATAGGTCTAGAGAGCATGGTGTCAATTTTTGCAGATGATACCAAATTGTGTAAGGTTATAAATATGGAGGGGGATGCTGAGTCTCTTCAGAATGACTTAACTAAACTGGAAGCATGGGCAGCAAAATGGAGAATGAGATTCAACACAGACAAGTGTAAGGTAATGCACTGTGGGGGCAAGACCAAAAATAACACCTACATACTAAATGGGGTAATATTAGGGGATTCTGTACTGGAAAAAGACTTAGGGGTTCACATAGATAACAAATTAAGCAGCAGTACCCAAAGTAGGAGTGCAGCAAAGAAGGCTAATAAGATATTAGCATGCATAAAATGGGGAATTGATGCAAGGGACGAGAGTATTATACTCCCATTATATAAATCACTAGTGAGGCCACATCTTGAATACTGTGTGCAATTTTGGGCACCATATTACAAAAAGGATATCCTGGAGCTAGAAAAGGTTCAGAGGCGGGCGACCAAACTAATCAAGGGTATGGAGACACTGGAATATCAGGAAAGGCTTGCAAGGGTAGGCATGTTTACATTGAAAAAGAGGAGACTAAGAGGGGACATGATCAACATCTACAAATATATAAGGGGTCAATACACAGAGCTTGGGAGGGACCTGTTTTCTATAAGATAAGCAGAGAGGACACATGGTCACTCGCTTAGGTTAGAGGAGAGGAGTTTCCGCACATTGAAGCGAAAAGCTTTTTTCACAGTAAGGACAATACGTGTTTGGAATTCCCTGCCGGATAGAGTAGTAATGGCGGACTCAGTCATCACCTTTTAAGAATGGGTTAGATAAATTCCTATTGGATAAAGATAATCAGGGTTATGGTGCGTAGGCATGCATTATAGTTAATATAACTATTCCTAACATTAAAATAACTAGTCTTATAATAAGACTGCATAGGAGACCACAAATAGGTTGAACTCGATGGACAATTGTCTTTTTTCAACCTTAGTTACTATGTTACTATGTTACATTAGGCAGCAAGTGAACAGTCAGTTCTTGAAGATGATGTGTTGGAAGCAGGAAAATGGCAAGCATAAGGATCTAAGTGACTTTGACAAAATGTTATGGCTAAATAACTGGGTCAGAGCATCTCCAAAATAAAAGGTCTTGTGGGGTGTTCCCAGTATGCATTGGTTAGTACCTACCAAAAGTGTTCCAAAGTACTATCAGTAAACAGGTTACAAGGGAATGGGCGCCAAAGCTCATTGATGTGTGTGGGAAGCAAAGGCTATCCCATCTGGTCAAATCCCACTGTAGCACAAATTGCAAAAGTTGATGCTGGTTATGATAGAAATATTAATGTTTCTGTATTGTCAGAACTATGTGTTTATTGTTTTAAAGCATATCAATACAGATTACAATTTTAATTATTCAACACTTAACCATACAGTGCATCCGGAAAATGTTCACAGCGCTTCACTTTTTCCACATTTTGTTATGTTACAGCCTTATTCCAAAATGAAATAAATTCATTTTTTTCCTCAAAATTCTACACACAATACCCCATAATGACAATGTGAAAAAAGTTTTTTATTTAGATATTAGCAAATTTATTAAAAATAAAAAACTAAGAAATCACACGTACATAAGTATTCACAGCCTTTGTCATGAAGATCAAAATTGAGCTCATGTGCATCCTGTTTCCACTGATCATCTCTGATATGTTCCTACAGTTTAATTGGAGTCCACCTGTGGTAAATTCATTTGATCAGACATGATTTGGAAAGGCACACACCTGTCTATATAAGGTCCCACACTTGACACTTGAGTACAAACCAAGCATGAAGTCAAAATAATTGTCTGTAGACCTCCGTGACAGGATTATCTCAAGGCACAAATCTGGGGAAGGGCGCGGAAAAATATCTGCTGCTATGAAAGCTCCAGTGGCCTCCATCATCCATAAATGGAAGAAGTTCGTTACCACCAGGAGTCTTCCTAGAGCTGGCCGGCTGTCTAAACTGAGCGATCGGGGGAGAAGGGCCCTAGTCAGGGAGGTGACCAAGAACCCAATGGTTACTCTGTCCGAGCTACAGCATTCCTCTGTGGAGAGAGGAGAACCTTCCAGAAGGACAACCATCTTTGCAGCAATCTACCAATCAGGCCTGTATGGCAGAGTTGCCAGACGGTAGACAAGCCATAGTAAAAAGCACATGGAAGCTCACCTGGAGTTTGCCAAAATGCACCTGAAGGTCTCTCAGACCATGATAAACAAAATTCTCTGGTCTGATAAGACAAAGATTGAACTCTTTGGTGTGAATGCCATGCGTCGTGTTTGGAGGAAACCAGGCACCGCTCATCACCAGGCCAATACCACCCCTACAGTGAAGCATGGTGGTGGCAGCATCATGCTGTGGGGATGTTTTTCAGTGGCAGGAACTGGGAGATTAGTCAGGATAGAGGGAAAGATGAATGCAGCAATGTACAGACAGATCATGGATGCAAACCTGCTCCAGAGTGCTCTTAACCACAGACTGGGGTGACGGTTCATCTTTCAACAGGACAACCACCCTAAGCACCCAACCAAGCAGGGCCAGCTCCACGCATACTAGCACACTGGGCGAGAAAATTTAAAAGTGCCGCCCCCCCCCCCACAAACCCCTATGCACGCGGCGAAGGCGCGTGTGCTCCTGGGAAAGTGGGCGTGGCCTCCTGGGAAAGTGGGCATGGCCTCGTAACTTCATATTATCAAACTATAAATAAATATATTTTCACACCCCTTCTACGCACACAATTATCAGCCTTACACATAACAGCCACAGTAGTGTTCCTTACACACTATGGCGGTCATTCTGACCTGTTCGCTCACTGCGTTTTAACGCAGCAGAGTGAACGGGTCACTGCTGCGCATGCGCAGGCGCCATAAAGCGCCTGCACATGGCGGACGGCCGTAGGCCGTAGCAGGACAGCGATCGCCTCTGCCTGATTGACAGGCAGAGGCGATCGATGGGCGAGAGGGGGCAAAATGGCAGCGTTTGGCCACCGTTTCATAGGCATGGTCCAGCCAAAGCAGGCGTGGCTGGACCGAATGGGGGGCGGGCCGCCAGGCTGCGTGACGTCATACACAGCCGCTGCCGGCCGGGGAGCGAGGAGTAGTTCCTGGCCAGCTCGCTAAAGCTGCGTTGGCCGGGAGCTACTCCTGAAGTGCAAAGGCATCGCCGCTGTGCAATGCCTTTGCACTTATGCGGGGGCCGGCACTGACATGCGGGGCGGGCTAGCCCTGTGCAGGGCATCCCCCCGCATGTCAGGGAACATGATCGTAGCTGTGCTAAATTTAGCAAAGCTACGATCAACTCGGAATGACCCCCAATGTCTCTAGTATAGTGTCAGATACACATAATGTGCAGTGCCAGATAGACATGACATGCCCCGCTGCAGTACCAGCTACACATGACATGCCCCGCAGCAGTGCCAGCTACACATGACATGCCCCGCAGCAGTGCCAGCTACACATGACATGCCCCGCAGCAGTGCCAGATACACATGACATGCCCCTCAGCAGTGCCAGCTACACACAATATGCCCCCCAGCAGTGCCAGCTACACATGATAGTGTTCACATTTTAGGACAGGGTGCTGATCACAGGGAGGGCACATTTTTAAGTTAGGAGGGCAAAATGATGTACATACTGTAATTCATGGTGCTCCCCTGCCTATATGCGAAAGCATGGAGAGTGCGCGGCGAAGGCGCGCAGCAAAAATTTAGGGGCGTTGCTTTGTGGGGAAGGGGCGTGGCCACATAACAGTGGCAGTTCGCATTACACCACACAGTAGTGCAGCTAATACACATTGCACCAGGTAGAACCTCCTATACACACTGCGACAGGTAGAGCACTTATACACTATGCGCCAGGCAGAGCACGTTATACACTTTGCGCAAGGCAGAGCACTGAGGCACTTTGCACCAGGCACAGCACTGAGACACATTGCACCAGGTAGAGCACTGAGGCACATTGCCTAGCCACAGATGCCTAGCTGGAACACTACTTGATATGCTCCCCAGCCGTGCCAGCTACACATGACATGCCCCCCAGCAGTGCCAGCTACACATGACATGCCCCCCAGCAGTGCCAGCTACACATGACATGCCCACCAGCAGTGCCAGATACATAAATGGCCACAGTGCCAGATACATAAATGGCCACACAGTGCCAGATATGTCCCCACAGTTCCAGATACATAAATGCCCCCACAGTGCCAGATACATAAATGCCCCCACAGTGCAGATATGCCCCCACAGTGCTAGATACATAAATGCCCCCACAGTGCCAGATACATAAATGCCCTCACAGTGCCAGATACATAAATGCCCCCAATGCCAGATACATAAATGCCCCCACAGTGCCATATACATAAATGCCCCCACAGTGCAGATATGCCCCCACAGTGCCAGACACATAAATGCCCCCAGAGCCAGATACAAAAATGCCCCCACAGTGCCAGATATGCCCACACAGTGCCAGATACATAAATGCCCCCACAGTGCCAGATACATAAATGCCCCCTGTGCCAGATACATAAATGCCCCCACAGTGCCAGATACATAAATGTCCCCACAGTGCCAGATACATAAATGCCCCCACAGTGCCAGATATGCCCATACAGTGCCAGATACATAAACACAGTGCCAGATACATAAATGCACCCAGTGCCAGATACAGAAATGCTCCCACAGTGGGGGTTATTCCGAGTTGTTCGCTCATTGCTAATTTTCGCTACGGAGCGATTAAGGCAAAAATTTGCATGCGCATGGTACGCAGTGCGCATGCGCTAAGTATTTTAGCACAAAACTTAGTAGATTTACTCACGTCCGAACTAAGAATTTTCATCGTTGAAGTGATCGGAGTGTGATTGACAGGAAGTGGGTGTTTCTGGGCGGAAACTGACCGTTTTCTGGGAGTGTGCGGAAAAATGCAGGCGTGCCAGGATAAAACGCGGGAGTGTCTGGAGAAACAGGGGAGTGGCTGGCCGAACGCAGGGCGTGTTTGTGACATCAAACCAGGAACGAAACGGGCTGAGCTGATCGCAGTGTAGGAGTAAGTCTCGAGCTACTCAGAAACTGCTAAGAATTTTCTATTTGCAATTCTGCTAATCTTTCGTTCGCAATTCTGCTAAGCTAAGATACACTCCCAGAGGGCGGCGGCCTAGCGTGTGCAATGCTGCTAAAATCTGCTAGCGAGCAAACAACTCGGAATGACCCCCAGTGCCAGATACATAAATGCCCCCACAGTGCCAATACATAAATGCCCCCAATGCCAGATACATAGATGCCACCACAGTGCAGATATGACCCCACAGTGCCAGATATGACTCCACAGTGCCCAGCCCAATACATAAATGCCTCCACACAGTGGCCGATCCATAAATGCCCCCACAATACCTGCGAGACACAACCGTGCTGGGAGGGGAGGGCTGCTTAGAGCGCGGGCGGACTCTTCCAAAAGTCTTGTGTGCGTGCTATGCATGCTGCGCGGCGTCTGACGTCAGATGCCAGCACTGCACAGCGTGCTATGCACACAAGAGTTTATGCCGGGTAGCGCTGCAGACTGGCTCCAGGCACGAATATGGCGGTGCCAGCATGTAGCGCCCATTAAGGGTGGCGCCCCACACGGCCTATCTATTCGAACATGCCTGGAGCTGGCCCTGCCACCAAGATATCAAAGGAGTGGCTTCAGGACAACTCTGTGAATGTCCTTGAGTGGCCTGGCCAGAGCCCAGACTTGAATCCGATTGAACATCTCTGGAGAGATCTGAAAATGGCTGTGCACTGACGCTTCCCATCCAACCTGATGGAGCTTGAGAGGTGCAAAGCGGAATGGGCGAAACTACCCAAAGATAGGTGTGCCAATCTTGTGGCATCACATTCAAAAAGACTTGAGGCTGTAATTGCTGCCAAGGTGCATAAAAAAAAGTATTGAGCAAAGACTATGAATACTTATGTACATGTGATTTCTTAGTTTTTTATTTTTAATAAATTTGCTAAAATCTCAAAAAACTTTTTTCGTGTTGTCATTATGGGGTATTGGCCCTCATTCCGAGTTGTTCGCTCGTTGCCGATTTTCGCTATATTGCGATTAGTCACTTACTGCGCATGCGCAAGGTTCGCAGATTGCATGCGCTTAGTTATTTTACACAAAAGTTTGGTATTTTACTCACGGCATAACGAGGATTTTTCATCGTTCTGGTGATCGTAATGTGATTGACAGGAAGTGGGTGTTTCTGGGCGGAAACTTGCCGTTTTCTGGGCATGTGCGAAAAAACGCTGGCGTTTCTGGGAAAAACGCGGGAGTGTCTGCAGAAACGGGGGAGTGTCTGGGCGAACGCTGGGTGTGTTTGTGACGTCAAACCAGGAACGAAACTGACTGAACTGATCGCAATGGCTGAGTAAGTCTGGAGCTACTCAGAAACTGCTAAGAAATTTCTATTCGCAATTCTGCGAATCTTTCGTTCGCAATTATGCTAAGCTAAGATACACTCCCAGAGGGTGGCGGCTTAGCGTGTGCAATGCTGCTAAAAGCAGCTAGCGAATGAACAACTCGGTATGAGGGCCATTGTGTGTAGAATTTTGAGGGAAAAAATGTATTTATTCCATTTTGGAATAAGGCTGTAACATAACAAAATGTGGAAGAAGTGAATCACTGTGAATACTTTCCGGATGCACTGAATACAATACTTAATTATCTGTTTATGATAGTGAGTGCCCCATAGGGAATTTTAGTTGGTTTGGAATTCCATTCCATCTATTTGTGGTTTGTATATCTCCTGACCATTGGCTTATGTACCTAATATTTAATTAGTTCAGGAACCTATGGTAAATTTACTCAGTGCAGATCCTATCTTCTGTATGATAGAAAGGGGTTGATATCTGGTTACTGACATTCGGTATGCTGGTTGTCAAAATGCCGACAACGTCATCCCGATGTTGAAAATACTGACAGTAGTTGATTTCTAAATATATCCCTGACCCCTGACCTTTCTAACACTAACCCACCTGTCCCGCAGCCTGACCCAAACCCTCTCCCCCTGCAGCCTAACCCTAACCCTTCCTCCCCCATAGTCTAACCCTAATCCTCCCCAAGGGTGCCTAACCCTCCTCCCTGCAGCCAAAACCTAACCTCTCCCCACCCGCACCCTAACTCTCCCCCCGCAGCCTAAACCTAACCTCCCCCCTGCGGCTTACCTCTTTAGTGGCCCATGACATCCTCGTTCGGCATCCCGACAGTCGGGATTCTGTTATCAGGATAGTAATACTTGTCTGGTTCCCAGCGCTGGCATTGTAAGTTGTGTCGGGATCCCGGCATCAGTATTTTGACTGCCAGGATACCGACCTCTGGGATCCTGACTGGATCCTGATAGAAAAGTGTCAGAATGCACAGTGCATTGCAGCTTGCTGCGTGTGGGACTGTGTAGTTACAGACCGGTCAGAGTGCCCATGCTGACCCTTGTTCACCAACGAAAACACCTACAATGGGTACATCAGAAAAGTATTATGGAGCAAAGGAAAAAGGTCTGATGAATCATAATTTCTTTTATATCATGTGGAAGGCTGAGTGCTTGTGTATCAATTACCTGGGGAAAATATGTCAACAGGATACATTAAGGGAAGAAGGCCAGCAAGCAGATGAACTGTAATGTCCTGGGCAGTGATCTGCTGGGAAACCTTGGGTGCTGCCAATCATGTTATTATGACACGCATAAGATGCAGGCAGGTACACTGCTTCATGGCAATGGTATTCCCTGATGGTAGCAGCCTCTTTGAGCAGAGTTCAAAGTCTTGACTTGGCTTGAAAAAACCCCAGATCTAAGTTTGATTGAGCATCTGTAGGATGTGCTGGAAAAAAATGTCAGAGCCATGGAGGACCCACCTCACAACTTACACAAATTAAAGGATATGTTGCTAATGTTTTGGTGTCAGATACCACAGGACACCTTCATAGGTCTTGAGAAGGCCATGCTTCTATTCTTTGTAACAATTATAAGGTGCAAAGTGCAGATTCTTAAGTACAATGTAATATAGACTCTGATGCTAAATATATATATATATATATATATATATATGCAGCAAACTGAAACAGGCAGCGGCACTCAGAGACTGGATCCCGATAGGTAATGTGCAAAAAAGAGGACTTTAATCCATAACAACAGAATAAGGTGACCAACGTTTCGGGGCGCTGACGCCCCTTTGTCAAGGTGATATATATATATATTCCCAACATGCATGAGCATGTGAAGAGCAAGGAAATAACATCAGAACACACAAGAGATAATTTTGGTCCCAGAACTTTTTTTCAGCATAAGAGAAGGAGATATGCAGGAGAATAGAAGTATAGGCAGTAAGCTCTGTAAAGGTGCATATGCACGGTGAGATTCAGGTTTGCCCCAATTCTCACTATACGATAGGGGCTAGGTCGGTATCACAAGCACATTATGACTGTGCTTGCGATACTAACTATGTACAATTTTAGCTAAGTGTAAATTTTGACTATCTTTTCTATGAGATAGTCAAAATTGACTTGCCTGCACAGCCTATCTAGGCTTGCGATGCCGACCGCGCAGTGACTTTCACCTTGCAATCTGCACTAACTTGTCTTATGATTTTGACTGTATAGTCAAAATCGTAAGAAAAAAACTCACTGTGTGTACACTCCTTAAGACTCAGGTCTGAAGCCATAACCAGAGTAGGGGTGTGGTATGGTACAGTATATGACAGTTATAATATCAACATGGTTATAATGTCTGCATTGACCATGTTAACATTCATCATGTATACACTGATGAATGTTGGCATGTTGGAATGTCGACATATCGTCCAATGGTGACATACTTGCTCCCGTCAGCTGCTGCCACTCCAGAGGAATTTTCCAGGCTCTGGCAGTCATGTGATTGTGAATTCTGGTGCAGACCTCCAATAGAGTGGCAGTTCTAGTGAATATTTTCCTGTATCCTAACCCCAAGCACTACATCTAATTCCAACCTCCTCACAGCTGCATATTCTTGAGTGTTCAAATGCAATGGTGAGTTGCAATGATAGATACCAAACTATTAGAGCAATTTAATATTGCTCTAGAGTGGGGCAGATGACCCGAAATGCAGCTGTCCTTGAAAACCCTATTACTCTACACTGACCTTTATGCTAATTAGTGGTGAAAATGGTTACACTGACAGGATTGACCCTGCATTGTTAGTGCATATTCATAAACTGAGGGCCTGATTCAGCATGAAACAAAAATCTACAATCCATTACACTAACATGCAGAGGGTTGCCCAGCACAGGGCAAGTCCACCCCGCATGCCAGATCCCCCCGACTGCACACATGATTTTGCATGTTTAGGGTAGCCCTCTGCCTATGCAACCTAGCTGCGAAGACAGACGGCTACCCACCATGTTTCAGGTCATAGGGGCTGCGTGTGACGTGATGCAGCTGCCGTGGCCCGCCCCGCAAATGGTCTGGACACACCTGCATGGTCCGGACTGCACCCCCCAATGCCGCTGTGATGCCCCTTAAACGCAGCTGCTTCGCCCCCTTCCACCCTGCAAATGCATCTGCCTGTCAACCAGGCAGAAGCATTCGCAGATGTGAGATGCAGTTGCATGTCACAGTGTACGTACGTGCAGTGCGGCTTCTGCGTGTGTGCACACTTTGCATGGCATCAGCAGCGTTCAATGCAGAATTAGGCCCTGAGTTCACACACATGCACTGCTGAATGGGGCACAAGGATGGAGTGGGTGGAAGTAAAGAGTGTGAAAACATTCAGAAGGTAGCAGGAGATATTTGTACATTACTTCTATAATGAAGAGACTAATGAGTTGGGCTGCAGAAACTAGGGATTGTAATGAAGCAAATCCCACTCTAAGTTGTCACTCATCCCTTTCACTGCTCCTCCATGTATCCTGCCAGTGCACCTTCAAACTATCCATCCCTTTTCCTTAGTAAGGAAACTCTCTTGCACTGCAGGCACTTTCTAAATAGAAGTTAATGATAATTATAGGTGATACATTTAGAAAGCAACAATTTGACACTATTGAATTGTAGGAACAAATCATTGTAAAAATCACCCCAAATGATAGTATTGTTGAAAATATCTGTCTTTTCTTTACTACATATGAAAGTCAAATTATTATCTCTCAACTGTATGTAAAAAAACCCATCAACAGAACAATTATTATCAATTAAGAAGAAATATGCTTGAAATAATACGTCAATTGAACTTATTAACCTCCATGGCTACTTGTACTTAGAGCTTAACATAACCATGACTCCAGTGAGAAAGAATCAGGTGGACTATGTGACTCACATAAATAATTAGAAAATCATTGAACACTGATTTACAAACAGTACATTATACTTTATCACCAGGTATATTTTGCACAAAAATGGGAGACAGGAAATCTAGGCGATTCACAACAGAGATCTGCCTCCATCAACACACCAGTGTCTCTCCCACATGACCTCTAAAAATTAGAGATATGCGTGGACCCCCATGCTGATTTTGCCAAAACCAATCTCTGTGCGTTTTTTTAATGATTTTATCAAAACAGCTCATGTATTTTGGTTGTGGATTTTTTTAAATTATAAAAACAGCTAAAATCATGTAATGTGGGGCCACACTATTGTTAACCTCAAAAACATTGATTTCTAGTAATTACCCATCAATATTGATCACCTCACAGCTCACAATATTGGCCAAAGGCTGTAGTTATCTCTGTTAAAAATGTGTTTCAAATAAGTAATGTTTTAGAGCAATAACCAATAAAAATGTTTGTCTATGCAGTTAGATGGTCATCAATCTACCCTAAAATACAGCCCATAATGAAAAGAAAAAGCAGTGAAAGCTTGAATTGTCCTTGGACTGTCCCACCCTTATGTTGTATAGTAAAAAGGACGTGTCCAGTTTAACAAACCTAGCACTTCAGCAACAGGGACTGCCACTTTTGTGGCTGAAGTGCTTAGTTTGTTTGAGCCCCCACAAACCAAATCTTTGGAAGGACTGCTATACATTCAATCATTAATTAGGAGGTTGATGATGATGATGGTGTTGGCAGTGGAGATAGTGTGTTCTGTAAAATGGCACCTGTATCACAGTGGGATGGACTTTTGTGCAATCCAAAACACACAAGATCCGATGCCATGAGGATGGTGTTTTGCCTTATCCAAGTCTGATAGGAAAAAAATATCCAGGGCTCGGATTCACTTGGTAAATGGCAAGTTTAAGTAAGATCAGTTTTCAGAAAACTGACAAGCACATAGCTACTAAAAATAGATATGAATTGAAAGATGGTGTCTAAGAATGGCACTCAATGTGTTACATAATTGATAATGAATGGGATCAAAAGATCTCAAAAGTGTAGGGCAATAGGTTACAGATATTGAAAATGATATACTAATGTACCATACAGTACATCCCTCTTTGGAATGGGAGATTTTCCTCCAGCTAATTCTCCTTTTCTTTTTCCTTCTCACCAGTGTTTCTCCAATAATTTGTCAGTATGTGTGGAAATACATAGAAAATAATGGGAGTTATTCAGACACCACCACAATAGCGGCCCACAGTGCAGTTTGCCGGTGGTGGCAAACTGCGCATGCGCAGCAGGCACACAGTGTCTGTACGGCCATACACATTGCGGTCACATCCCTGATGCATGCAACTGCAATGTTATTGACAGGTGATGGCATTGTAGGGGCGGGGTTACAGCATTGCATGGTTAACCCCGGAAAAATGGGGGAGGGCCAGGACCATTTTCAGAGCATTTTCAGATGTCACATGCATGCGCTCTGAAAAAAATGGCCACTGACCACGTGACAGTGCAGCCAGGCTGCACTGCCAGGGGTCAACCTTAGATCCGATGCGTTTGAAATTAGATTGCGGACTCATCGGGAGGCAGTCCCACACATGCTGGGCGGCCAAGCCCTGTGCTGTGCGGCTCCCAACATGTGCAGAGATTGACGCAGATCTGGCTGCATATGCAGCCATCTGCATTCATCTCTGAATAACCCCCAATGTGTAGTATGTCTCAGATAATACTCAAAACCCTCCATCCCTTTTTTTTTTGCACAAAATATCACATAAATCTCATTATTAAGGGTAGTGTTATTGTATGGTTTAGAATGAGGCTACTGTATTTACAGTGTATCCAGAACGCTTTTAAAAGGAATGAGAACACCTGACACTGGGGCTCAGTTAGATGTCCAACTCAAAAGTGCTAAATGTGCTTTTCAGTACTGTGCAAAGATGGTTACAAGTTTTGACACAATTTAGTTAAAGCACTGGTTCCTAAACTGGATGCCATAGCACCCTGATTTGCCACGGGGCACTTGCAGGAGTTTGACGAGTTGGTGATCCAGGACCAAACAAATTATTTATGGTCCATGTGATAGGCTAAACCAAAACTGGCGGCTGCAAATCATAAAATATGTGCACAGAGGCGTAACCCTGTCCACCGCCACATAACTGACCCTAAGTATGGGGTCAGATGTGTAGAAGTCTGCCCACCAACTGTTGTGAGGTGGCAGTCTCTTGAAGAACAAAGTCTAATTTTCAGGACTCCTTTATCTGCAAATTTTCTTTGTTCTAGGGAATGGAATGGTCACCTAGCAACATCATTCAACCCTCTCCTCCCAAAATGTACAAAGTAACGGTTACTTGCTGTTGATTAATCTTCAAAGACATTTAGGGGCATATTTATCAATAGTTTTATTTTGGCTAAAATAATGTGAACACAGTTGTTTTCACAAGTTTTTCTCATTATTTTAGTATCATCTAAATGTACAGTATCAAAGTGCTTTTGGAGGATTTTTCGGAAAAAACTCCCACAAGCCCTTAAATTTTCATTATTTTAGTAAGTAGATCACATTTTTCATACTTGTAAAGGGAAATGTGAAAAAATACCGGAGGGAGACTTGAGATAATAACACCATCTTCAGATGGCTTCCCTCTGTTACCCTTACTCCTGCTCTGCCCTTCTTGCATGCTGACAGACAGAGCAGGGCCCAGTATTGGCTTCTGTGATCATGTTTTAGCACATGTATGCACCCACATTAGCTCCCAATGTCCAAATATAGGGGCCTTAGCCTCTAACAGCCGCCGTTCCCATAAGAAGCAAATTATAAATGGTACTTGGATGCCACCAGGTAGCTAATGCAGAAAAAATAAGGAGGTGGAAGCTGAGACCAGGGTCAGCAAACAGGAAGATAGAATAGTTAGAAACTAGGCTGAAAGGTTAGAAAACCAGGAATAGACTAAACTGCAGGGTTCACCAAGGCAAGGAATCAGGGCCGGCCCGCCCATTACACCAGCTACGCGGCTGAGTAAGGCACCACAGTTTGGAGGGCGCTGGGTAGTCACAGAGACAGACAGTGCCAGAGGACTTTCAAATGTGGCGCCAGCCACAGCCAATCAGACACCGGTGTCCCTGTCCCCTATTCTCATGGTCTATGGGTCCCAACTGAGTCTCCTCCCCAATCCATGCTTAGTCTCCACCCCCTCTAGTGTCTCCTCCCATCAGCTTCTCCATTGCTGTAATGTTGCTCAGTCTATTCCTCTGTGTTTCCACCCATCTCTCCCCCCCTGACTTCCCCTGCAGAGCTTAGACACCTGGATCTGGTAGCTGGACTCAGGAGAGGTGGTGACCGGCTATGAGGTGAGTGCTGTGCCCGTTGTATCAGAGCCACCTGTAGCTGCCATGCACATTGCGCAGTCTGTGTGACTGGCTTTTCAGACATGGATGGGGATGACTGAAGGGAGGGGGAGGGCGGTGCTGTGATTAATGCCTTTTTACATACATGTATATGCTGCCTGGAGCCTGTGCACAGAATTAAAGATTACTCTTGGTTTTGCTATGAAGGAGTACAGCCAGTTATAGATGTGTGAGCACTTAACAATGAATATATGAATTTGCGATTAATTACACCCATATAGAAAAGCTGAGTGAAATGATGTGGCATATCATCTGGTTTCTACTGTAGCTTGATCTATTGGTTACTACACAAGTGGAATCAAGAACCTTTATACAGAACAGACTATCATATTCACTTGTTCTTACACTACCTATGTTTTTAATATTTTTTTAATTATGTTATGGTCCTGTCTGTATACCGGTATTAGGTACACACTGCCATATGTTTCCTCTAGATATGACCGAACTTCACCTCCCGAGCCCGGATCCGGCTTGGGGCTTCCTGCCAGACTCGGAAACCAGAATGAGACAAAATGTCATCATCCCACTGTCGGATTCTCGCGGGTTTTGGATTCCATATAAGGAGCCACGCATCGCTGCCTCCTCAGTGTCTGTGCGGGAAAGTGGTGTGGCGCATGGGGTGGTGACCTGCTCTTATGTGTCATTCCAGTGCTGTGTTGTGCTGCATCAGTCCCGTGGTGGTGTCCTGTGCTGCCATAAGTCCAGTGCTGCTGCCGTATTAGTCCATGCGTACTGCCGTATAAGTCCAGTCCAGTGGTGGAGCCGTATAAGTTCAGGGGTACTACCGTATAAGTTCAGGGGTACTGCTGTAAAAGTGCAGGGGTACTTCCGTATAAGTTCAGTCCAGTGGTGCAGCCGTATAAGTTCAGGGTTACTGCCGTATAAGTCCAGTGGTACTGAAGTATAAGCCTAGTCCAGTGGTGCAGCCATATAAATTCAGGGGTACTGCCATATAAGTTCAGGGGTACTGCTGTATAAGTTCAAGGGTACTGCCGTATAAGTTATGGGGTACTGCCGTATAACTCCAGGGGTACTACCGTATAAGTCCAGTCCAGTGGTGCAGCCATATAAGTTCAGGGGTACAGGTGTATAAGTCCAGTGGTACTGCCATATAAGTTCAGGGGAACTGCCGTATAAGTTCAGGGGAACTGCCATATAAGTTCAGTGGCACTGCCATATAAATCCAGTCCAGTGGTGTAGCCGTATAAGTTCAGGGGTACTGCCGTATAAGTACACCAATATTGTGCGTGTATTACATCTGGGTAAATTCCAGCTCATCCCATGTTTTGCACATACAATTAATTTGGTGGTGCAGATTTTTTGAAAAATTACAGGGGCGTGCAGGAGATGCTGTTGGTGGCCCGGAAAATTGCGGGCCACTTTCGACATTCAGCCACTGTGTGACACTCCTAGATAGGCCAGGTGTTTGTGCCGCTTAGCAAAGTCATCCAGCTACCTTATTGCACCTCTTTTTCTTCTTTGCATGATGTGCTGTTTGGGGCCTAGTTTTTTAGTTTTTAAAAGTGCCATCCTGTATGCCACTGCAGTGCCACTCTTAGATGGGCTAGGTGTTTGTGCCACAAACTTGTGTCGCTTAGCTTAGACATCCAGCTACCTCATTTCACCTCTTTTTCTTCTTTGCATGATGTGCTGTTTGGGGCCTATTTTTAACATCTGCCATCCTGTCTGCCACTGCAGTGCCACTCCCAGATGGGCCAGGTGTTTGTGCTGCACAATTGTGTCGCATAGATTAGCCATCCAGCTACCTCATTGCACCTCTTTTACTTATTTGCATGCTGTGCTGTTTGGGGCCTATTTTTTAAATCTGCCATCCTGTCTGACACTGCAGTGCCACTGCTAGATGGGCCATGTGATTGTGTCGCTTAGCTTAGCCATCCAGCTATCTCATTGCACCTCTTTTCCTTCTTTGTATGATGTGCTATTTGTGGCCTATTTTTTAAAAACTGCCGTCCTGTCTGACACTGCAGTGCCACTCCTAGATGGGCTAGGTGTTTGTGCCGCACACTTGTGTCGCTTAGCTTAGCCATACAGCTACATTATTGCACCTCTTTTTCTTCTTTGCATGATGTGCTGTTTGGGGCCTATTTTTTTAATCTGCCATCCTGTCTTCCACTGCAGTGCCACTGCTAGATGGGCCAGGTGTTTGTGCCGCACACTTGTGTCGTTTAGCTTAGCCATCCAGCTACCTCAGTGCACCTTTTTTACTTCTTTGCATGATGTGCTGTTTGGGGCCTAGTTTTTAAAAGTGCCATACTGTCTGCCACTGCAGTGCCACTCCTAGATATGCCAGGTGTTTGTGCTGCACAGTTGTGTTGCTTAGCTTAGCCATCCAGCTACCTCATTGCACCTCTTTTACTTCTTTGCATGATGTGCTGTTTGGGGCCTATTTTTTTAAATCTGCCATCCTGTCTGACACTGCAGTTCCACTGCTAGATGGGCCATGTGAATGTGTCACTTAGCTTAGCCATCCAGGTACCTCATTGCACCTCTTTTACTTCTTTGCATGATGTGCTGTTTGGGGCCTATTTTATAAATCTGTCATCCTGTCTGACACTGCAGTGCCACTGCTAGATGGGCTAGGTGTTTGTGCCACACACTTCCAGCTACCTCGGTGCAACCTTTTGGCCTAAAAACAATATTGTGAAGTGTGAGGTGTTCAGAATAGACTGGAAATTAGTGGAAATGAATGTTATTGAGGTTAGTAATACTGTAGGATCAAAATTACCACCAAATCCTGTGATTTTTAAAAAAATCATCCATATCCAAAACTAAAACCAAAACCTGAAAGGGTGGTTTTGTCAAAACCAATCCAGATCCAATACACCAGCGAGGATCCAGATCAATAACCAATACACTAAACACGAAAAGTGCCCGCTGCACATCTCTAGTTTCCTCACATGTTGAGGAATTTTTTTTTAGATTTTACCACTTTTGCACAATTAGATAATTGCCAATTTTATGTACATTAGTTCCGCATCTTAATAAACAGATTGTTTTTATAAGATTAACCTGTAATATTGTATTATTTACAATATAGACTATATTTAGATATTGATTATGACTGGTCTTAGTCTAGCACGGTATGCGCTGAAGCCACCAGCTACACTTGACGTGCAAAATTATTCTTTTTACAGTATATATATATTCAGTTTGTGCTTATGTTGGCATTGTGTTTTTAATATAAGTGTCTGCAACCTTTGGAGGTCATTCCGAGTTGTTCGCTCGCAAGGCGATTTTAGCAGAGTTGCTCACGCTAAGCCGCCGCCTACTGGGAGTGAATCTTAGCATCTTAAAATTGCGAACGATGTATTCGCAATATTGCGATTACACACCTCGTAGCAGTTTCTGAGTAGCTTCAGACTTACTCGGCATCTGCGATCAGTTCAGTGCTTGTCGTTCCTGGTTTGACGTCACAAACACACCCAGCGTTCGCCCAGACACTCCTCCGTTTCTCCGGCCACTCCTGCGTTTTTTCCGGAAACGGTAGCGTTTTTCCCCACACGCCCATAAAACGGCCTGTTTCCGCCCAGTAACACCCATTTCCTGTCAATCACATTACGATCGCCAGAACGATGAAAAAGCCGTGAGTAAAATTACTAAGTGCATAGCAAATTTACTTGGCGCAGTCGCAGTGCGGACATTGCGCATGCGCATTAAGCGGAAAATCGCTGCGATGCGAAGATTTTTACCGAGCGAACAACTCGGAATGAGGGCCTTTGTTTTGTGAAGGAAGTAAACAGTTGCACTCGTAGTATTTTTTGTTATATCAGTGATATGTTTATCATGCATTGGCTTATTATCTCTATTGGGTCCAATCCTCAAATTATCAGATCTGTACTTTGGGCCTCACTATTTATGCCCTATTAGTGAAGATCAGACTGTATTTGGCCAAATCTGCATGATGTAGACATTTGAATTGTGGGTACTACTGTGTGGCCACACCCCTTCATTGTGAGACCACACACCCTGTTTGCTGTCCCTTTATAAAGTTTATCCCATCAAGGGGCACCAAAATCTATATTCCCTTACCAAAAAAATTATACTCGGGCTTTGCTGCAAGGAATGGAGCAACAAAGCAGAATTACAGAACCAGACAAGAGCAGGGAACATCTATGACTAGCATGGACACTATAACCACCAGGGAGGCTAAGCCCTCCCTTTCTTTTACCTAAAACAGGAGCCAATCAAAATTGTAGGCAGTAAACAAGCCCCAATTAAGAAACATGCGGCAGCTGTGAGCAGCGGAATGGGGCAAGAGAGTATCCTGCTGCTTAGTAACAGTTAGGACAAAATGCATAGTAGACTCTCTGTTGCCAGGCAACAACTAGGTGAGTGCAATGGCCAATAAAGAAAGGTTTCCTCACTGCTTAGTAACAGCTGAGACAAGAAGGCACACATGTGTGGCAGAGGAAATGAACTGTGTGAGCCGGCGCAGCTAGTGAGGAGGATTTCACCACACGCTGATCAGAGAAAATAATCATAATAGAAAATAAATAACAATAAACTTACCTGCAGCAGGATCGATAAGGGTGGGCTCCTTTTCTGTGACCCAGTCACCTGATCTGTGCTGTCAGCTAAGATACTCGCCAGGACTTTTGTGCAGTCAGCTGAGCTGCAGTCCCAACAGGCATCTAAGCTGACAGCACAGATTGTGTTGTGGGTTTATCATGGGCCTCTAATTAAATAGCCCCCAGCACTTTATTTGGAAGCAGAGGCCTCATGGTATATCCCGTGGTTAGGCTGAATCTTCCTCAAGGTGTTGGCCCTGTTTGATAACTAAATAATCATTTATTAGTATTCTAGTCCTGATTACTTTATATTCATCATATTTCTACATACACACTGATCACTATGCACAGGTCACACTGATATCACATACAGTATCTGATATACACTAAGCACTACACACAAGTCATAATGACATCTTACATACTGATCACTGGGCCATCTACAATGCCTAAATTATTGTTTGCCTTTGTCAGTGACACCAGCCAGAATACTGATCATCACTTGGGTTCCAAAATAAACAAACGCCCAGATTTAACAAGCCTTGAAGAGTGAGAAATTGCACAGTGATAAAGTAACAATCAGCTCTCATCTGTCATAATAAAAAAATACAACCTGTATCATGACAGTAAGAAGCTGATTGGCTGATACTTCATCACCGTGCAATTTATCACTCTCCAAGGCTTGATAAATATGGGTCTTAGTGCGCGACATTGTTGAGCTGCTCCATTTGGGGACTTTTATAACTCACTGCTTAGCCACAATGGGGTCTATTCATGAAGCAGTGAAAAGTGTGGAGAAGTGAGCCTGTGGAGAAGTTGCCTATGGCAACCAATCAGCATTGAAGTAACATTTATAATTTAGATACTATACAATTGTATGGAGCAGCTGATTGGTTGCCATGGGCAATTTCTCCAAAGGCTCACTTCTCCACCCTTTTTTACTGCTTCATGAATAGACCCCATATCAATTAGGACACTTGAATGTAAACAACTAGTTAATGAGTTAGCTCTCTCAATATTAAGAAAGAGATAAGGATGCATAATCATCCCATATATTGTTCATACTACAGAATGTTTATATTGAATGTTGCACATAATAAAGTATCTTGTTGAGATCGATTTATATTACTAGTATGGATTATTACAAAGGTTTAAAACATTTTTTGATTTGACATTTATTATTTATATTTGAATTGTATAAAATTAATGACATGGTTTTAAGTATCCCCAGAAGCGGACAAATTAAAGTTGAAAGGCAGTCTCTAATAAAAGTCATGGAAGTACTGTCAAAAAAGGAGAATAAAAAAATCTCTGATATATGTGGTGGTCCCAGCCTGTACATACATCATGGGAATACTTAATATTTGCAGAAACAGACTAGAGGGGGAATTCAATTGGGAGCAAGGTTTTATCCACAAAAAAACTTGGGGACCTCATGTCCAATTTTGGATTACTGCAGGTATGCGCACTCCCAAGACCCACAGTATCCAATTTAAAAAAAAAAATGCATGCAGGGTTTTCTGTTTAGAAAATCCTGTGGTGCGAGAAAAAAAAATACCACTCCAGTGGTCTCTGTGGCTCCTGGTGATTTTCCCTCCAATTTCTCACTGGGGAGGGGGCTGCTGGGAGACGTGGAGTCTGCTGGGAGGGGAGGGGCTCTTGGGAGATGTAGTTCTCTTTGCTGCTGCCTTCGGGGGAGTTACACACACAGGGGGTCACACACTGATACTTACACACAATCACACATACTTAAAAAGACTTACACACATGTACACACACTCATACATACACTTGCACACCGCTGCTGCAGAAGACCGGATCCCGGTGCTGGAGGAAGAAGACACCGCTTTGGAGGTACAGTAACTACTGACTAATCACGCTAACTGGAAACTTCCAATTGCTTAATTAGTCCTTTTCAGTGTGCCTCAAGGGTGCCAGAGCTAGTCTCCATGATGTTCCTAAAAATAAAAATTTTAGGAAACATCAGACTTGCTCTGGAGATGCAGTGATTTCTATAAAATTACTGCATCTCATTTTCTCTCCTGCAACTGACCCAGTGGTTGCGGAAAATAAAAAACAGCACAACAGGGTTTTTCAAATCTCCCGCACACATTTGAATATGCCCCTTGATGTCTGTATTGTATATGCTTTGAGAAAGTCCTTGCTGAAGTCGCAACACATCAGAAATAATAGAAGCAGAAGCCACTGTTGCCGCTGAGCTAAGATTACAAGTGCCTGTAAGTGAGCTGAATGTAGCTTTTCACAGCAAAAGATGTATTACACACTCAACCTTTATAGAGTGTGCAACACCAGAGAGTGACAGATATCTGCATACGGTGATCATTTATAATTTCTAGATATTAATTAATAATAGGGTACCAATATATAGCTGAAGCTCATTTCTAAATTATGATGGAATCCTTTTACCTCCAGCCAGAAAAGTCATGTGCGACAATAAAGTGCATTAGAAGCTCACTGGGGCATATTTATTACTGGGTTTTAGACCTGGTAATAATTAGAGATGAGCGGGTTCGGTTCCTCGGAATCCGAACCCCCACGAACTTTACCCATTTTACATGGGTCCGAGGTAGACTCGGATCCTCCCGCCTTGCTCGGATAACCCGAGCGCGCCCGAATGTCATCATCCCGCTGTCGGATTCTCGCGAGATTCGTATTCTATATAAGGAGCCACGCGTCGCCGCCATTTTCACTTGTGCATTGGAGATGATAGGGAGAGGACGTGTGCAGCGTTCTCTCAGTTGTGTTCAGTGTGCTGCAAATATCTGTGCTAAGTGTGCTTGCAAATATCTGTGCTCAGTGTGCTGAAAATATCTACGTTCTCTGCCTGAAAAACGCTCCATATCTGTGCTGCATTGTAGTATATAGTAGGAGGACAGTGCAGAATTTTGCTGACCAGTGACCACCAGTATTATAGCAGTACGGTACAGTAGTCCACTGCTCTACCTACCTTTGTGTCGTCAAGTATACTATCCATCCATACCTGTGGTGCATTTTAGTTGTTGTGCGCAGTAGTAGGAGGACAGTGCATAATTTTGCTGACCACCAGTATATAATATATAGCAGTACGGTACAGTAGTCCACTGCTCTACCTACCTCTGTGTCGTCAAGTATACTATCCATCCATACCTGTGGTGCATTTTAGTTGTTGTGCGCAGTAGTAGGAGGACAGTGCATATTTTGCTGACCACCAGTATATAATATATAGCAGTACGGTACAGTAGTCCACTGCTCAACCTACATCTGTGTCGTCAAGTATACTATCCATCCATACCTGTGGTGCATTTTAGTAGTTGTGTGCAGGAGTAGGAGGACAGTGCATAATTTTGCTGACCACCAGTATATAATATATAGCAGTACGGTACAGTAGTCCACTGCTCTACCTACCTCTGTGTCGTCAAGTATACTATCCATCCATACCTGTGATGCATTTTAGTTGTTGTGCGCAGTAGTAGGAGGACAGTGCATAATTTTGCTGACCACCAGTATATAATATATAGCAGTATGGTACAGTAGTCCACTGCTCTACCTACCTCTGTGTCATCAAGTATACTATCCATCCATACCTGTGGTGCATTTTAGTTGTGCGCAGTAGTAGGAGGACAGTGCATAATTTTGCTGACCACCAGTATATAATATATAGCAGTATGGTACAGTAGTCCACTGCTCTACCTACCTCTGTGTCGTCAAGTATACTATCCATCCATACCTGTGGTGCATTTTAGTTGTTGTGCGCAGTAGTAGGAGGACAGTGCAGAATTTTGCTGACCACCAGTATATAATATATAGCAGTACGGTACAGTAGGCCATTGCTATTGATATATTACTGGCATATAATTCCACACATTTGCATCATGTGCTGTTTGGGGGCTATTTTTTTAAGTGCCATCCTGTCTGACACTGCAGTGCTACTCCTAGATTGGCCAGGTGTTTGTGTCGGCCACTTGGGTCACTTAGCTTAGTCACACAGCTACCTCATTGCACCTCTTTTTTTTCTTTGCATCATGTGCTGTTTGGGGACTATTTTTTAAATCTGCCATCCTGTCTGACACTGCAGTGCCACTCCTAGATGGGCCAGGTGTTTGTGTCGGCCACTTGGGTCGCTTAGCTTAGTCACACAGCGACATTGGTGCACCTCTTTTTTTCTTTGCATCATGTGCTGTTTGGGGACTATTTTTTGAAGTGCCATCCTGTCTGACACTGCAGTGCCACTCCTAGATGGGCCAGGTGTTTGTGTCGGCCACTTGGGTCGCTTAGCTTAGTCATTCAGCGACCTTGGTGCAAATTTTAGGACTAAAAATAATATTGTGAGGTGTGAGGTGTTCAGAATAGACTGGAAATGAGTGGAAATTATGGTTATTGAGGTTAGTAATACTATGGGATAAAAATGACCCCCAAATTCTATGATTTAAACTGTTTTTGAGGGTTTTTTGTAAAAGAAACACCTGAATCCAAAACAAACCCGAATCCGCCAAAAAAATTTCAGGGAGGTTTTGCCAAAACGCGTCCAAATCCAAAACATGGCCGCGGAACCGAATCCAAAACCAAAACACAAAACCCGAAAAATGTCCGGTGCACATCACTAGTAATAATAATATATTTTCGCCGCTTATTGCTGCAATAAAAAAAAATGAAGGCTTGCACAGATGTGTTAGAAGTAAGAACTTGAAGTGGAGTATTCATTAATGCAATCACTTACCTTTGTTTCGGAACCCTGTCACTCTACTGTGCATGTATGGTCTGCTGACCTCACACGTGTGGGCGGCCATTGCCTGGGAGGAACCCACTTCCCGTAGATTGTGCATTATGTAACCTATGGGGACTGTTTTTGCGGTCAAAAAAATGAGAAGCAAAAATTCTCTCTCCGATATATATGTTGGCCCCAGCCCGTACATACATCATGGGAATACTTAATATTTGTAGGTATCGCAAAAATAATATTTTTCTTTGAGGGATATCCCTTGAATTTTCATAAGCTCCACAGTCTACTAAGGATTGATGGTATGTTTGCTCACATGAACTGAAGATAGAGTTATGTATTGTTATTATCCTATTTTATTTATCTTATTGGCTCATTCTCCAGTATACTGTAGGTTACAGTAAGTGCTTAAAACAAGTGTGCGTGAATAAGCTGTTGGTATATCATTGCTGTGATTTTGTAAACATTTTTAAGATACTTACAGTATTTAGCCAGACCTCGGTTTCACTGTATATTCTGCTACTGTATATCATCATCTCATATATGGGTTGTTTCCTTCCTAGTACGAGCTGTTCATACGACTGTCCCAACCTACACATGCCTCATATACACATTTTCAGTGTGAAACAATACACTGCCATGAAAGTGTTTGTATAAGCATGCTACCAGGCTTTTCTGATCACCCAGTAAAGTTTATAGAACCACTGGTGTTTGACATGGATTTTTACTTGAATTGTAACATACATTTAATAGATGACTTCAAACTTTCAAATGAGCTGAAATGCAGCAAACACGCAGAAATGGAACACGTAAGTTTGTCAAAAAACAAGGCAAAGGCAGGTAAATATGAATTACTTCTCATCTCCAGTATTTTTACCCATTTTCCCAGCATACTGTATATGTGTGTAAACGAGCCCTAAATATTGAGAGATCCTCTCAGTAGTAGGTCAGCTCTACTGCACATATCTGTAATTGAAAAGAAAAATGATAGCCCTGGGGATGCTTGAGATGGTGTCTGTGCAATACTATATTTAATTAGGAAATGGTTTGTAATGCCACTCTCCAGTCCATCTGATATTATTAGTTTCTGGGAAATACTTTACTCCAATTACTTATTATACCACATTAAACTTGTTCCATGCAATGAAATCACGGTGCTTTGGTTACTCAGTAAGGAGGTAAATATTACTGTGCAGCAAAGGGCAATCTATGTGGAATAAAAGAAGGAAACAATATTTCACCCAACATTTCTATACATTTTATTAACTCTTTACAGTATTTAAAGCTATTACTATTTCCAAACAACTAGTCCATGGGCAAGTGTATCTAAACCAGTGTCCCCCTATTATTTACTTTTATATTGTAAACTCCATATGGTTCCTCTTTTTATGTCTATGAAATTGAGCTTTGTGTGTATAATAATTATACAGTATCTTCCAGCAGTATAAAATGATAGGTTTGCACAATAACAGGCTTGTTAAATTACATGCCCTATGTCCTATTTATTATAATGCTTTTGATGAACATAAATGTGGCCTTTAATTGTCCCCGGATAGTTGTGTTACATTGGCACTGGGATGGTCTGGGGCTGTTTTTCAGCCCTGGCATTAGATCGTGGCATGCGCGAACATTTCAGGGGGCATGACCAATGCTCGTGGGGGCATGCCATGAGTCAGGGGTATCTGTACTCGAGGCCCCAACCCCATCTTTCCTAGACACAGCAAGTCAGGTGAGGGGGGCAAATAGAGAGTCAGAAGACTGCGCTGTGTACGGCCTTCCTGGCTCTCTGTGTTGCAAGACCAGATCAAACAGGCCATTGGTCTTTCTGGCATTTGCCAGATGGCCAATCCGGTCCTGCATAGGCACCATTGATACATACAATAAAAGATTGCATTATGCTCTCAAAATAAATAAATGTCAACAAATTTTGATTATATTTTTTATGCTGATTGCACCCAATAGTGAATCTGTGCTTTACGTTATTTTTGGCTACATTTTGTAAGTCATATTGTACATTTTTAATCTGTTGGGTGGCTCTTGTTGGGGTTACTGTGGGCTGGAAGTGGATATGGTGATCATTTTGTTTGAACATCTGAGATTCATTTTGTGGAGAAATAAAATGATCCTGAAAATTAGGATGGCTTTACAAATGTAAAAACCTTCACCATAAGCAGCTCATAATTTGAAATGTTTACTTTTAATTGCACCAGTATTTAAGTACATGAAACAGCATACAAGCAATACAGTAGCTGTATTATAATAATACGATTACTTTATTGCCAGTAGTAAAAATGGGAATTTAGAATCTATGGCAAGGAAATAAAAAAATTTTTGCAGATGTCTATCTGCTCAGCATGGGTGGTTCACGTGAGGTGCGGGCCAATGTGCAATCTCTGTTTGGGACCCTCTCTCTAGTCAGCACATGTGCCAAGAATACTCTGCCATTGTGTCTTCAGTCTACTGCACATGCGCAAAACTACTGGAAATTGGTGCCAGCGACATTTTCCCAGTGATTTCTCCACTGTGCACTTGCAGATCTCTGGGAAAATGGTATTGGCATCATTTTCCCAGTAGTTTCTGCAGTGCTCAGCAGTGAGGTAAGCATAGTCAATGGTGGCAGGGTCAGTGGCGTAACTAGAAATTTTTCTCCCCCAAGCCAAAAAATTCTTCGGCGCCCCCCCCCCCCCCCCCCCCTTCATGCTCCATAATTGGGAGCAAGAAAGGGATAAACATGCGCGCGCCGAAGCCGCGCGCGCCAAAAAAGGGGCGTGGTTTTGTTGGAGTGGGCGTGGTTTCGCATAAAGGGGCGTGGCATTGCAGGAAAAGACTACCTTATACTCCAGTTTTGCAACCTGCACGCCCATACGTTGGCCACCACAGGAAAGAAAAATAATCCTGATTCATGCCCCTTACATTATTTGTCATTTTTCCTCCTTATAGTAATGCCCAGTATACATTATGCCACATACTGCAATGGCCCTTAGACATTATGCCGCACACAATAATGCACATGACACAATATGCACACACTGTAATGCCCCCGACACATTATGCCACACACCGTAATGTCTGTGACACATTATGCCACACACCGTAATGCCTGTGACACATTATGACAGGAATCGCAATGCCCGTTATACATTATGCTACACACTGCAATGCCCCTGATACATTATAGCACATACAATGTCTGTGACACATTATGACACACACCGCAATGTCCGTGATACATTATGCCACACACTGCAATGCCCGATACATTATAGCACATACAATGCCTGTGACACATTATGCCACACACTGCAATGACCTTGAGACATTATACCACAATGCCCGTGATATAGTATACCATACACCGTAATGCCTGTGACACATACCGCAATGCCCTGCCCGTTATACCCTATGCCACACATCGCAATGCCCGTTATGTATTATGCCACACTGCAATGACCCTGAGACATTATACCATATACCACAATGCCCGTGATATAGTATACCACACACCGTAATGCCTGACACATTATGACACACACCGCAATGTCCGTGATACATTATGCCACACACTGCAATGACCCTGAGACATTATACCACATATCACAATACCCGCGATATAGTATACCATACACCGTAATGCCTGTGACACATTATGACACACACCGCAATGTCCGTGATACATTATGCCACACACCGTAATGCCCATTACACATTAAGTCCTACAGTAAGGCTTCTAATTACTTTTCAATTACCTGCTCGTTGTCAGGGGTTTCATGCACTGGGTGTCATGCTCGTTGCCAGGGGTTTCATGCTCTTGGTTCCATGCACGGTGCCAGGGGTTTTCATGCTCAGGGTGTCATGCTCGTTGCCAGGGGTTTCATGCACTGGGTGTCATGCTCGTTGCCAGGTGTTTCATGCACTGGGTGTCATGCTCGTTGCCAGGTGTTTCATGCACTGGGTGTCATGCTCATTGCTAGGAGGTAGTCCTTGTTGCTAGGGCTGTGCTCCCAGTGCCACATATGTCCCCAGTGCCAGATATTCCCCCACGGTGCCAGGTACTTACATGCCCCAGTGCCAAATATAGTCGTCGTCCCCATGTGCCAGGTACACATATACCCCCCCAGTGCCACATATGCCCCCAGTGCCAGATATTCCCCCCCAGTGCCACATATGCCCCCAGTGCCAGATATGCCCCCAGTGCCATATATTCCCCCCAGTGCCAAATATGCCCCCAGTGCCAGATATTCCCCCCCAGTGCCAGATATTCCCCCCGTGCCATATATGAGCCCAGTGCCAGATATTCCCCCCCAGTGCCAGATATTCCCCCCGTGCCATATATGCCCCCAGTGCCAGATAACCCCCCCAGTGCCAGATATGCCCCCAGTGCCAGATATTCCCCCCCAGTGCCAGATATCCCCCCCCCCAGTGCCAGATATTCCCCCCAGTGCCAGATATTCCCCCCAGTGCCATATATGCCCCAGTGCCAGATATCCCCCCCCCAGTGCCAGATATTCCCCCCAGTGCCATATATGCCCCAGTGCCAGATATCCCCCCCCAGTGCCATATATGCCCCCAGTGCCAGATATTCCCCCCAGTGCCATATATGCCCCCCGTGCCATATATGCCCCCAGTGCCAGATATCCCCCCCAGTGCCATATATGCCCCCAGTGCCAGATATTCCCCCCCAGTGCCATATATGCCCCAGTGCCAGATACCCCCCCCAGTGCCAGATATGCCCCCCAGTGCCAGATATTCCCCCCAGTGCCAGAAATGCCCCAGTGCCAGATATTCCTCCCTCCCCCCCGTGCCATATATGCCCCCAGTGCCAGATATTTACCCCCCCGCCGTCACTTTTTGGAGGGACACGGAGGGCACAGCTCGTCTCTCCTGTGTCCCTCCTGCTGCATAATCTCCGGCGGCCGCGGGTCTAATAGGGGGAAGTGCCGGTTCGTGAGCCAATTAGAGCTCACGGACGGCACTTCCCCCTATTAGACCCGCGGCCGCCGGAGATGATGCAGCAGGAGGGACACAGGGAGGCGCGCTGTCCCTCCGTGTCCCTCCAACAAGCGGCGGAGGGAAGGAGACTGCAGACTGACATGCGGACGCTCGTCCGCATGTCAGTCTGCTGTAAATCAGTGGCGCCCCCGCAGCCCCTCGCCCCCAAGCCACCGCGAGGACTGCGGGGGCAGTAGTTACGCCACTGGGCAGGGTGTTCTGTGTGGTCTTCCCTGGGGCCTATCTACTCGGCACACCCTGTATCCAGTATAAATAGGCCCATGCTGCTCTGAGTCCTGTGCCTCTAATGTCTATAATTACCTCTTAGTGCCATTGGCCTGATTTCTGTTTGTAAGTAAAGCAAAAAATCACACAACTGGGCAAAACCACGTTGCACTGCAGATGGGGCAGATGTAACATGCAGAGAGATTAAGATTTGTGTGGGGTATATTGTTTCTGTGCAGGGTAGATATTGGCTGCTTTTGCATGCAGCCCACACATTTTTAGATTTCTTTAGCTTTACACTGCAATTTAGATTTTAGTTTGACCACAACCCACCCAAATCTAACTCTCTCTGCCCATGTTATATCTGCCCCACCTGCAGTGCAACATGTTTTTTTACTTTGCTTACAAAATTAAATCAGGACCTATGTCTGTAGAATTATGGAGACATGAATAAAATAGAAGTGCTTCAAGAAGTTGTATAATGCCGTGACTTATAGGAGTTATATTTTCTTGCCAACAAAGTATGTGGTTAGTTTGCAAACTGGTAAAATTAATTCAGAGTTCACTAAAGATCAAAACTCACTTGATTGCCTTCCTAAAGGCTTCTGTATTAGACTGCCCATACATTTTTTTACTGGTCTGTATCAGGTTAAATGTATCTTTCTTCAGACTGACTGACAGGGACACTAGGGTCTGATCAATCAACTCTTTGTGAGCATCCAGCAAATCACTGCTATTGCTGTTATTCTGGGAATTCCGATACATGTCTGTTGTGTGCCAATTAAGTCTAGTAGGATTGATATATGTACCTTAATTTTCTGCTTATTTACAGAGGTTCCTGAAGCAACACAAAGGAGAGTCCAAGGATGGAGGTGATGCTTCAGTAAGCCAGGAGAAGAGGACCACTCTTGATTCAATGGGGTCCTTGCTGTACCCATCTCAGGAGAAGCCACCATATTTGGAAACTTATCTTTTAAGTTAAAGATCCTGTATGGCTTTAGGGTTTTGCGCAGGTGGATAATAAACCAGGAATCATTACTAGCAGGGCAATCCGAGATGGCTGTACGATCAAATAGCCTTTCACCATATCATCGCTCCATCCCCTCTTACCAGTCTGCATTAGCTGACACAACAGATCTATTGAAAAGAAGACCACAGCCTTCAAACAGGGAAGAGGTACTGATGGCAAGAAGAAGACCTCTGAGAAGAAGACATTAAACCCCAAGCACCTCTCAAACAGTCCACATCTTTGGACTGTAGGCCTGTGCTCTGTTGTTGTGGCTTACTGGTAGGTTGCTGTGTAACATCCCGGCAATCATACCACTGTTCCACCAACATCATATGTAAAGTGTAGTAGGTGCTAGGAGTAATACACTTCTAATACCCTCTTGGGCAGATGTATTAACCTGGAGAAGGCATAAGGAAGTGATAAACCAGTGATATGTGCAAGGTGATAAATGCACCAGCCAATCAGCTCCATTATATAAATTAACAGTTAGGATCTGATTGGCTGGTGCCTTTATCACCTTGCACATATCACTGGTTTATCACTTCCTTATGCCTTCTCCAGGTTAATACATCTGCTGGTCTGTCTCTCCCCAGCTAGGTTAGGGCTAGGGTGATTTTGTTTCATTTGCTTTATTTTTGTTTATACTGATGCTGTGCTGCATTTAACCAGTTGTGAAATGTACCTGTGTTTTTAAAGATAGCTAATGTAATACACAACATTTACAGTTAACATGCTACATATTAACTTGCTGTACAGAATATAGCAACCAATTGCATACTGTATATATTATATTTAACAGCGTATGGCTGAATTATTGGTATCAGTGATTGTCTCTTTCCTCCTTGTGTCTCCTGACCTGCATTCCAAGACTGACTGCAAAATGTGAAGAGTGCTGAATTGTGAAGAGTAATTGAGCATGGAGGGGAGAACCACTTTTTAAACTTAGGGTTAAATATAATAGCCTTTGACTTGCAGGCAACGACAAGGTTGGATTTACGTGTTAAATAATTGCCAGCTTTAAACAATGAGCAGAATTTTGCTGCTGTCTACAAGTCGAAGGTTATTCCCTCATAGACATCTTAACTGGTGATTGGCCTTCAAGAGGAGATGCTACCCAAAGATTGGAAGAGTAGCCCCTCTTCTGCAGTCTCAGATTTCAGTCAAGATTACACTGGCACTGACATCACCAGTGCATGTACTGAAACCTGGAGGTCCCAAAAAGGTCAGGTTAATAATCCAACATGTTTACTCATATTCAGCTTGCAGACCCACAACCTGACCAAAAGACCTGAAAGTCTACCTACTGTACAGGCAGCTTCAAATAGAGTGCATCTATAGTATATTGATATTCTTATAAAATAATTTACTTGATACTGTCATTTATATGAGTGTAACCCTATTTCACTGAGGCTGTACTAAAGTTATCAGGATGGAAAGTTCTGTCTTACTGTCCATATATATATATATATATATATATATATATATATATATATATATATATTTATATATATATATATTGGAATATGCCTCCACCAAAGTCTCCAGAAGATTCCATTAGTCCACCAAGGTTTGGACTAAGTAACCATTCTAACCTATAAATTAAGGTTAGTTATTTACTTCCTACACCTGTTTCCCAGTAAATAAAAGCAAATACTGTATACGTAAATACCCCCAGTTGAAATAATTCCTAATTAATCTGAATTATCCTCTGGATGAGGTGTCTTTCAGGGTTAGCACAAAATAACCTTAATCCATTCTGGAATATTAATATTCTCACGATATACACTACAAATTTTACTAAATGCACAAGTATAATAGGAGCCTCAACATATAATTTGTACACATTAAAATTCAGGATAAATCAGTCTAAACATTCAATTCTATGTGGTGTTATATAAATATCTTAAAACCATTTAAATACCTCCTTATTCCTTTAACTGTAATTCTGTGATGCTTATCTATTCCTAACCAATTTGACCTATGACTACAGCACACCCTCTCTAGGATAGTTCCAATTTAGTCACCTCATTTATCATTAACCAAGATGATATCCGGTCTATAGATCTACACTAAAAAGGTCTTCAGTCAATAGGTTGACCACTAATGGTAGACACGCATTAGGTTGACAGGGTCAAAAAGTCGACATGGTCAAACGGTTGACGTGTATAAAGGTAGACAGTTCAAATGGTCGACAGGCTCAACCATCAACTAGCTACCGTTACTGACGGGTAGCCCCTGTTTTGAGCATAGTCTAAGACTGTTCCTGGATTGAGTGTTCCTCTGCTGTGGTCAGAAAGAATAAAGTGTAGGGTGAAGAATTTTGTCTTCTAGATCTACTGTTATTACATTATTTGACAGTTTCAGTCAGTCTGTTCAGCCCCCATGACCTAGATATCATCAGTAGTTTTGCCCCTGGTATAGTTACTGCAGCAGAATCCCTGTCAGTAGTTGACTGTTCTAACTGATGTCTGGAGGGAGGTTAGATATTTAGGTGGTCTATTCATGAAGCAGTGAAAAGAGTAGGGAAGCGAGCCAGTGGAGAAGTTGCCGGTGGCAACCAATCAGCTGCTACATATAATTTTACAAAATGCACTTGATAAATGTTACGTCAATGCTGATTGGTTGCCATGGGCATTTTCTCCACTGGCTCACTTCTCCACTCTTTTCACTGCTTCATAAATAGGCCTGTTAATTCAATACTCCTGCCTCTCTAAATCTGCAGAGTTGTGTCCTCACCAGCGATGGCTCATAAACTATGGAGCAGCAAATACAGGCCCACATTCTTCCACATGTACCAACATCAACTCTCTATAGTTGCTCACAGCTGTTGTTTCAGTCACAGCTGATCATTACCTCCAGCTAATTTCCCATCTTTATTTACAGTTCCCTCTAAATATTTCTCTCTGAGATCTCACATTGGCTGTTCTGCTCCTCTTGCAGAGCTCTCAGGTACACCATTATTTTCAATACCGATAAGGGCAGCCATTCTAACTTTGTCTCTATGTACTGCAACTGAGTACTGTCCCACTGTATGTTTCAGTGCCAAGTGCTACATCAGTATTACTTATGGCACCATTAAATTGTTCCATAATTTATTTAATCAATTCGGTATCTGGATGATAGTCAATAGGTCGACTACTAATGGTCAACATGCACAAAGTCGACATGGACAAAAGGTCGATATGGTCATTAGGTCGACATGTAAAATGTCAACAGTACTTATGGTCGACAGGTGCAAATGGTCGACACCACTTTTTCCAATTTTTTTTACTTTTTCATACTTTGCTATCCACGTGGACTACGATTTGGAATAGTAACCTTGCCCGAATCATGGCAGGTGGAGCGAGCCATGCAAGAGGATGTGGTACACTGATTAAGGTTCCAAGTGTTTTGACGGCAAAAACAACACAAAAAATGTCATATCTTCCTTTTCCACAGTTGACCTTTTGACCATGTCAACCTTTCACATGTCGACATTTTAATCATGTCGACATTTGCCATGTCGACCAATAGTGGTCAACCCAAATGACTGTCAACCTTATTAGGCTTGACCCTGTGATCCATACCCCATAATTTCATGGATGTACAGTACAGCTCATATTTCCAAAAGGGATCCATAAGTTAAATTAACAACCTTGCCAGCACTTTCCAAAAATGCAACGTTTAGTGATTGGCAAATTAATTTACTACATTACAGGTTCCATTTAACAACAATGCTAGTTTTCAATGCTTGAAGTGAAGACAGCACTTAGATATTTATCAAACAACTGACGTTTTTGTTGAAATCATTTCGCCATCTAAAGATAGAATTGGAGGAACATGCCCCATTGCTGTCAATAAGGACCCAATGAAGCCTTTCCGGCTTTGCTTAATTCCTGCTGGATTGCATAGTTCACCATGCATAAGCATATTTACTGTAACTTGTTGCCAGCAACACACAGGGGATGTCACAGATGAGTCAAAAAGATATACAGCTGCCAACCAATTACACTGGGCTATTTATGTAGCAGAGAGGAGAAGTGAGCCAGTGGAGAAGTTGCCCAATAAGCTTATAAGTAACATTTGTTCAGTGCATTCTATAACATTATACATAGCAGCTGACTCACTTCTCCACTCTTTGCACTGCTTCATGAATAGACCCCACAATTTTAAACTAAGCCTCTATACTTTTCGGGGGAGAATTGAATACAGCACAATGTGCCACACAATGTTCAACTGTGCACATTGCCGGATATTATGGTAGTGAACCAATGCTGATTTTTGCACCCACCTCTTGGCATGCAATTTAATATTAGCAAAGTGGCTTTGTCCGAGCATTCCAGATGCAGTTAGGCAATGCGCTGACTTTAATGTCACCCTTAGAATTAGAGATGATTGGTTCGGATTTTAAGTATCCGAACCGCTCCGAACTTCTCCTATCTGGGGCAGTCAAGCCCGAGGCTTGGATCTGGCCTGGATGCTTTGAGCACGGCCCGAGCCAAACATGCGAGATCCCACTGACGGATCTTGCATGTTCACCTTGGGCGCCAATTTCAAAAGTCAATCGGGCTGACCGCAGCCATCTGTCATGGCTCTCAACCAATCAGCATGTCCCCATAGACTTTAATGGAGGAAAGATGGTAGCCCGCACCGCTCTGACACCGCTGCCTGCACTGCTGACACCACCACCCGCACAGCCGCCACCTTCACACTGCTGGTACCCACGCACTGAGGATACCGCTGGCACTCCTGCACTGCCAACACAACTGGCACCCCCACACTGCTAACTCAGCAGGCACCCCCGCACTGCTAACACCCCCCCAGCACTGAGGACACTGCGGGCACTCCCATGTTGCTGACAGTGTCAGCACCCTGCACCGAAGACACCACCAACACTCCTACACTGCCGACACCACCAGCACCCCAGCAGTACTAACACCACCAGCAACCTCACACTGAGGACATTGCCAGCACTGCCGACACTGCCGGTACCCCTGCAGTGAAGACACCCCTGGTACCCCACACTGCCAACACAGCGAGCAGTATCAACTCCACCATCAACTCCGCATGGAGGGCACTGCCAGCACCCTCCGCACTGAGAACACCACCACCACTGCCAACACCACCAGCAACACAGCTGTACAGACACCACCGCCAACCCCACACTGAGGACATTGCAAGCACTGCCGACACCCCTGCGGTAAGGATGCTCCTAGCACCCGTTCACTGCCGATACAGCCAGCAGTACCAACACCACCAGCAACTCTGCACTGAGGACACCACTGTCACTGTAGATACCGCTAGCACCACAGCAGTACCGACTCCACTGCCAACCCAACAATGAGGACTCTGCCATCACCCATGCACTATGCACTGCTGACGCTCTTACACTGAGGACACCACCAGCATCCCTTGACACAGTAAGTGCACTATTGGTGTATCTGCCCTGCACTGTATCCTGCATTGTATCCGACCCACATTGTACTCCGCACTATATCCAACACACACTGTATCCGACTAGCAATGTATCCAGTACTGTATCCAACCAGCACTGTATCCGACCTGCACTGTATCCAACCAGCAATGTATGCAGCACTGTATCCGACCCACACAGTAGCCAACCCAAACTGTATCCGACCCGCAGTGTATCCCGAACTGTATCTAACCCACACGTAATCAATCTGCACTGTTTCCTGCCCTCACTGTATCTCGCACAGTATCAAACCAGTAATATATCCTGCACTGTATCCGACCCGCACTTTATAAAACCCACACAGTATCCAACCAGCACTGTATCCAATCCACACTGTATCCTGCACTGTATTCAATCCACACTGTATCCAACCTGCACTGTTTCCGACCCACAATGTATCCCACACTGCATCAAACCAGTAATATATCCTGCACAGCTTCCTACCAGCACTGTATCCAACCCACACAGTATCCAACCAGCACTTATGCCCGCACTGAGTCCAACCTATTCTGTATCCCGCACTGTATTCAACCCACACTGTATAACGCAATTTAGCCAGCCAGCCTTTGGCCAATATTGGTGAATACAATATTGTGAACTGTGAGGTTGTCAAAACTGAGTGGAAATGACTGGATATTAATGTTATTGAGGTTAATAATACTATAGGAACAAAAAAAGGCTCACATTAAGTGATTTTAGCCTTTTTTGTGCATTTTTTAAAAGAATCCAAATCCAAAGCCAGTCACGGCCGACGAATCAGAACCAAATACAAATCCAGCAAAAATGGCCGGGCGCACATCCCTACTTAGAATACCGTACTGTACTCACATTTTATTGTCTACTTAAAAGTCTTTATATTTAACTCCAAATGGAGGTGCTCAAATTACCATATCCAATTAAAATAAAATAGACAGTAACATATTAATGCATACAATTTAAAACTCCTACTATATGCAAATTGATAAAAATGATGTCTCTGGGGATTCAGGTGACATTAATAAAAAATATGCTTCAAAACAATTACAGCATTTAATCCAGCAGAATTTAGCAGTGAAGGTGGCACATCAGCTAACCTCTTGCTAAGCCTGTATCTTTGAAATTGCTGCTCTTGCAGGACAATTCTGGGGAAAAACAAACTTGAATAAAGCAATTTCAAAACTAGCTGCTGTGATCATTCTACAAAGTCTAGCAGTCAGGCCAGTGTGAAAGTGTTTCAGTATTTATAGATACTGTGGCTGTAATGAATTAACTGTGCTCACACGAGGAGCTGGCAAAAGAAACAGTGTACTGTACAATTGATCGTTTCTCTCCATGGACAAATAGTATAATCTTTTATGTTTCATTTGTGTCAGGATTATAAATTCTATTTAATTGTTTAACGTGTGTTCTTAACGCCTACTAAACATGCTTTTACACTGATATGCCTAATATGAATGTACAGCAAATGGACCTGTACACAGGGCTGGCGATGGGGGGGCCCAAATGGGACACCTGTACCGGGCCCCAAGGATCAGAGGGGCCCCAAGTATATGCCACTTAGGGGTACATTTACTAAGCAGTGATAAGAGTGGAGAAGTGAGCTAGTGGAGAAGTTGCCCATGGCAACCAATCAGCACTGAAGTAACATCTATAATTTGCATACTATAAAATGATACAGAGCTGCTGATTGGTTGATGGGGAAATATCTCCATTGGCTCACTTCTCCGCTCTTATCACTGCTTAGTAAATGAACCCCTTAGTGTCCAACAGGGATGTGAGCAGGGAATCATCATGGAGAACCGAACCCCCCAGAACTCCACGTGTTTTACACGGGTCCGAGCCAGGCTTGGTTGTTCCCGCCTGACTCGGAAAACCCGAATGAGGCAAAACGTCATCATCCCGCTGTCGGATTCTCGCGAGATTCGGATTCCATATAAAGAGCCGCGCGTCGCCACCATTTTCACTCGTGCATTGTAGAGGGTACAGTGAGGACGTGGCTACGTTCTCTCAGTGGCAAATCTCAATATCAGTGCTCAGTATCAGTGCTTATTGCTGCTCAGTAATACTAGTACAGTGTCTCTCTTGTGCTGCATCTTGCTGCTGTAGGGTGCCCTGGTAGTAGTGTCCTGTGACTGCATCGGTCATCATCATTCCAGTCACAGTGGTATTGGGGGGGGGGGGGGGGGGGGCAATTCCAGAGTGCTTTTGTGCTGCTCAGTAATACTAGTACAGTGTCTCTCTTGTGCTGCATCTTGCTGCTGTAGGGTGCTGTGTTAGTGGTGTTCTGTGACTGTGTATCGTTCATCATCATTCCAGTCACAGTGGTATCTGGGGGGTGACAATTCCAGAGTGCTTTTGTGCTGCTCAGTAATACTAGTACAGTGTCTTGTGTTGCATTGTGCTGCTCAGCAGTGCCGTTTCTAGACAATTTGGCTCCCAGTGCGAGATCTCAAAATGCCCCCCCCCCCATTGCTATAAAAAGAAAAAGGGTGTGTGGCCTGAATAAAACGGGCGTGGTCTCATTAAAGTGGGCGTGGCCTCATCTGATATCATCACGCCCACCACAGGGGGGGGAAAATAAAAATAAAAAAGTCCCCATTTTACACATTACAGCAGGCAATTGTCCCCATTTTACACAGCGCGGCAGGCAGGTGTCCCCATTTTACACAGCGCGGCAGGCAGGTGTCCCCATTTTACACAGCGCGGCAGGCAGGTGTCCCCATTTTACACAGCGCGGCAGGCAGGTGTCCCCATTTTACAAAGCCCGGCAGGCAGGTGCCCCCATTTTACAAAGTGCGGCAGGCAGGTATCCCCATTTTACACAGTACGGCAGGCAGATATCCCCATTTTACACAGTACGCAGGCAGGTGCCCCCATTTTACAAAGTGCGGCAGGCAGGTATACCCATTTTACACAGTACGGCAGGCAGATATCCCCATTTTACACAGTACGCAGGCAGGTGCCCCCATTTTACACAGTGCGGCAGGCAGGTGTCCCCATTTTACAAAGTGCGGCAGGCAGGTATCCCCATTTTACACAGTACGGCAGGCAGGTGTCCCCATTTTACACAGTGCGGCAGGCAGGTGTCAAGTGGGGGGGGGGAGGAAGGGGGAGAGAGATAGAGATACTACTTACATGTTCCCGCTCTTCGCCTCCTCCTTCCAGGCTTATCTCCTCTCCTCCCTCTTCCCGAGCGCTCCTGCTCGGGGGGCGGGGTTTCGCGGAATGACGCGTTCGCGTCGTGATGTCACGACGCAAACGCATCATTCCGCGAAACTCCGCCCCCCGAGCAGGAGCGCTCGGGAAGAGGGAGGGGAGGAGATAAGGAAACACAAAGTGCCGTGGCGGGCGCCCCGTGCGGTTGCATGGCTCGCCCGCCGCTAGAAACGGCACTGCTGCTCAGTGTCAGTTCTCCGTAGTATCATCAGTGCTCAGTATCATCAGTGCTCATTATCATCAGCGCCCAGTATCAGTGCTCAGTATCAGTGCTCAGTATCATCAGTGCTCAGTATCATCAGTGCTCATTATCATCAGTGCTCAGTATCAGTGCTCAGTATCAGTGCTCAGTATCATCAGTGCTCAGTATCATCAGTGCTCATTATCATCAGTGCTCAGTATCAATGCTCAGTATCATCAGTGCTCAGTATCATCAGTGCTCATTATCATCAGTGCTCAGTATCAGTGCTCAGTATCAGTGCTCAGTATCATCAGTGCTCATTATCATCAGTGCTCAGTATCATAAGTGCTCAGTATCATCAGTGCTCAAATCAGTGCTTAGTATCATCAGTGCTCATTATCATCAGTGCTCAGTATCAGTGCTCAATATCATCAGTGCTCAGTATCATCAGTGCTCAGTGTCTTGTGGTGCTTAGTAATACTACATTACTAATACTAGTACAGTGTTGTCTTGTGCTGCATTTTGCTGCTTTAGGGTGCTGTGGTAGTGTCCTGTCACTGTGCATAGATCATCATCATTCCAGTTACAGTGGTATCTGATATCTATCTAGTGGTATCTAATTCCAGACATTACTGCCGTCTAATGCCAGATATATTACTGGCATATAATTCCACACATTAAAAAATGGAGAACAAAAATTTGGAGGGTAAAATAGGGAAAGATCAAGATCCACTTCCACCTCGTGCTAAAGCTGCTGCCACTAGTCACGGCAGAGACGATGAAATGCCATTAACGTCATCTGCCAAGGCCGATGCCAATGTCATAGTAGAGAGCATGTAAAATCCAAAAAGCAAAAGTTCAGTAAAATGACCCAAAAATCTAAATTAAAATCGTCTGAGGAGAAGCATAAACTTGCCAATATGCCATTTACGATACGGAGTGGCAAGGAACAGCTAAGGTCCTCTCCTATGTTCCTCATGACTAGTGGTTCAGGTTCACATGACGATGGAAGCACTCATCCACCCGCTAGAAAAATGAAAAGAGTTAAGCTGGCAAAAGCAAAGTCGCAAATCCCCAAGGAGAGTCCAATTGTGTCGGTTGCGATGCCTGACCTTCCCAACACTGGACGGGAAGAGGTGGCTCCTTCCACCATTTGCACGCCCCCTGCGAGGGCTGGAATGAGCACCGACAGTACAGTTCCTGATATTCAAATTGAAGATGTCACTGTTGAAGTACACCAGGGTGAGAATATGGGTGTTGCTGGCGCTGAGGAGGAAATTGACAATGAGGATTCTGATGGTGAGGTGGTTTGTTTAAGTCAGGCACCCAGGGAGACACCGGTTGTCCGTGGGATGAATAAGGCCATTGACATGCCTGGTCAAAATACAAAAAAAAAATCACCTCTTCGGTGTGGAATTATTTCAACAGAAATGCAGACAACAGGTATCAAGCCATGTGTTGCCTTTGTCAAGCTGTAATAAGCAGGGTTAAGGACGTTAACCTCCTAGGAACATCCTCCCTTATATGTCACCTGGAGCGCATTCATCAGAAGTTATTGACAAGTTCAAAAACTTTGGGTGACAGCGGAAGCAGTCCACTGACAACTAAATCCCTTCTTCCTCTTGTACCCAAGCTCCTGCAAACCACACCACCAACTCCCTTAATGTCAATTTCCTCCTTAGACAGGAACGCCAATAGTCCTGCAGGCCATGTCACTGGCAAGTCTGACGAGTCCTCTCCTAACTGGGATTCCTACGATGGATCCTTGAGTGTAACACCTACTGCTGCTGGCGCTGCTGTTGTTGCTGCTGGGAGTTGATCGTCATCCCAGAGGGGAAGTCGGAAGTCCACTTGTACTTCTTTCAGTAAGCAATTGACTGTCCAACAGTCCTTTGCGAGGAAGATGAAATATCACAGCAGTCATCCTGTTGCAAAGCAGATTACTCAGGCCTTGAAAACTATGTTGGTATTAGACGTGCATCCGGTATCCATCGTTAGTTCACAGGGACTTAGAGAATTGCTTGAGGTAGTGTGTCCCCGGTACCAAATACCATTTAGGTTCCACTTCTCTAGGCAGGCGATACTGAGAATGTACACAGACGTCAGAAAAAGAGTCACCAGTGTCCTAAAAATGCAGTTGTACCCACTGTCCACTTAACCACGGACATGCGGACAAGTGGAGCAGGGCAGACTAAGGACTATATGACTGTGACAGCCCACTGGGTAGATGTATTGCCTCCCGCAGCAACAATAGCGGCGGCACCAGTAGCAGCATCTCACAAACGCCAACTCGTTCCTAGGCAGGCTAAGCTTTGTATCACCGCTTTCCATAAGAGGCACACAGCTGACAACCTCTTACGGAAACTGAGGAACATCATCGCAGATTGGCTTACCCCAATTGAACTCTCCTGGGGATTTGTGATATCGGACAACGCCACCAATATTGTGCGTGCATTACATGTGGGCAAATTCCAGCACGTACCATGTTTTGCCCATACAATTCATTTGGTGGTGCATATTTTTTTTTAAAACGTCAGGGGCGTGCAGGAGATGCTGTCGTGGCCAGAAAAATTGCGGGCCACTTTCAGCATTCAGCCACCACGTGCCGAAGACTGGAGTGCCAGCAAACACTCATGAACATGCCCTGCCATCAGCTGAAGAAGAGGTGGTAACAAGGTGGAATTCAACCCTGTATACACTTCAGAGGATGGAGGAGTAGCAAAAGGCCATTTAAGCCTATACATCTGCCTACGATATAGGCAAAGGAGGGAGAATGCACCTGACTCAAGCGCAGTGGAGAATAACTGCCATGTTGTGCAAGGTTCTCCAACCCTTTGAACTTGCCACACGTGAAGTCAGTTCAGACACTGCCAGCCTGAGTCAGGTCATTCCCCTCATCAGGCTTTTGCCGAAGCAGCTGGAGAGATTGAAGGAGGAGCTAAAACATAGCGATTCCGCTAGGCATGTGGGACTTGTGGATGGAGCCCTTCATTTGCTTAACCAGGATTCACAAATTGTCAATCTGTTGAAATCAGAGCACTACATTTTGGCCACCGTGCTCGATCCTAGGTTTAAAGCCTACGTTGTATCTCTCTTTCCGGCAGACACAAGTCTGCAGATGTTCAAAGACCTGCTGGTGAGACAATTGTCAAGTCAAGCGGAACGTGACCCACCAACAGATCCTCCTTTATTTTCTACCACCACTGGAGCTGCCAGGAAAAGGATAAAATTTCCAAAACCACCCGCTGGTGGTGATGCAGGGCAGTCAGGAGCAAGTGCTGACATCTGGTCCGGACTGAAGGACCTGCCAACGATTACTGACATGTCGTCTACTGTCAGTGCATATGATTCTGTCACTATTGAAAGAATGGTGGAGGATTATATGAGTGACAGCATCACTGTAGGCATGTCAGACAGTCCGTACGTATACTGGCAGGAAAATTAGGCAATTTGGAGGCCCTTGCAAAAACTGGCTTTATTTTACCTAAGTCGCCCCCCCTCCAGTGTGTACTCCGAAAGAGTGTTCAGTTTAACCGGTCACCTTGTCAGCGATCGGCGTAGGAGGTTACTTCCAGAAAATGTGGAGAAGATGATGTTCATCAAAATGAATTATAAATTCCTCCGTGGAGACATTTACCAGCAATTGCCTCCAGAAAGTACACAGGGACCTGTGATGATGGATTCCAGTGGGGACGAATTAATACTCTGTGAGGAGGAGGATATACACAGTGAAAGGGGTGAGGAATCGGAGGATGATGATGAGGTGGACATCTTGCCTCTGTAGAGCCAGTTTGTGCAAGGAGAGATTGATTGCTTCTTTTTTGGTGGGGGCCCAAACCAACCAGTCATTTAAGCCACAGTCGTGTGGCAGACCCTGTCGCTGAAATGATGGGTTTGTTAAAGTGTGCATGTCCTGTTTATACAACATAAGGGTGGGTGGGAGGGCCCAAGGACAATTCCATCTTGCTCCTCTTTTTTGATTTATCTTTGCAACCTGTGCTGTTTGGGGACTATTTTCCTAAGTGCCATCCTGTCTGACACTGCAGTGCCACTCCTTGATGGGCCAGGTGTTTGTGCTGCCCACTTGGGTTGCTTAGCTTAGTCATCCAGCGACCTTGGTGCAAATTTTAGGACTAAAAATAATATTGTGAGGTGTGAGGTGTTCAGAATAGACTGGAAATTAGTGGAAATTATGGTTATTGAAGTTAATAATACTATAGGATCAAAATTACCCCCAAATTCTATGATTTAAGCTGTTTTTGAGGTTTGTTTGTTTTTAAAAAACACCCGAATCGAAAACGCAACCGAATCCGACAAAAATCCGAAAGGGTGGTTTTGCCAAAACACGTCCGAATCCAAAACACGACCGCGGAACCGAATCCAAAACCAAAACACAAAACACAAAAAAAGCCCACTGCACATCTCTATTATTTATTTAATAACAGTTTAATATATAGAGCAGCAAATTCCGTTGCTCTGAGGGGGGCCCCAGAGATATCACTGTACCGGGCCCGAAGATGTCTGTTGCCGGCCTTGCCTGTACAGACACAATTTCTGAGACTTGTCTGCGTTCTGTCAATTTAGACATTAATTTCTAGTGCTCACAAGTGTTAAGGCTCAGTAAAATACATTGGAGATCTATAGGAAAACTCATTATGTATAGTACAGTATGTAGCATGCTAAGCTATGGGGAAGCTTGGTGATGCATTAATGACCACACTTCTAACACTCTTAAAGTGACCACAAAATACTCTACAAGGTTTTGTCTATGCTTTTATCAAGCAATTGTTCATCAATGCTTGTGCGTATGAGTCCTTATGTAATTAATATTAAGGTGTATTTTTTATTGTGGCTGTTTCATTACAAATGTTGCAGAGAATTATCAATATACAGAACTATTCTGAATACTTACTAGATTTACCTGCAATTACATTTTCTATAAACAAAGTGACCCGGATTGAATTCCTATATTGAAATCCTACATGTATTGCTAAATTTTTTCAATTATCTTATTTTTTTTATTCATTGCATAAGGGAGAACATTTTTTGAAAATGATGGAATTGTCAGAAGATGGCACTGCAACACTTTCAAAAAATATTCGTATCCAACTCTTAATAAAGTGATATTAAATAAAAAATTACTTTCATGTTAAAAGCATGTTTTACTCTAGGTGAGGATGCAAAGAATCAAATGTAAAAGTGAGCTTTACGAGAGAGCTGTCATATGGAAATCAATCTACCAAGCAGTCGCTTGCTTCTCAGTTTTTATGCTAAACCTCAGAAATAGAAGGATTGAAGTGTGAATGATTGTTATCTGAATTCATCTTCAGGGGGGAACTGCAATACTAAATCGTACAAAAGTCATACATAAGTCATCAGGCTAGCTCCTCAAAATAATATGTGCATTTTCTGTAGAAAAAAACAACAAATAATATGCATTTAATATTATGTCAATTTATACATAATGCAACAATGAGAACTTTTATTCAAAATAGTTTTAATATTATACAGCACCTAGACAATGAGGGATTATCAGAAGATAAAAGCGGCATAAAAAATGGTTGTAAGAGAATGAAACATCATTTTATCTAATCATCCAGTGACGTGATGGAGGCGACTGTGGTACATTGTGAATAAAGTAGTTATACTGTATGTGAGCGTGTGCATGTGTGTGTGCTAGACTGGGGCAGTACAGCTGTCAAACCTTAATGCAGATGTCCTAAGGTGAGCTCTGTGGAGCAGAAGGGACGGCCATGTATTCAGCTGGCTCTTAAATTTGAGTAGTCAGGTGAACCGTAGGTTCTTTTTATTTGAATAAAGGGCCTAATTCAGACCTGATAGTAGCCGCGCAAAATTTTGCACGGCCACGATCAGTTACTCAGACATGCGGGGGGACGCCCAGCACAGGGCTAGTCCACCCCGCATGTCTGATCCTACCCCCCCCCCCCCCTTCCCTGAACAAGTACAAAAGCATCGCACAGCGGCAATGCTTTTGTACTTTACAAGTAGCTCCCTATCTGCGCAGTTCCTGCGCGCTGGCAGGGAGCTACTTGTCGCATCCCAGGTTGCAGCGGCTCCGTGTGATGTCAAATGCACAACAGCGATTAGGTCTGAATTAGCCCCAAAGCCCGTTTAGAAATGTCTCTATTTAAAACAAGAATAAGTAGTCTATTACAGAATAATACTACTGAGAAATGGTTGGAGAAGTTAAAAACCCAAGTTGATAAGCATTTTACTGTGCTGATTGCATTTAAACACAATAAACTTGAAAAAGTTAATAGGTATTCTATGGAACATCATGCATACAGTGGGTTCACCACTAATAATATTCCCACAGGTAGGTTCAATCAGAATCGATTTAGAACTGGACCTGACTTTTTTAATGATTTTTCATCCCATTCATTGAACTTTTTTTTGATACTAATTAAATACCTTTTCTTCGTTTCAACTGTCTGTTTTGATGATTTCAGATGGGCAGGTAATAACTATGATGTCTCATGAATTAAGACTTAAAGAACACTTCTCCAAAAAATATATTTTGACCCCCATTTCTGTAATTCCCACTACTTTCAAAAAACAAGTACATATGACCCAATATCCTGTAACCCTACATTAAAAACCACTTAACTGACGATTTTTCCCCTTAAAAACAATTCACTACATTGTTTTTTATTATTTTTATTTAATATAGTTTAGAAAGTATATATTTAAATGTTTAAATATTATATTATGCACATCTGCAGAATGGATCTCCTAGTCAAAATCTGGGGGACACAGTGGGGCGGCACAGTCGCATGTGATCTGACCATGCCAGTTAAGTGGTTTAAAAACATTCACTAGGTTATTGAACCAAATGGCTCAAGATTGAATAAAAAACCCCAGAGCAGATCAGATCTCACAGCAGCTGAAAGAAATGAACTAGGAAATGTTAGGAAGAATACAATGTTTACAATATGCTCGACTAGCAAGGGTGGAGCTGCTTAAATACAGGAATTTTGGATAAGGGATACTCAACCTGTATGACAAAGAGATTCAAAGCCAATTAGCAGATGATAAATTCTGTACATTATTGAGACATGATCCCTCCCAATGTTGCAACAATTGTCAATGTGATATACCTTTTTGACACTAGCTTCTAATAATGGTTGGATTAATACACAGACTTTTCGGTTATTCAATTTGGACTTTCACATCTGTCCTAATCTTTATACAGATGTGTCCATGTACACCAAGCTTCAATAAGCCATCTGGCGTGGGATAGCTGGTGCAAGTGAGCCATGCGGAGTGGTGCAGATTAGCAACTTTTTCTTTCAATTTGCATTTCATTCACACAGTGAAACCTTACTGTACCAGAGACACTGGGCTGCAACTTTAACTGCACAAGAATGTGTTTTAAATATGTAGAAATCCGCAGATGAAACATTACAGAATTTGGTTAGAAAACAAAAGTGTCAGCGTCGTATACAGATTCAAACCGATTCACACTTTAATCAGTAAAGTCTCGTTAATGGGTTTTGTTGCATCCTGTTTAATTTGTGCAAATAATATACACATATGATCGAAAAAATATGCTTGGCACAAGCTGAGTCACATGGAACCTGGGGGGTCATTTTGAGTTGATCGCTCGCTAGCAGTTTTTAGCAGCCGTGCAAACTCTATGCCGCCGCCCACTGGGAGTGTATTTTAGCTTAGCAGAAGTGCGAACAAAAGGATCACAGAGCAGCTACAAAATAATATTGTGCAGTTTCAGAGTAGCTTCAGACCTACTCAGCGCTTGCGATCACTTCAGACTATTCAGTTCCTGTTTTTACGTCATGAACACGCCCTGCGTTCGCCCAGCCACACATGTGTTTTTCCTGGCACGCCTGCGTTTGCACGAACACTCCCTGAAAACGGTCAGTTGCCACCCAGAAACGCCCACTTCATGTCAATCACTCTGCGGCAAGCAGTGCGACTGAAATGCTTCGCTAGACCCTGTGTGAAACTACATCGTTCATTGTAATAGTACGTCGCGCGTGCGCATTGTGCAGCATACCCATGCGCAGAAGTGCCGTTTCTTTGCCTGATCGCTGCACAGCGACCGAAAGCAGCTAGCAATCAACTCGGAATGACCCCCCTGGTGTGCTAAGAAGCACTGTTTGGCACACATGCAGCTGTAGTGTATAAGAACACATCTGCACATTACCTAAATCCGTACATTTTTAAGTGATTCTCCAAGGCATCCTATAACATCGGAAGGGCCCCTAACAGTGCTTCTATCCATCCTTCTAGTTGGAAAACTACCACCTACAGTGCAGCATGGTTTTGCCCATTAGTATGCTGTTTTGGCTTGCTGGCCAACCTGAATAACCCCCTTAGTTTGCATATAGTGTAAAAGTTGTTGTTGTTGTGTAGTACAGTATATGGTCATAGATTAGGCATAATGTAGCACTGTGGGGGTAACTTGTATTGGATCTGCCCTGTGTTTAATGCCGACTTTGCTACATTTTCCTGCTAGTATTATTTTCCTTATTCGTACATCACAAACACTGTACTACAGTTATTTTTCTTTTTGTCACACAGGAATTGGTGTACAGTGGGAGACTGAGGATAGTAATGCATGGTGCGGGTTGTTCATATCCGACGTGTGCTGTGTGGTTCTCCACAGCCTTGCTCCTCTTTCCCAGCTACTCCATTATTGTGCCTTAGGGTCTGATTCAGAGATGCGCGCGATGGGTACATATATTACTTACACATTATGGAGCTGAGAGATTATCGGCCATCATGGTTGCACTGCACACGCACTAAGGTATCTTAGCGATATCACTTACAGTCAGGATTTATTTGTGAAGTGACTGACAGTCAAAGACCGTTTGGGATAGGTAATAGGGGAATGGCAGTAAGAAAGCAGTATATAGTGACTATGTTCGGGGCATTTCTCAGCCTACAACTGCGATCCTGTATGCACAAAACATGGCACCAGCATCTCAGTTCCTGAAGCCATTCTATGAGACCATAAGGTTATTCGTGGAGTCCATTAGTGAAGACTGCGCCGGCTGCTGCATGTATGTATGCAGTTGCTGGGACTTACGCTGCCAATACCTTTCCAGGTGACTGCAGCATTAATATATTCCCACACACTTGTTGCTGTGGCTGCGTTAAACGTATATGTTTCTGAATCAGGGCTATAGTTAGCAAATAGTATACAAGGTTGTATTGTTGTAAATCTAAATCCACAGATAAAGCATAATGAAGCATTGTGGAGGTTGCCCATATCAGCTCATCAATGGACACACTTATCAGCTTTCTAACAGGAGCACACATACAGCAATACAGCAGCATGTTACCTGCTGTATGAGAGTCGGTAGTACTGTCCTGCTGGTAGCATCTCCCATCCCCTCACTGCTCCACATGTCACACAGCAAGGCTCCTTGAACAGCCAGCTCTTACTGCAAGTGACAGCTGTCATTGACAAACCTTACAGAAACGCACATTGGGGTAATTCGAAGTTGATCGCAGCAGCAAATTTGTTAGCAGTTGAGCAAAACCATGTGCACTGCAGGGGGGGGGGGGTCAGATATAACATGTGCAGAGAGAGTTAGATTTGGGCGTGGTATGTCCAAACTGAAATCTGAATTGCAGTGTAAAAATAAAGCGGACAGTATTTACCATGCACAGAAACAAAATAACCCACCCAAATTTAACTCTCTCTGCACATGTTATATCTGCTCAACCTGCAGTGCACATGGTTTTGCCCAACTGCTAACAAATTTGCTGCTGCGAAAAACTCTGAATTACCCCCATTGAGTCCACTGGGGATATCTTTGTGTGAACAAAGGATCCCCTGGACCACAAACCCTGATCACTTAGGAGTCCTATAACATGTCTACACCTTTACTGCCTTACTCTTTATTGTTTCAGTGGCATCATTAGAGGACTATACTCCATATCACCGTGCCATGCTTTGGGTGTGTTGTTGTTAGCAAACCCTGACAACAGATGCAGCTCTACTCTAACGTGTACTGTGTTGGTCACAATTCTTGCTGCGGGAGGCAATACATCTACCTCTTACGGAAACTGAGGAACATCATCGCAGAATGGCTTACCTCAATTGGACTCTCCTGGGGATTTGTGATTTCGGACAACGCCCCCAATATTGTGCGTGCATTATATCTGTGCAAATTCCAGCACGTCCCATGTTTTGCACATACATTGAATTTGGTGGTGCAAAATTATTAAAAAAACGACAGGGGCGTGCAAGAGATGCTGTCGGTGGCCCGAAGAATTGCGGGCCACTTTTGGCATTCAGCCACCGCGTGCCGAAGACTGGAGCACCACCAAACAGTCCTGAACCTGCCCTGCCATCATCTGAAGCAAGAGGTGGTAACGAGGTGGAATTCAACCCTCTATATGCTTCAGAGGATGAAGAAGCAGCCAAAGGCCATTCAAGCCTATACATCTGCCTACGATATAGGCAAAGGAGGGGGAATGCACCTGACTCAAGCACAGTGGAGAATGATTTCAACATTGTGCAAGGCTCTCCAGCCCTTTGAACTTGCCACACGTGAAGTCAATTCAGACACTGCCAGCCTGAGTCAGGTCATTCCCCTCATCAGGCTTTTGCAGAAGAAGCTGGAGACATTGAAGGAGGAGCTAAAACAGAGCGATTTCGCTAGGCATGTGGGACTTGTGGATGGAGCCCTTAATTCGCTTAACCAGGATTCACGGGTGGTCAATCTGTTGAAATCAGAGCACTACATTTTGGCCACTGTGCTCGATCCTAGATTTAAAACCTACATTGTATCTCTCTTTCCGGCAGACACAAGTCTGCAGAGGTTCAAAGACCTGCTGGTGAGAAAATTGTCAAGTCAAGCGGAACGTGACCCGTCAACAGCTCCTCCTTCACATTCTCCCGCAACTGGGGCTGCGAGGAAAAAGGCTAAGAATTCCGAGCCCACCCGCTGGCGGTGATGCAGGGCAGTCTGGAGCAAGTGCTGACATCTGGTCCGTACTGAAGGACCTGCCAACGATTACTGACATGTTGTCTACTGTCACTGCATATGATTCTGTCACCATTGAAAGAATGGTGGAGGATTATATGAGTGACCGCATCCAAGTAGGCATGTCAGACAGTCCGTACGTATACTGGCAGGAAAAAGAGGCAATTTGGAGGCCCTTGCAGAAACTGGCTTTATTTTACCTAAGTTGCCCCCCCCCCTCCAGTGTGTACTCCGAAAGAGTGTTTAGTGCAGCCACTCACCTTGTCAGCAATTGGCGTACGAGGTTACTTCCAGAAAATGTGGAGAAGATGATGTTCATCAAAATGAATTATAATCAATTCCTCCGTGGAGACATTCACCAGCAGCAATTGCCTCCAGAAAGTACACAGGGACCTGAGATGGTGGATTCCAGTGGGGATGAATTAATAATCAGTGAAAGGAGTGAGTAATCGGACGATAAGGAGGAGGTGGACATCTTGCCTCTGTAGAGCCAGTTTGTGCAAGGAGAGATTGATTGCTTCTTTTTTGGTGGGGGCCCAAACCAACCAGTCATTTCAGTCACAGTCGTGTGTCAGACCCTGTCACTGAAATGATGGGTTAGTTAAAGTGTGCATGTCCTGTTTATACAAAATAAGGGTGGGTGGGAGGGCCCAAGAACAATTCCATCTTGCACCTCTTTTTTCTTTCATTTTTCTTTGCATCATGTGCTGTTTGGGGACTATTTTTTTGAAGTGCCATCCTGCCTGACACTGCAGTGCCACTCCTAGATGGGCCAGGTGTTTGTGTCGGCCACTTGTGTCGCTTAGCTTAGCCATCCAGCGACCTTGGTGCGCCTCTTTTTTTCTTTGCATCATGTGCTGTTTGGGGACTATTTTTTAAATCTGCCATCCTGTCTGACACTGCAGTGCCACTCCTAGATGGGCCAGGTGTTTGTGTCGGCCACTTGTGTCGCTAAGCTTAGCCATCCAGCGACCTTGGTGCACCTCTTTTTTTCTTTGCATCATGTGCTGTTTGGGGACTATTTTTTAAATCTACCATCCTGTCTGACACTGCAGTGCCACTCCTAGATGGGCAAGGTGTTTGTGTCGGCTACTTGTGTCGCTTAGCTTAGCCATCCAGCGACCTTGGTGCACCTCTTTTTTTCTTTGCATCATGTGCTGTTTGGGGACTATTTTTTAAATCTGCCATCCTGTCTGACACTGCAGTGCCACTCCTAGATGGGCCAGGTATTTGTGTCGGCCACTTGTGTCGCTTAGCTTAGCCATCCAGTGACCTTGGTGCACCTCTTTTTTTCTATGCATCATGTGCTGTTTGGGGACTATTTTTTAAATGTGCCATCCTGTCTGACACTGCAGTGAAAATCCTAGATGGGCCAGGTGTTTGTGTCGGCCACTTGGGTCGCTTAGCTTAGTCATCCAGCGACCTCATTGCGCCTCTTTTTTTCTTTGCATCATGTGCTGTTTGGGGACTATTTTTTGGAAGTGCCATCCTGTCTGACACTGCAGTGCCACTCCTAGCTGGGCCAGGTCTTTGTGTTGACCACTTGTGTCGCTTAGCTTAGTCACACAGCCACCTCATTGCTCCTCTTTTTTTTTTTGCATCATGTGCTGTTTGGGGACTATTTTTTTGTAGTGCCATCCTGTCTGACACTGCAGTGCCACTCCTAGATGGGCCAGGTGTTTGTGTCGGCCACTTGGTTCGCTTAGCTTAGTCATCCAGCGACCTCGGTGCAAATTTTAGGACTAAAAATAATATTGTGAGGTGTTCAGAATAGACTGGAAATGAGTGGAAATTATGGTTATTGAGGTTAATAATACTATGGGATCAAAATGACCCTCAAATTCTATGATTTAAGCTGTTTTTGAGTTTTTTTTTGTAAAATAACACCCGAATCCAAAACACACCCGAATCCGACAAAAAAATTTCAGGGAGGTTTTGGCAAAACGCGTCCGAATCCAAAACACGGCTGCGGAACCGAATCCAAAACCAAAACACAAAACCCGAAAAATTTCCGGTGCACATCACTAATTATATGACACACCTTTAGAATTTAGGAAACGATATCATTCTTTAGAAAGATATATTTTCTTGCTTATTACACCAACCGTATCCTAATCACTATTCACTCAATCTTATATGTCAGCCAAGGAGGCAGACAGAGCATACACTAGATCATCTGCAATCACAGGCTAAGTGGCAAAGTAATTTTCATATATGCAAATTATTTTGCATCTTATTCATTATGTCTATAAATAGGACCACGTGTCCTCAAACAAAACAGGCCCCACGGGTGCGTCGGCCCACCGGGGATCTTCCCTGTAAGCCCTATGGCCAATCCTCCTCTGCTCACCCTGTACCCTTTGTTAATACACACAAGATGAGTATATTTAATTGCCACATAATCGTGTGTTAGTCATATATGCTAGTGCAGGGACTTGCTCTTGACAGGCTGCGAGCTTAAATGTTTTACTCAAAATATGAACAATATCACTATGCTTTAATTTGCTAGTTACACACAGATTTGCAATATATTATTGTTAGCAAGTCTTTCTGCGCAAGGGTAATTCTGTCAAAACAGGTTACCACTGAGTGTATATGGGGCTCAATGCAATGAAAGTGAATCCAAAGCCTTTTATGTACATGTCACTTTCATGAGTTTTCTTGCTCCTTGTATTTCTTTGTCACGCCTTTATGTGCTATATGGGAACTACAATGTGTAGGATATACTGTAGAGTATGTTTAGATTGCATCAATGCTTATTCCTTACTAATCGCTGAACACTGTGTCAAAGAAAAACCCAGATTGCCTGTTAATTATTTACCTTGATTCGACTGTTCCAGGGTTAATATACTCCCTGACAAACTATAGATTCAAGGTTCTTTGTTATATTTTGAATGTAATATAACCACTGCTTTTATGTATTGTAAGCCTGTCACCATATAAAAGGCAGGGAAAATATGAAAAGTTAATTATCTTACTTGTTGGTACATTGTAAAAATAAAATTAAAATACAATTGAAACAGAAAATGTTAATTAACAGGTTTAATGTGCTGATTGTACAGCACAATGATTATACTATACATAAAGATATAACAGTTCAGGAGCCAAATCATCCTTCTGTCCTTGATTAAAGATCATTCCCTGTGGTGACTGTAAAATATATCTTTTTAACATTACTCATGGAGTTAATACCCTCCAGTTCTAGAATATGACCTTACGTCCTTACACTTGTCTTATCGTGAAAAATTCTCCTCTCCTAAATTGCTTAGAGCCCCTTAATATTTTAAAAAGATTCAATCATATGTCCTTTGTCTTTTCTGCACTTGAAACTATGCATATTGAATAGCTGTGAATTCTCTGGTTTATACATATAATTTCTCATGATGTGGCCTCACAAACTGAACACATTATTCAATGTACAGTGCCTCATGTGTGACGTGTGCTGGATGCATAACTCAAACTAATATTGTTCCAGCACTTGTGCAACTATATGGTCTGCACACGGCGCATCACAGGACATTCTTACTCTCCAGTCATATGAGATACAAAGTAATTGTGCAGTAAGGAGGGCAACAATGTACAGTAAATGTCACATACTGTATACAAACTTTTTCATGTTTGAAACTTTTCTTTTGTTTCACCTACTGTAGGTAGAGATGTCTCTAATTCAGTACAACTGGAAGTCATTCAATTCTTCCCATTAAAAGCACAGAATAAGACACAAAACTTGCCAGCACAGAGCTCAAGAAAAAGTCTAGTGGGAAGTCCTGTGTGCCTTTACACAAAGCATCTTCTACTTTATCTCTTTTTTATCATTTCAGCAAATTCCATGGACAAACTGAAATCTACAGTATTTGTTACTGTACATTGCTCTCTAAACAGCACCTTCTCCATACAAAAGACATTGGTGGTCATTCCGACCCGTTCGCACGCAGTGGTTTATAGCTGTGGTGCGAATGGGTCTGTAATGCGCATGCTCGGTGGCCGCAGTGCGCGACATTGCCCAGCGATGTTACGTTGCGTCTAACGCGTCAAAGAAGATTGACAAGAAGAAGGCGTTCCAGGGTGGATCCGGACCATTGGCTGCCGTTTTCGGGGAGTGGTAAGGAAAATGCAGGCGTGTCCAGGAGAACGGAAGGCGGATGTCTGACGTCAAAGCCGGCCCCAGCATAGCTGAGATCGTCGCACAGGATAATTAGGTATAGGCCTAGTCTTCTTTTGCTTTAAATTTTTTTAGCTTAGCAGGGCTGCACAAGCGATCGCAGCCCTGCTAAGCTGAAATACACTCCCCCATAGGCGTTTACTAGTTGATCGCAGCAGCAGCAAAAAGTTGCTGGCTGCAATCAACTCGGAATGATTACCATTATCCCAGTTGCCGGACACATTACCCCAGTTGCTGGAGCAATCTATTATGCCTCCATAAACACTGTGTGATTAGTAGAGATCGCTTCATGCTTGCACAAATTGCTGTGCATGACACCAATAAAAGCATTTTTCAGTGCTTTTGTAAATGAGGCCCAAAGTGTTTTTAAATAGTGACCAACAGACAGGGCCAGTGCTAGGGTGTTCGGCGCCCCCCTGCAAACTAAAAATGTGCGCCCTCCCATACTTTAAAAAGGGCCAGAACGCACTGAAAAATGGGGTGCGGTCTCACAGGGAAGGAACGTGGCCACACAATAGTACCCCGATTTAAACTTAGGCCACAGAGTTGCACAATCTTATTCACATTACACTGCACCTAGTAGTGCTGCTTATACACAAAATGGACCCAATAGCAGCGCCGCTTATACATTTAATTTCCTACAGTTGTAGTGCCACTAACATATAATGTCCCCTGTAGTAGTGCCGCTTACATATAATTCCCCGTAGCAGTGCCACTTGCACATAATACCCCCTGTAGTATTGCCACTTGCACATAATCCTTCCTGTAGTAGTGCCGCTTACATATAATGCCCCCTGTAATAGTGCTGCTTACACACATTATACCCAGACACACACACAGTGGCGTAACTAACGTGGGTTAAGGGGATGCGGCTGCTACAGGGCCAGAGCTGTCTCCAGGGCCTGTAGCTCCCCCTGCACCCAGTTACGCAATACAGTCTCTTAGTCTCCCTCGCATAACAGAACCAGCATCTGTTCAGCTGCCTGCTTTGGTGCTGGGACGTCCGTGGGGGAAAGCGGACCTCAGCAGAGCCAGAATACGTGGCGGCGCTGGGGCACATGTTTCTTTGAACTTCTGTTTTGTTTCTCAGGACCTCCCCCTCCCACCCCTGCAAGCGGGCATTTGCTTAGGGCGGCTACTATGCACGGCGGAGGGGGACAAGCTGGATGTGGAAAGGGGCTGGCCAGAAGAGGAGGAAGGGGTGGGCCAGATGAGAGGGGCAGGGTGCATGTGGAGAACAGGCGGCCCATAGGTTGCACAAGGAGAGGGGCAGGTCAGATAAGGAGAGGGGGCAGGTGGGACTACTAGTGGGGGAACAGTTTGAGGAGCGGGGTATTGGATACAAGAGACGAGACTGATACTAGAGAGGGTTTGCTGAGGGGAAAGGAAGGACAGCAGCAAGGCCCTCGCTTAGCAGAAGTTAGAGCAGAGAGGAGAAGGAGCCCAGGGTGCTTGCAGGAGAAGACAGAGAGAGGCACAGCAGTAAGGGGCTTATAGCCAGAACAACAGAGAAGGTAGCATGGGGGTGGGGGGACAATAAGCAGGCAAAATGAGGGAGAGCTGAGAGCATACATAAGGCTAAAGTAGGGAAGGAGCAGGAGGTAAAGGATGGATGATAGAGAACACGGAAAAAAGAAGAGCTGAGGGGATAATGCTGTTTGGTTTGTGGGAGAGACTGAGGGGTCTAAATGATGAAACATGCAGCCGCTGGCGATCGTGCATGCCAGTGGAGAGTGCGGCAGGAGCAATTCAGCAGAATAATGAAAAATTGGATCAGCAGACAGTGCTAGCACCTGTGAAGCCAACGGTCTCAATGTTAATGTGTGTGCCTGAATACAGTTTATTTCTTGTTAGACCTTACACTACATCTTAATGACACTCAGTCTCTACACTGTCAGGTTCCACCACCTTTTTTGTTATTCTGTCCTCCCACATCCAGGGCCAATGGGCAGGTGAGCCGGCCCGGTGCCACAGAGAGCCAAGAAGGGTGAGTGCAGCGCAGCTGTGTGAATTGGCTGCCCCCCCCCGCTTGAAGCATGCATTTCCATGGAAATGGTGCCGCGTCACATGTCCCCCCATGCCAGGGCCGATAAAAAGGAGGACGCTGCAAGCTGCCAGGGCTGCTGCCTGTCAGTGTGAGGGGATGTAGAGCAGGGAGAGTGTCTCTCCAGCCTTCCGCCTACCCGCTCTGCATCCTTTTGCTGAGCGGGTAGCTCCGAGCCTACCAACAGATTAGACTCAAAGAAGGGGGGAGGGGTGATTTAAATAATTTTTGGGTGCCCATATTTGCATATTGCCCATCACTTTACATTGGGCAATATACAAATGTTTTTTCTGGAGCCAGTCACCCATATTTTTGCACTTGTCATGCCCAACAGCACCAGATTAAGCCGCAGAAGCAGCTAAACATGACTAAAGTACTTGGTTTGATGTGAAAAGTGCCATTTCAGCACCCAAATGGGACACTTTTTGCACATTTCTGCAAGCAGAAATATGTCTCGTACAGCTAATGGGTGCCCGAATGGAGCAACAATTGATTTGTTCCATCAGGTGCACATTAGTCAGCATCACCCAGGGAAACAATTGAATTGCTCCCAAGGCCTATTTCTATTTCCAGAACCTGTACCAGAAAATAAATGTAATGTCATCTCTGAGTACAGTATGTATGCAAGCCATATTTCACTTCTGTCCTATTCATCTTCTATTACTTAGAAATTGGCTTCTTCTGCAACTTCAACATCCTACTTGTGGCTTCTTGTGCAACATCAACATCATACCTGTGGCTTCTTGTGTGACACCAACATCCTACCTGTGACTTCTTCTGCAACATCAGCATCATACCTGTGACTTCTTGTGCAACATCGACATCATACCTGTGACTTTTGTGCAACATCAACATCATACCTGTGACTTCTAGTGCAACATCAACATCCTACTTGTGGCTTCTTGTGCAACATCAACATCATACCTGTGGTTTCTTGTGTGACATCAACATCCTACCTGTGATTTCTTCTGCAACATCAACATCATACCTTTGACTTCTTGTGCAACATCGACATCATACCTGTGACTTCTTGTGCAACATCGATATCATACCTGTGACTTTTTGTACAACATCAACATCATTCCTGTGACTTCTTGTTCAACATCAACCTCATACCTGTGACCTCTTGTGCACATCAACATCGTGGCTTCTTGTGCAACATCAATATCCTATCTGTGGCTCCTTGTGCAACATCAACATCCTACTTGTGGCTTCTTGTGCAACATCAACATCATACCTGTGACTTTTTGTGCAACATCAACATCATTCCTGTGACTTCTTGTTCAACATCAACCCAATACCTCTTGTGCACATCAACATTGTGGCTTCTTGTGCAACATCATCATCCTAACTGTGGCTTCTTTTGCAACATCAACATTCTATATGTGGCTTCTTATGCAACTTCAACATCATACCTGTCACTTCTTGTGCACATCAACATCCTACCTGTGGCTTTTTGTGCAACATCAACATCCTATCTGTGGCTTCTTGTGCAACATCAACATCCTACTTGTGGCTTCTTGTGCAACATCAACATCATACCTGTGGTTTCTTGTGTGACATCAACATCCTACCTGTGATTTCTTCTGCAACATCAGCATCATACCTTTGACTTCTTGTGCAACATCGACATCATACCTGTGACTTCTTGTGCAACATCGATATCATACCTGTGACTTTTTGTACAACATCAACATCATTCCTGTGAATTCTTGTTCAACATCAACCTCATACCTGTGACCTCTTGTGCACATCAACATCGTGGCTTCTTGTGCAACATCAATATCCTATCTGTGGCTTCTTGTGCAACATCAACATCCTACTTGTGGCTTCTTGTGCAACATCAACATCATACCTGTGACTTTTTGTGCAACATCAACATCATTCCTGTGACTTCTTGTTCAACATCAACCCAATACCTCTTGTGCACATCAACATCGTGGCTTCTTGTGCAACATCAACATCCTAACTGTGGCTTCTTGTGCAACATCAACATTCTATATGTGGCTTCTTATGCAACTTCAACATCATACCTGTCACTTCTTGTGCACATCAACATCCTACCTGTGGCTTTTTGTGCAACATCAACATCCTATCTGTGGCTTCTTGTGCAACATCAACATCCTACCCGTGGCTTCTTCTGCAATATCAACATCATACCTGTGACTTTTTATGCAAAATCAACATCATACCTGTGACTTCTTGTGCAACATCAACATCATACCTATGGCTTCTTGTGCACATCAACATCATACCTGTGGCTTCTTGTGCACATCAACATCCTACCTGTGGCTTTTTGTGCAACATCAACATCATACCTGTGACTTTTTGTGCAAAATCAACACCATACAGTACCTGTGACTTCTTGTGCAACATCAACATCATACCTGTGGCTTCTTGTGCACATCAACATCCTACCTGTAGATTTTTGTGCAACATCAACATCCTATCTGTGGCTTCTTGTGCAACATCAACATCCTACCTGTGGATTTTTGGGCAACATCAACATCCTACTTGTGGCTTCTTGTGCAACATCAACATCCTACCTGTTGCTTCTTGTGCAATTTCAACATCATACCTGTGGCTTCTTGTGCAATATCACACTAGTTTCCCATTCATCTTTAGGTACAGTACCGAACATGGCTGCAGCATAATTAACCAAAGTTAGCTTGCATGAACTGGGTGGGACATGGACACAGTAACTATCTTTAAGTACACCAGGTGCCCTACCATAGCTATGTACTATTTTCAAAGAAAATCAAATATTTTATAATAAATAGAAGCCTGAGAAGCACATTGCCAGTGTGTGTACAGATGTAGCCATGCTCATCTTTGCTGCCATGCGGCAAGCTGCAACATGGCTTGCTGCATGGCTTGCCGGGCTACGACTATTCGAAGTCAACGATCACTCTATTAATTCCTAATGGAATAGTCACTGCCTGGTACGCCATGCAGCAAGATGAGAATGGCTACATCTGTACCTAGTAAATGGAAATAGTCACAGTGTTCATACAGAGCAGTTAAGGGGATACAATGCAATAGGATGCTGTTATGGGCACCAATAATCATTTTTTTTTTATAAAATATGTTTATTTCATACTTATTGCATCATCACATGAAATGAGTATATTTGCTTATTTATCTATCTCCTTGTTGAACAGAAAATGGAAATCATCCATGTGTCATGTGCAGCATACCATATAGTATAGAAGTTTCTCATATGTTATAAACAGAGATGTGCGGCGGGCACTTTTCGTGTTTTGTGTTTTAGTTTTGGATCTGGATCCTCGCTCATGTTTTGGATCTGGATTGGTTTTGCCAAAACCACCCTTTTGGGTTTTGGTTTTGGATCTGGATGATTTTTGGAAAAAACATAAAAACAGCTAAAATCACAGAACTTGGGGGTAATTTTGATCCTACGGTATTATTAACCTCAATAACATTCATTTCCACTCATTTCCAGTCTATTCTGAACACCTCACACCTCACAATATTGTTTTTAGGCGAAAAGGTTGCACCGAAGTAGCTGGATGACTTTGCTAAGTGACACAAGTGTGCGGCACAAACACCTGGCCCATCTAGGAGTGGCACTGAAGTGTCAGACAGGATACACTTAAAAAAACTAGCCCCCAAACAGCACATGATGCAAAGAAGAAAAAGAGGTGCACCAAGGTCGCTGGACGGCTAAGCTAAACGACACAAGTGTGCGGCACAAACACCTGGCCATCAAGAAGTGGCACGCAGTGGCTGAATGTCGAAAATGACTCGCAATTTTTTGGGCCACCGACAGCATCTCCTGCACGCCCCTGTCATTTCTCAAAAAATTCTGCACCACCAAATTAATTGTATGTGCAAAACCTGGGACGTGCTGGAATGTGCCCAGATGTAATACATGCACAATATTGGTAGCACAGGAGAGTGTACCCCTAAACCACACACACAGCAAAGCCTGTAAAAATAATTTGGATAATTATAACCCTTTTATTTGGGCTGAGTTATATAACAATGGGGGTAATTCCAAGTTGATCGCAGAAGGAATTTTGTTAGCAGTTGGGCAAAATGTGCACTGCAGGGGAGGCAGATTTAACATGTGCAGAGAGAGTTAGATTTGGGTGTGGTGTGTTCAATCTGCAATCTAAATTGCAGTGTAAAAATAAAGCAGCCAGTATTTACCCTGCACAGAAACAAAATAACCCACCCAAATCTAACTCTCTCTGCACATGTTATATCTGCCTTCCCTGCAGTGCACATGGTTTTGGCCAACTGCTAACAAAATTCCTGCTGCGATCAACTTGGAATTACCCCCAATATGCGGCACAGAAGAGCGTACCCCTAAACCACACACACGGCAAAGCCTGTAAAAATAATTTGGATAATAATAACCCTTTTATTTGGATGGAGTTACAGTATTTAACAATATGAGGCACAGAAGAGTGTACACCTAGGGCAAACCCTGTAAAAATTATTTGGATAAAATATTAATAACCCCTTTATTTGGAGTAAATAAAATACAGCACAGGACAGCACCACTGGACTTATATGGCAGTACCCCTGAACTTATACGGCTGCACCACTGGACTTATACGGCAATACCACTGGACTTATATGGCAGTACCACTGGACTTATACGACAGTATCACTGGACTTATACGGCAGTACCACTGGACTTGACTTATATGGCAGTACCACTGGACTTATACGGCAGTACCACTGGACTGGACTTATACGGCAGTACCCCTGGACATATACGGCAGCAGCACAGGACTTATGGCAGCACAGGACACCACCGCTGGACTTATGGCAGCACAGGACACCACTACTGCACTGGACTTATGCAGCACAACACAGGACACCACTGCACTGGACTTATAAAGCAGCAGCACTAGACTTATGGCAGCACAGGACACCACCACTGGACTTATGGCAGCACAGGACACCACAACTGGACTAATGCAGCACAACACAGCACCACTGCACTGTACTTATACAGTAGCAGCACTGGATTTATGGCAGCACAGGACACCACCACTGGACTTAAGGCAGCACAGGACACCACCACTGGACTGATGCAGGACAACACAGCACCACTGCACTGGATTTATACAGCAGCACTGGATTTATGGCAGCACAGGACACCACCACTGGACTTAAGGCAGCACAGGACACCACCACTGGACTGATGCAGGACAACACAGCACCACTGCACTGGACTTATACAGCAGCACTGGACTTATGGCAGCATAGGACACCACCACTGTGACTGGACTGATGCAGCACAAAACACCACCACTGGACTGATGCAGCACAAGACAGCACTGGAATGACACATAAGAGCAGGTCGCCACACTACTTTCCCGCACAGACAGACACTGAGGAGAGAGACACGTCCTCTCACTACACTCTCCAGGACTTGACTGAAAATGGCGGTGATGCGCAGCTCCTTATATGGAATCCAAAACCTGCGAGAATCCGACAGCGGGATGATGACATCTTGCCTAGTTCTGGTCCCAAGCCGGACTCGGATCTGGGCTCTGGACGTGATGTTCGGGGGGTTCGGTTCTTAGAGAACCAAACCCGCTCATCTCTAGTTAAAAACAAGATTATGTAGTACATAGATAGAGAAATGGTTCACAGATGCAAGCTGAATACACTGACAATGTGATATTCACAGGAAGGTGCTGGCAGCTAATTACTAGCTTAATTAGGCCTTTCCCTGATGCAAGTCAGCACAGATGAATTGATAATAAAAAGGGTGCATAGGTTACTAACAGAGCCTGTGGTTCATTACATAGAGGCTGCGCTGATGTAAACCACAGTTTGTAGTTTGAATCATCAGCTCCAGATTTCCCCCGTGCATTGTGGCTGAGGAGTAGACACCTGGTAGCAGAGAGGTGTCACTTTAAATGGTGATTCCCTGTTTGCCCTCATTCAGATTCTGAAGGATCTATGGCACATGCCGCAAAGTACCGATGTTTGGTACTGTGCACATGTGCCAGACCCATACTGCGATTGTGCAGTACAGGTCTGCTACAGCGGGCGCAGGACAGCAACAGACTGCCAATGATTGAGAGTCTGATGCCACTTGGGAGGGGGTGGTGACGACCTCCGTTTCTTATTTAGGCTTGTCACTGGCGTTAAAGGGAGGGAAGACCCCATGGGTCATGCAGCTGGTTGGATACTGCGTCCTAGAATGGAGTTTAGATCAGTAATGCAGCAGGAGGTTTGACTCCTCCTGCGCATTGCTATATTAGAACTACAGTATAGCTACAATTGTTACGTAAGCAGCAACAATAGCAACTCCAACCACATGTGAATGAGGTATCCGTTTGGATGGTCGACAGTCATTAGGTCGACCACTATTGGTCGACATTGACATAGTTGACATGGAAATATGGTCAACACATGAAAATGGTCGACACATGAAAGGTCGACACATGAAAAGGTCGACATGAGTTTTTCACATTTTTTTTCTTTTGGGGAACTTTTCCATACTTTATGATCCACATGGACTACGATTGGGAACGATAATATGTGGCGAGCGCAGCGATAGCAGAGCGAGGCACCTTGCCCGAAGCATGGCGAGCGAAGCGAGCCATGCGAGGGGACGCAGTGCACCAATTGGAGTTCCCCGTGACTTTATGCAGAAAACGACACAAAAAAAGTAAAAAACCTCATGTCGACCTTTTCACGTGTCAACCATTTTCATGTGTCGACCATGTTTCCATGTTTCCATGTTGACCATGTCAATGTCGCCCAATAGTGGTCGACCTAATGACTGTCGACCATAACATGGTCGACCATTCATACCGGAACCGTGAATGAGGGCATCTGAGGCTTTCGTGACTTATGAGACTCCTGCAGCATGTCAGGGATGGTAGAAGTACAGGATTTGACATATTTACAGCATAGATTCACACAAAAATAATGCAAAGTGGGCAACTTTGTCAACAACTTTGTCGCATCCCATACTCCTTCAAGATGCATTTCTCATCTGTGAGTGCATTAATAAACAAACCTCAAAATGTTTTTTTTTCATCAATGATTTTTATTCAGATTTTTTGTTATGCAAAACAGGGGTACAGAAAGAAGAAAAAGGGGGAGGAGGGGAGGGGGGGAGCAGTAAAAAAAAACATAGGAGAGACAATTTGTATACTTATACTTATACATACATTTCAAAATTGATCAGACGTGTATCAGAAGGAGTACAGTGGGCGTAATGCAATGGGGCATACAGAGTGAAGGTAAAGGAAAAGAAACATTAGATCCACAGTAATGCAGTTTGCAACCAAGAGCCTTGAGCAATCCTAGGCTCAGGGAGATGGGGTGTCTCCCTCTAGGGGAGGGGTGTGGGGGTGAGTGTCCGGGGAGGAGGATCGCCTTACCAGGTTGGCTCCCTCACCCTCCGTGGTAAAGAGCAGCCAAGGCTTCCAGCGCACTAGCGGGGACTTGGCAGAAAGGGAGCAAGGCATATACTCAGTCTCCATCAAGAATTGCTTCTGGATTTTATGTACAACTTTCATTAAGGGGGGGGGTATAGATTGTTTCCAATTCTGAGCCAAGGCTGCACGGGCTGCAAGACAAATGTGACCTAAAACGTAGTGTAGATTAACACCCACGGAGCGCGGGTAGACATTTAGTAAAGCGATAAGGGGAGTGGGGGATAGAGTGAGTCCGAGTACTTTGTTAATTAGTCCAAACACCTCGACCCAATACGACTTGATAGAGGGGCAGGTCCAAAAAATGTGAAAAAGATGGCCCACCTCACCGCAGAGACGCCAGCAAAACTTCGAGCAGGTAGGCCAAATCGTGTGCAGCCTATCAGGTGTGAGGTATAACCTGTGCAATAACTTGACGTGCATCTCGGAATGATTTAGGCATTTGGACATATTAAAGGATGACAAAAAAATGTGTTGCCATTGAGGTTCGGTGAGTGTACAACCAATATCTGCCTCCCACCTGATTTGGGCTCTAGTTTTGAGAACGGGAGCTAATGCTAGTAGTGTCTTATACCAAAAGGATATCTCACCTGCCGAGGTATCCCCAGAAAGACGACCCAGGGCCTGAGACATAGTTGGGTGCATTGGGGAATGAGTAAGGTGTATACTATTCCACCAATGTTGTATTTGATAGAATCTGAGCCTCTCAGATTCAGGCAAAGCAAAGCGTTCTTGTATGGTGGAGAAGGAGCTGAGCACGGGTCCATTGAACAGGTCCCCCAGTAGGCCGATCCCCCTAGAGCTCCAACCTGACAAATTAAGATTAGGAATTAGGGCGGTTACTGTGCGTAGGGAAATTCGTGGGACTGTATGGAGGGGAGATGATAAGCCGGTGGTCAGTTTGTCCCAGACCTGTAGGGTGGCTCGAGTTGAGGGGAGGAGATGAAGATCTGTGGGTCGCATGGGTTTGGGTAGCCAAAAGAGGTCTCTCAAGGGGAACCTGGGGCAAGCCAGTCCCTCCAGACACGTCCACTCCGAATGTGTATCGCTAGTAATTGCTTTAATCTGAGCCAAGAGGCAAGCTTCTTGGTATAGAGAAAGGTTAGGCATGTCGAGGCCGCCAACTCTTCTAGGTAATGACATCCTGGCGCGGGACAATTTAGGCGGTCGCAAAGCCCAGACATACTTGGTGAGGATAGTGGTAGCCTTGTCTAGGTATTTCTTGGGGATGACAAAGGGGATTGTACGGAACAGAAACATTAGTTTGGGAAGCAGCGACATTTTAAAGGCGGCCAGGCGGCCCAGCCATGATATCTCATAATTGAGCCACGATTTGGTGGACAGTTGTAGCGCAGTCAGTAAAGGGGGGAGATTAACGTCAAATACAGAAGAGGAGGATGGTGGGATGTGAATACCCAAATACTTTATCGAGGTTGTTTGCCAATTGTAAGGGTATTTGGTGCGCAAAGAGGCCATGGAGTGGGCGAGATTTATAGGTAGGGCGTCAGTTTTAGTTGTATTTAATTTATAATAGGACGCTGCAGAGTACTTATCTAAGATATTATGTAAGTGCGGGAGTGAGGAATAAGGGTCAGTTACAAATAAAAGGACATCATCTGCAAATAAACATAGTTTATGGGGGACCGTGCCGAGGTGGAGTCCTGGAAATTGTGGGTCTGCCCGAATCTTAGCAGCCAGAGGCTCAATCGCCAGGACAAAAATAAGAGGTGAGAGTGGGCATCCCTGACGCGTGCCATTGTAAATTGGGAAAGGGGAAGAGAGGAAACCATTACTAAAGACCCGGGCTGAGGGCGAGCTATACAGGGCTAGTATGGAAGACAGGATATTGTCGCGGAAGCCAAATTTCAATAATACTTCCCTTATGTAGGTCCAGTTTATGCGGTCGAAAGCTTTCTCCGCGTCTAAGGACAACAGGAGGAGGCCCTGTTCACGAGTTATGGAGTCTACGAGGTTGAATACTCTACGGGTATTATCAGACGCTTGTCGACCCGGGATAAATCCGACCTGGTCGGGGTGTATCAAGGAGGGGAGGAGGGTGTTCAGTCGGTAAGCTATTAATTTAGCATAGATTTTAATGTCTCCATTTAACAGCGCAATGGGGCGGTAGTTCTGGCAAGAAGTCAAGTCCTTACCTGGTTTAGGAATCGTGACAATGCGTGCCTCCAGCATCTCCGTTGGGAGCGTGCCCTGAGAAGTGATTTCATTATAAACTGTTACCAGGGATGGGGCCAGGAGGTCCTGGAGTGAAACGTAAAAATCATTTAGAAAGCCATCAGGGCCCGGGGCTTTACCTTTTGGTAGGGATTTAATTGCCCTTAACGTGTCTGCTGTGGACCAGGGGGCATTCAGCACTTCTAATTGGTCGTCGGTAATGCAAGGGAGTTTCAAGTCAGCGAGGAAGGTATTGATAGAGGGGAGAGTGGGCTGCGGGGTAGAAGGGTCAGACGCAAGGTTATAGAGTTGGGAATAGAAGTCAGCAAACTGATTGGATATCTCCAAAGGGTTAGATATTTTGGTGCCTGTTGGGGACATAATGAGCTTAATTCTATTCCTCGCTTGTTGCGCTCTAAGCTTACGAGCAAGTAGTTTTCCCGGTCTGTTCCCTGCCATGTAAAATTTCTGCCGCATCCTGTTCAATGAGGCCTGGGTACGTACCATAAGCAATGTCTGAAGCTGGGACCTAATACCGGCTAACTCTTTCTGGAGAGATCTCGAAGGACGAGCTTGATTTTTCTCCTCTAGTTCCCTCAATTTACGCTCCAAATCATTCAAGCGTTGTTGATGAAGTTTCTTAATGTGGGCTCCTGCCTGTATCGCTGCGCCTCTAGCTACAGCCTTCAATGCGCACCAGAAATTGAGAGTGGACGTGTCCGAAGGGGAATTAAATTCCAAGTAGGACATGAAACTATCTACTATAATTTTTTTTGATACGGGGTTGGTCAGTAAATGAGGTGGAAGTCTCCAAGGTCGGGGCGGGGCATGCTGACTATTAAGATCCCATGTAAGAACCAGCGGGGCATGGTCTGACCAGGTTATTGGGAGGATATCAGCAAATTTGGTGAATTGGAGGGTCCATTTATCGGAGAGTAGGAAGTCAATGCGGGAATAGGAATTGTGAACAGGAGAATAGTATGTGTACTCACGTCCCGTTGGGTTTTGCACTCGCCAAATATCGTAGAGGTCGAATTCAGCCATGAGATTACGGAAGGCTAAACATGGGGCGTTAGAGGAGGCTGAAGGAGACGGGGCAGGCCTGGGAGACCTGTCCAATCTAGGATCAAGGACCAGGTTGAAGTCCCCCATGAGAAGGAGCGAGCCTGTACGGTTCTTCTGTATGACCAAACATAATTTGCGTATAAAGGCCACTTGGTTTGAGTTAGGGGCATAAACTGAAACCAAGGTTACAGGTTTGTCATTTAAAAGGCCACTCAAGATGAGGTAGCGGCCATTTTTATCGGCCACTTGGGAGTGTAAAGTGAAGGAAACGGAGTTTTTAAACAATATAGCTACACCGTTCCTCTTAAAGGGGCCGTTTGCAAAATAACCAATAGGAAACCTGTGGTCTTTAAACGTAGGGGGCGCTAAGGACGAAAAGTGCGTCTCCTGCAGCGCAATAACATCTGTCTTGTGCCTAGCAAAATAGTCCAATGCTAACCTTCGCTTATTAGGGGAGTTTAACCCCTTAACGTTCATGGATAAAACCTGGATCATCAGGGCGGTCTAAGGCACGCCATGGGTGGTGAGATATTTCGGTACACATATAAGAAATTATTTTGTCTCATGCTATTAGTTAGAGTGTCGTGAGAGGGGGAGGGAGGGGGGGGGGGGAGTAACAGGGGAGAAAAGGGTAAGAACAAACCAAAACGACCCAGTATATCGGGTCGGCGTAACTACTGCAAGGAAAGCAAAAAAATGCAGTAGTACATTAACGCGGGGGAACATGTGGCCTAGCGCCACCACCACCTATGAACCTAGATGAGGGAAAAAAAAAGAACAAGAGACATGTACAGGTACTCATATGCCTACCAACCATGTAAAGACAACAGGGAACATATACGCATGTTCTAATGAACTAGACCATGGGTATGGAGCCGGGGCTCCTGTATTACATCTATTAACAGGGTGACTCACGTGTCCGCGTCTAGGCGAAAGGCTAGCCCTGTCTGTTTGGACAGAACAACATAACGTCCACATTCAAAGTCCAAGTTTACAGTTACGACTTCAGGCGACGATCCACTCCGTTTGAAGGGTTGACTGTTTCTTGGATCCAGGCGGCTGCGTGACGACAATATCCCACTCCGCTAGCAGCTTAACTCCAGCTTCCAATGAGGTAACCGTGTAGGATTTATTGTCATAGAAGATGATGAGCTTCACCGGAAAACCCCATCTATAATTGATCTCTTGATCACGGAGCGCCAGAGTAACAGGAAGAAACGAACGCCTTTTAGCCAAAGTCAAAGCCGAGAAATCCGGAAAGAGCTGTAATCCACCAAGCGCATCAGCATTCGAATCCCTTGCCGCCTTTAGGATGCGTTCTTTCGTCGTGAAGAAGTGCACTCTCATGAGCGTGTCCCGCGGGAGCGAGGGGAGAACAGAGCGTGGTTTAGGTAGCCTGTGGACCCTGTCTATAAGCAGCTCCCTGGGATCAGCCCTGGGCAAGAGCTTCCTAAATAACGCGGTGACGTAATCTTCCAGCTCGGAGTTTTGCACGGAGTCAGGAATGCCTCGGATCTTGATGTTATTGCGCCGAGATCTGTCCTCGATATCCGCCATCTTGAGTTTGAATGCCTCCAGGTCATTCTGCTGTTGATCATGAGCCGCTATGAGGTCATTGTGGGACGAGACCAATTCTTCGACTTTCCGTTCCAGATGGTCTGTGCGTTCCCCTATAGCATGCAGTTCTGTCTTGACTTCTCGGACTGCCGCTGTGAGATCTTGAGTCAGCTCTGTTTTAAACGCTGATAGAGCCTGATACAGAGTTTTGACCGTGAGCGGGGCCTCAGAGTCCGGGTCGAACCCCGGAACAGAAGCAGCTCTGCAGGGAGGGTCTGTCGCAGAGGTGGCTTTTGGGGACTTACGTGCGGTAGAGGGATCAGAGGCTGCTTTCTGGGACGGCAGAGATACTCTGGGAGGGAGTACCGCTTTAAGCTTTTTCGGCGCCATTCTGAAGCGGTGTATCCCGGAGACTGTGTGGAGGAGGTTAGGTAAGCAGAGGGTTCAAAGGTGGTGGTGATTAATCATTCAGAGCTACATCAGGAGAACGGCCTCAACATAGGCCTGGCAACCGGTGATATCCCACCATATAACGTCGCAGGCTCTGAGATATCGAGGAGGGAGCATTTAATATCTTTTATATAAGCTGAGATATTTTCCTTTCCATGAGTAAGTTACTTCAGGTTGACCACTGGGGGGGAGCCCTTGGTATGGGTTTTGATATGAAGCCAGTGGTTTAATGGGCCCTGGTTCCTGCAATGTGGCCAAGGGGAGTCCCTGGATTCTGGATGGGGGCTAAGCCGTAGCCTGTAGGAGGAAGGTAGGGATCTCCTCCAGCTCAGGATTCCGACCGTGGAGGTAGAGGAGTGGGGGAAACCACTTCAGCAGCCAGGCGGGGGTGAGATGGCGCAGGGAGAGTGTGCTGACACGCGTCCTGCTAGGCAGCTATCCCCAGTCAGGGCTGGTATCTGGGGTTGCGGCGGGACCTGGGGTCCGTGTGGCGTGCGGCAGGTGATGGTGACGTGTCCCCCCCTGGGGATGATCCGGCGGCCGGGCGGTCAGGGCGGGCAAGGTCTCCGCGTCTCGGCGCTGCGGGCGGGAAGCAGCGGCTCTGTGTGGGCAGCCGGTGTGACGATCGCGGGACTGGCTCCGGTCGTGGAGCTGACTCACCGCTGCTGGTAGGGTCCGTCACTGGGTCTTGTGTGCTGGTCCCGATGGATACAGGAGGGGAGGGAGGCCCGGTCTCAGCGTGGAGCCCGTGTGCGACGGGCGGGATCCGCCGGCTTCTGTTTCACTCCAGGCCCCGGCTTCCGTTTCGGGAGGTAGGCCGCAGTCCGCAAGAGCGCTTAAAAGCGCTCCCTGACTCCGCGGGCTCCCCAGATGACGGCTGCAGGTTCAGGAAAGCCTATGGGGTGATTTAAGGCTTGATAGGGGTGTTGTAGTAGGGGTAAAAAGGTTTTTTTAAGTGCCGTTTAGGGAGAGCTGTGGTGTTGCACTTCTGCTCAGGTTGCCAGCTAAGCCACGCCCCCTCAAAATGTTTTTAAAGCAAAGAAATTCTGAACAAATGTTTTTGAGTACTAATAAAATACACATGCCTTGTAAACACAGCATTACAAACAGTTCTTCTTGTTTCTAGACTGTGGAAAAAACAAGCTTGCAAGCTTAATATTGATTCAAGAAGATGTGTCATTACTCTGTTGATTTACTCATCAAAACTCAATAAAAAGAATTGATTATAAAGCAAAGATTTAATCTGCACTTAGCATACAAGTTTTAGCAAAATGAAAAGGCAATTCATATGTATCATTGGGGATAACATGTAAAAGGACTATGGAGGTAATTCAGAGTTGATCGCAGCAGCAAATTTGTTAGCAGTTGGGCAAAACCATGTGCCTCATTCAGACCCGTGCGCGCGCTGCATTTTCTCGCAGCCATGCGACCGGGTCTGAACTGCGCATGCGTATAACCCGCAATGTGCAGGCGCGATGTTTCCCGGCGACGGGTATCGCTGGAGAGTGACGGCTTCTACGAAGAAAGCGATCGCAGGGGCGATCGCAAGAAGATTGACAGGCAGAAGGCATTCCTGGGCGGCAACTCACCATTTTCTAGGAGTGTCAGAGGAAACGCAGGCATGTCCAGCCGTTTCCTGGAAGGGTTCCTGATGTCAGCTTCTTCAAGAATCATCGCAGCGGGTGAGTAAGTTCTGGGCTGTGCAGAAACTGCACAAACTTTTGTTTGCACAGCTCACTGCACAGCCGAACGCAGCCCTGCAAAGCCCTAACCCCCTCCCCTGTAGGCGGCGATTACCTGGTCGCAGCAGTGCGACCAGGTCTGAATTAAGCCCCATGTGCACTGCAGGTGTGGCAGATATAATATTTGCAGAGATAGTTAGATTTGGGTTGGTTATTTTGTTTCTGTTCAGGGTAAATACTGGCTGCTTTATATTTACACTGCAATTTAGATTTCAGTTTGAACACACCACACCCAAATCTAACTCTCTCTGCACATTTTATATCTGCCCCCCCCTCCACACTGCAGTTCACATGGTTTTGCCCAACTGCTAACAAATTTGCTGCTGTGATCAACCCTGAATTAGGCCCTATGGCCCAGATTTATCAAGTCTTGGAGAGTGATAAATTGCGTGTTGATAAAGTATCAACCAACCAGCTACTAACTGCCATGCTACAGGTTGTGTTTGAAAAATGACAGGAGCTAATTGGTTGGTACTTTATCACCGTGCAATTTATTACTCTCCAAGGTGTGATATATCTGGGCCTTAGGGGGAAATATACTAAGCAGTGAAAAGAGAAGTGAGCCAGTGGAGAAGTTACCAATGGCAACCAATCAGCATTGAAGTAACATTTATAATTTGAATACTATAAAATTATACAGAGCAGCTGATTGGTTGCCATGGCAACTTCTCCACTGGCTCACTTTTCCACTCTTTTCACTGCTTAGTACATCTCCCCCTTAAGGTGCATACACATTATGTGATGCAACTTTACGATTTTAACTACCGTATATACCCGAGTATAAGTCGACCCGAATATAAGCCGAGGCACCTAATTCTACCACAAAAACCTGGGAAAACTTATTGACTCGAGTATAAGCCTAGGGTGGGAAATGCAGCTCTAGCCGTACACAGCCCTCAGTGCCAGATAAGCCCTCATACTGCCAGATATGCCCCCACAGTGCCAGATATGCCCCACAGTGCCTGATGTGCCAGATATGCCCTCATGCTGCCAAATATGCCCCACAGTGCCAGATGTGCCAGATATGCCCTCATGCTGCCAAATATGCCCAACAGTGCCAGATGTGCCAGATATGCCCTCATGCTGCCAGATATGCCCCTCATGCTGCCACATATGCCTCACAGTGCCAGATGTGCCAGATATGCCCTCATGCTGCCAGATATGCCCTCATGCTGCCAGATATGCCCTGATGCTGCCAGATATACCCCTCATGCTGCCAGATATGCCCCTCATGCTGCCACATATGCTCCACAGTGCCAGATATGCCCTCATGCTGCCAGATATGCCCCTCATGCTTCCACATATGCCCCTCATGCTGCCACATATGCCCCTCATGCTGCCACATATGCCCCTCATGCTGCCACATATGCCCCTCATGCTGCCACATATGCTCCTCATGTTGCCACATATGCCCCTCATGCTGCCACATATGCCCCCTCCCCAAGTGCCAAATATGCTCCCCTAGTGCCTGTTACTTACCCCTCCGTCGATCCCGCGCTGTCTTCTGAAGGAGGGACACGGAGCGCACAGCGCGCGCCTCTCCTGTGTCCCTCCTGCATCTCCGGCGGGTCTATTAAAGGAAGTGCCAGTTCGTGATCAGAGGTCACGAACGGGTACTTCCTTTAATAGACCCGCCGCTGTCGCCGGAGATGCAGGAGGGACACAGGAGAGGCGCGCGCTGTGCGCTCCGTGTCCCTCCTTCACACTGCACTGCCACTGACTCGAGTATAAGCCGAGGTGGCTATTTCAGCACAAAAAAAAGTGCTGAAAAAGTCGGCTTATACTCGAGTATATACGGTATATAGTCAAAATCGTAAGGAAAGTTAGTTCAAATCGCATCATGTTACACAGCTTGCGATACCAACGCACGCTCCCGTGGGGTCGGTATCGCAAGAAAAGATAGACTGTGCAGGCAAGTCAATCTTGATTATATTGTGTACAGTGGTGCCGAGAGAAGGGGGTAGAGGGTACAAATTAACCGGAGAGGCCCAGTGAGGGACCAGTAGGAGCCCGGGCCACCTCCCCTTACCTAGCAGCAGCAGATGCAGCTTTTTTCCTCAGCCTATCACACCCCGCTGTGTACTGGGCTGCAGTGTGGCCATGGAGGTGCTTAAAATACTGTTTTTTTCAGTATTTTTTTCTAAGGGTACATGACCACACCTCCTGTGATTAGGCCACGCCCCTTGAAAAGTACCTGGGCCCACCCTGGCTCTCGACTGCCCTGATTGTGTACAGTCTAGTACATAGTATAGTCAAAATTACATATAGTCAAAATCTCACATAGTTAAAATCTCAAGTAAAGATACTGTAGTCAATATCGGTGGTTCAGCTTCTAGGTAGTGATGTGCACCGGACATTTTTCGGGTTTTGTGTTTTGGTTTTGGATTCGGTTCCGCGGCCGTGTTTTGGATTCGGACGCGTTTTGGCAAAACCTCACCGAAAATTTTTTGTCGGATTCGGGTGTGTTTTGGATTCGGGTGTTTTTTTACAAAAAAACCCTAAAAAACAGCTTAAATCATAGAATTTGGTGGTCATTTTGATCCCATAGTTTTATTAACCTCAATAACCATAATTTTCACTCATTTCCAGTCTATTCTGAACACCTCATATCTCACAATATTATTTTTAGTCCTAAAATGTGCACCGAGGTCGCTGGATGGCTAAGCTAAGCGACACAAGTGGCCGACACAAACACCTGGCCCATCTAGGAGTGGCACTGCAGTGTCAGGCAGGATGGCACTTCAAAAAAATAGTCCCCAAACAGCACATGATGCAAAGAAAAATTAAAGAAAAAAGAGGTGCAAGATGGAATTGTCCTTGGGCCCTCCCACCCACCCTTATGTTGTATAAACAGGACATGCACACTTTAACGAACCCATCATTTCAGCGACAGGGTCTGCCACACGACTGTGACTGAAATGACTGGTTGGTTTGGGCCCCCACCAAAAAAAGAAGCAATCAATCTCTCCTTGCACAAACTGGCTCTACAGAGGCAAGATGTCCACCTCATCATCATCCTCCGATTCCTCACCCCTTTCACTGTGTACATCCCCCTCCTCACAGATTATTAATTCGTCCCCACTGGAATCCACCATCTCAGGTCCCTGTGTACTTTGTGGAGGCAATTGCTGCTGGTGAATGTCTCCACGGAGGAATTGATTATAATTAATTTTGATGAACATCATCTTCTCCACATTTTCTGGAAGTAACCTCGTACGCCGATTGCTGACAAGGTGAGCGGCTGCACTAAACACTCTTTCGGAGTACACACTGGAGGGAGGGCAACTTAGGTAGAATAAAGCCAGTTTGTGCAAGGGCCTCCAAATTGCCTCTTTTTCCTGCCAGTATACGTACGGACTGTCTGACGTGCCTACTTGGATGCGGTCACTCATATAATCCTCCACCATTCTTTCAATGGTGACAGAATCATATGCAGTGACAGTAGACGACATGTCAGTAATCGTTGGCAGGTCCTTCAGTCCGGACCAGATGTCAGCACTCGCTCCAGACTGCCCTGCATCACCGCCAGCGGGTGGGCTCGGAATTCTTAGCCTTTTCCTCGCACCCCCAGTTGCGGGAGAATGTGAAGGAGGAGATGTTGACGGGTCACGTTCCGCTTGACTTGACAATTTTCTCACCAGCAGGTCTTTGAACCTCTGCAGACTTGTGTCTGCCAGAAAGAGAGATACAACGTAGGTTTTAAATCTAGGATCGAGCACGGTGGCCAAAATGTAGTGCTCTGATTTCAACAGATTGACCACCCGTGAATCCTGGTTAAGCGAATTAAGGGCTCCATCCACAAGTCCCACATGCCTAGCGGAATCGCTCTGTTTTAGCTCCTCCTTCAATGTCTCCAGCTTCTTCTGCAAAAGCCTGATGAGGGGAATGACCTGACTCAGGCTGGCAGTGTCTGAACTGACTTCACGTGTGGCAAGTTCAAAGGGTTGCAGAACCTTGCACAACGTTGAAATCATTCTCCACTGCGCTTGAGTCAGGTGCATTCCCCCTCCTTTGCCTATTTCGTGGCCAGATATATAGGCTTGAATGGCCTTTTGCTGCTCCTCCATCCTCTGAAGCATATAGAGGGTTGAATTCCACCTCGTTACCACCTCTTGCTTCAGATGATGGCAGGGCAGGTTCAGGATTGTTTGGTGGTGCTTCAGTCTTCTGTACGCGGTGGCTGAATGCCGAAAGTGGCCTGCAATTCTTCGGGCCACCGACAGCATCTCTTGCACGCCCCTGTCGTTTTTTAAATAATTCTGCACCACCAAATTCAATGTATGTGCAAAACATGGGACGTGCTGGAATTTGCCCAGATGTAATGCACGCACAATATTGCTGGCGTTGTCCGATGTCACAAATCCCCAGGAGAGTCCAATTGGGGTAAGCCATTCTGCGATGATCTTCCTCAGTTTCCGTAAGAGGTTGTCAGCTGTGTGCCTATTCTGGAAAGCGGTGATACAAAGCGTAGCCTGCCTAGAAATGAGTTGGCGTTTGCGAGATGCTGCTACTGGTGCCGCCGCTGCTGTTCTTGCTGCGGGAGGCAATACATCTACCCAGTGGGCTGTCACAGTCATATAGTCCTGAGTCTGCCCTGCTCCACTTGTCCACATGTCCATGGTTAAGTGGACATTGGTTACAACTGCATTTTTTAGGACACTGGTGAGTCTTTTTCTGAGGTCTGTGTACATTTTCGGTATCGCCTGCCTAGAGAAATGGAACCTAGATGGTATTTGGTACCGGGGACACAGTACCTCAATCAAGTCTCTAGTTGGCTCTGAATTAACGGTGGATACCGGAACCACGTTTCTCATCGCCCAGACTGCCAAGGCCTGAGTTATCTGCTTTGCAGCAGGATGACTGCTGTGATATTTCATCTTCCTCGCAAAGGACTGTTGGACAGTCGAATGCTTACTGGAAGTAGTACAAGTGGTCTTCCGACTTCCCCTCTGGGATGACGATCGACTCCCAGCAGCTACAACAGCAGCGCCAGCAGCAGTAGGCGTTACACTCAAGGATGCATCGGAGAAATCCCAGGCAGGAGAGGACTCGTCAGACTTGACAGTGACATGGCCTGCAGGACTATTGGCTTTCCTGGGTAAGGAGGAAATTGACACTGAGGGAGTTGGTGGTGTGGTTTGCAGGAGCTTGGTTACAAGAGGAAGGGATTTAGTGGTCAGTGGACTGCTTCCGCTGTCACCCAAAGTTTTTTAACTTGTCACTGACTTATGATGAATGCGCTGCAGGTGACGTATAAGGGAGGATGTTCCGAGGTGGTTAACGTCCTTACCCCTACTTATTACAGCTTGACAAAGGCAACACACGGCTTGACACCTGTTGTCCGCATTTGTGTTGAAATAATTCCACACCGAAGAGCTGATTTTTTTTTGTATTTTGACCAGGCATGTCAATGGCCATATTCGTCCCATGGACAACAGGTGTCTCCCCGGGTGCCTGACTAAAACAAACCACCTCACCATCAGAATCCTCCTTGTCAATTTCCTCCCCAGCGCCAGCAACACCCATATCCTCATCCTGGTGTACTTCAACAGTGACATCTTCAATTTGACTATCAGGAACTGGACTGCGGGTGCTCCTTCCAGCACTTGTAGGGGGCGTGCAAATGGTGGAAGGCGCAAGCTCTTCCCGTCCAGTGTTGGGAAGGTCAGGCATCGCAACCGACACAATTGGACTCTCCTTTTGTGTTTGTGATTTAGAAGAACGCACAGTTCTTTGCTGTGCTTTTGCCAGCTTAAGTCTTTTCATTTTTCTAGCAAGAGGATGAGTGCTTCCATCCTCATGTGAAGCTGAACCACTAGCCATGAACATAGGCCAGGGCCTCAGGCGTTCCTTGTCACTCCGTGTCGTAAATGGCATATTGGCAAGTTTACGCTTCTCCTCAGACGCTTTTAATTTTGATTTTTGGGTCATTTTACTGAACTTTTGTTTTTTTTATTTTACATGCTCTCTACTATGACATTGGCATTTCATCATCTCGGCCATGACTAGTGGCAGCAGCTTCAGTACGAGGTGGAAGTGGATCTTGATCTTTCCCTATTTTAACTTTCACATTTTTGTTCTCCATTTTTTAATGTGTGGAATTATATGCCAGTATCAATAGCAATGGCCTACTACTATATATACTGCGCACAACTGAAATGTACCACAGGTATGGATGGATAGTATACTTGACGACACATAGGTAGGTAGAGCAGTGGCCTTCCGTACCGTACTGCTATATATACTGGTGGTCACTGTGTCAGCAAACTGCAAAACTAAAATGCACCACAGGTATAGAATGTAGATGGATAGTATACTTAATGACGACACAGAGGTAGGTACAGCAGTGGCCTTCCGTACTGATATATATAGTATACTGGTGGTCACTGTGTCAGCAAACTGCAAAACTAAAATGCACCACAGGTATAGAATGTAGATGGATGGTATACTTAATGACGACACAGAGGTAGGTACAGCAGTGGCCTTCCGTACTGCTATATATAGTATACTGGTGGTCACTGTGTCAGCAAACTGCAAAACTAAAATGCACCACAGGTATAGAATGTAGATGGATAGTATACTTAATGACGACACAGAGGTAGGTACAGCAGTGGCCTTCCGTACTGCTATATATAGTATACTGGTGGTCACTGTGTCAGCAAACTGCAAAACTAAAATGCACCACAGGTATAGAATGTAGATGGATAGTATACTTAATGACGACACAGAGGTAGGTACAGCAGTGGCCTTCCGTACTGCTATATATAGTATACTGGTGGTCACTGTGTCAGCAAACTGCAAAACTAAAATGCACCACAGGTATAGAATGTAGATGGATAGTATACTTAATGACGACACAGAGGTAGGTACAGCAGTGGCATTCCGTACTGCTATATATAGTATACTGGTGGTCACTGTGTCAGCAAACTGCACAACTGAAATGTATCACAGGTAGAGAATCTACATGGATAGTATACTTAATGACGACACAGAGGTAGGTACAGCAGTGGCCTACTGTACCGTAATGCTATATATTATATACTGGTGGTCACTGGTCAGCAAAACTCTGCACTGTACTCCTCCTATATAATATTATACTGGTGGTCCCCAGTCCCCACAATAAAGCAGCACACTGAGCACAGATATGGAGTGTTTTTCAGGCAGACAACGTATACTGGTGGTCACTGTCAGCAAAACTCTGCACTGTACTCCTGCTATATAGTGATGTGCACCGGACATTTTTCGGGTTTTGTGATTTGGTTTTGGATTCGGTTCCGCGGCCGTGTTTTGGATTCGGACGCGTTTTGGCAAAACCTCACCGAAATTTTTTTGTCGGATTCGGGTGTGTTTCGGATTCGGTGTTTTTTTCAAAAAACCCTAAAAAAACAGCTTAAATCATAGAATTTGGGGGTCATTTTGATCCCATAGTATTATTAACCTCAATTACCATAATTTCCACTCATTTACAGTCTATTCTGAACACCTCACACCTCACAATATTATTTTTAGTCCTACAATTTGCACCGAGGTCGCTGGATGGCTAAGCTAAGCGACACAAGTGGCCGACACAAACACCTGGCCCATCTAGGAGTGGCACTGCAGTGTCAGGCAGGATGGCACTTCAAAAAAATTGTCCCCAAACAGCACATGATGCAAAGAAAAAAAGAGGCGCACCAAGGTCGCTGTGTGACTAAGCTAAGCGACACAAGTGGCCGACACAAACACCTGGCCCATCTAGGAGTGGCACTGCAGTGTCAAGACAGGATGGCACTTCAAAAAAATGGTCCCCAAACAGCACATGATGCAAAGAAAAAAAGAGGCGCACCAAAGTCGCTGTGTGACTAAGCTTAGCGACACAAGTGGCCGACACAAACACCTGGCCCATCTAGGAGTGGCACTGCAGTGTCAAGACAGGATGGCACTTCAAAAAAATTGTCCCCAAACAGCACATGATGCAAAGAAAAAAAGAGGCGCACCAAGGTCGCTGTGTGACTAAGCTAAGCGACACAAGTGGCCGACACAAACACCAGGCCCATCTAGGAGTGGCACTGCAGTGTCAAGACAGGATGGCACTTCAAAAAAATGGTCCCCAAACAGCACATGATGCAAAGAAAAAAAGAGGCGCACCAAAGTCGCTGTGTGACTAAGCTTAGCGACACAAGTGGCCGACACAAACACCTGGCCCATCTAGGAGTGGCACTGCAGTGTCAAGACAGGATGGCACTTCAAAAAAATTGTCCCCAAACAGCACATGATGCAAAGAAAAAAAGAGGCGCACCAAGGTCGCTGTGTGACTAAGCTAAGCGACACAAGTGGCCGACACAAACACCTGGCCCATCTAGGAGTGGCACTGCAGTGTCAAGACAGGATGGCACTTCAAAAAAATTGTCCCCAGACAGCACATGATGCAAAAAAAAAAAGAGGCGCACTAAGGTCGCTGTGTGACTAAACTAAGCGACACAAGTGGCCGACACAAACACCTGGCCCATCTAGGAGTGGCACTGCAGTGTCAAGACAGGATGGCACTTCAAAAAAATTGTCCCCAAACAGCACATGATGCAAAGAAAAAAAGAGGCGCACCAAGGTCGGTGTGTGACTAAGCTAAGCGACACAAGTGGCCGACACAAACACCTGGCCCATCTAGGAGTGGCACTGCAGTGTCAAGACAGGATGGCACTTCAAAAAAATTGTCCCCAAACAGCACATGATGCAAAGAAAAAAAGAGGCGCTCAAAAGGTCGCTGTGTGACTAAGCTAAGCGACACAAGTTGCCGACACAAACACCTGGCCCATCTAGGAGTGGTACTGCAGTGTCAAGACAGGATGGCACTTCAAAAAAATTGTCCCCAAACAGCACATGATGCAAAGAAAAAAAGAGGCGCACCACAGGTATAGAATGTAGATGTATAGTATACTTAATGACAACACAGAGGTAGGCACAGCAGTGGCCTTCCGTATCGTACTGCTATATATAGTATACTGGTGGTCACTGTGTCAGCAAACTGCAAAACTAAAATGCACCACAGGTATAGAATGTAGATGGATAGTATACTTAATGACGACACAGAGGTAGGCACAGCAGTGGCCTTCCGTATCGTACTGCTATATATAGTATACTGGTGGTCACTGTGTCAGCAAACTGCAAAACTAAAATGCACCACAGGTATAGAATGTAGATGGATAGTATACTTAATGACGACACAGAGGTAGGCACAGCAGTGGCCTTCCGTATCGTACTGCTATATATAGTATACTGGTGGTCACTGTGTCAGCAAACTGCAAAACTAAAATGCACCACAGGTATAGAATGTAGATGGATAGTATACTTAATGACGACACAGAGGTAGGCACAGCAGTGGCCTTCCGTATCGTACTGCTATATATAGTAAACTGGTGGTCACTGTGTCAGCAAACTGCAAAACTAAAATGCACCACAGGTATAGAATGTAGATGGATAGTATACTTAATGACGACACAGAGGTAGGCACAGCAGTGGCCTTTCGTATCGTACTGCTATATATGTGGTCACTGGTCAGCAAAACTCTGCACTGTACTCCTCCTATATAATATTAATTATACTGGTGGTCCCCAGTCCCCACAATAAAGCAGCACACTGAGCACAGATATGGAGTTTTTCAGGCAGACAACGTATACTGGTGGTCACTGTCAGCAAAACTCTGCACTGTACTCCTGCTATATAATACAGCTGCTCCCCAGTCCCCACAATTAAGCAGTGTGAGCACAGATATATTATGCAGCACACTGAGCACAGATATGGAGCATTTTTTTCAGGCAGAGACGGATAAAACTGGTGGTCACTGATCAGCAAAACTCTGCACTGTACTCCTCCTAACAGCTGCTCCCCAGTCCTCCCCACAATTAAGCAATAAAGCAATCAAGTTCAACAATAAACGGAGAGGACGCCAGCCACGTCCTCTCCCTATCAACTCCAATGCACAAGTGAAAATGGCGGCGACGCGCGCTGCTTATATAGAATCCGAATCTCGCGAGAATCCGACAGCGGGATGATGACGTTCGGGCGCGCTCGGGTTAGCCGAGCAAGGCGGGAAGGTTCGAACCTGCCTCGGACCCCTGTAAAATGGGTGAAGTTCGGGGGGGTTCGGTTTCCGAGAAACCGAACCCGCTCATCACTATATAATACAGCTGCTCCCCAGTCCCCACAATTAAGCAGTGTGAGCACAGATATATGCAGCACACTGAGCACAGATATGGAGCATTTTTTTCAGGCAGAGAACGGATAACTGGTGGTCACTGATCAGCAAACCTCTGCACTGTACTCCTCCTATATTATACTTCTGCTCCCCAGCCCTCCCCACAATTAAGCAATAGTGCACAGCACAATCAAGTTCAACAATAACGGAGAGGATGCCAGCCACGTCCTCTCCTTAACATTTCCAATGCACGAGTGAAAATGGCGGCGACGCGCGGCTGCTTATATAGAATCCGAATCTCGCGAGAATCCGACAGCGGGATGATGACGTTCGGGCGCGCTCGGGTTACCCGAGCCATACGGGAGAATCCGAGTATGGCTCAGACCCGTGTAAAAAGGGTGAAGTTCGGGGGGGGTTCGGTTTCCGAGAAACCGAACCCGCTCATCACTAGTTCCAGGCAGTTCAGGGAAAATCTCAGAGATAGTCAATATCTCACCGTGTGCATGCACCTTTAGTCTTTGTATGTTTTAACCCAAAGACTATTTGGAATATACAGTTGTAGTCAGGGGTGTGTCTACAGAGGAGGGGACCCGTGTGCAGTCTCCACGTGTGGGCCCCCTCCTCCTCCGTAGCAGGCAGCGCAGATAGTGCTATGAGCGCTAGAGAAACTCTGTCACAGTGCCAGAGACAACAGCGCTTGCGCAGGTGTCCGGGAAAATGGCGCAACGGCACTTTAGACTCTGGCACAGTGCCAGAGTCTCTCTAGTGTTCAAGCTGTAACTGCGCTGCTGGCTGCGGAGGAGGAGGGGACCACACGCGGAGACGCCGATTGACACCAGAAAGGTAAGTATAGATGAATTGGGTGCAGTGCACCCATTATAGATACGCCGCTGGTTGTAGTCAGTTGTGGCTCCAGAGCTGGGGCTGCAGCGCAGTCCATATTTCAAATAGGGGAGCTGCACCAACTGCCAGAGAGTCAGTTTGGGATGACAGTTGGTGGCAGTTGGTGTGGCTCCCCTATTTGAAATTTGGACTGCACTGCAACCCCTCTGGAGCTGCCACTGGTGGTAGTGTTTCAAATATAGTTGTACACAATATTGAAGGTTTATTTTTAAATGACTTTTTTTCTTTGCAGTAACCTTATGATACCCTTAAAATAAAACTGCATTGCGTCCTGCATGTGAAATTTTTCTATAGTAACCTACAGTGCATTATCAGTATAAAACCGATGCATTCCAATGGTTTATTTATTTGTCTAATGTGCTTCTGCCCTACATAATATGCTGTGTTAGTAAGGTGATGTATAGCATAGAGCTATACAAATAGAGATTTATACAGTTATTGCTTTTTAATATCTTGGCATTTCATTCACATCATACGTGTATCATTTTCTGATATCTCAAGGCCGTGTACTTGTATCTTATCATATGAACATACAAAACATATAAACTAACATTAAATATAGAAACAAAGAATGTTGACAGCAGAACGTGTTGGTCCATCTAGTTTGCCATTTAGGCTAATGATGATTTCTCAGAAATGACTTCTCAGGAATGACCTTTGTTTCTTCCATGTATATTTGCATTTATTGTTCCGTCTACCATCTACAATACATTTTCTGTGATCTCTGTATATTTTTTTTCCTGAGAGCTTAGGGCTACATTTTCTTTGCAAACTCTTTGACTATAAAGTTGACAGTTGTGTATGCATAATTATTCCTGTTTCTTGTACTATGTATTGGGCTGGGGCAAGCGTGCACTGATGATGGCTACTATGGAACCATGCATATGGATAAAGGTGGTCCGTCTGCAGATTGCGTACAGTACATACATGTGAATATACACATTTAATTCAGTGCATGCAATGGAAGTGCATTTAGCTATACGTTCAACACTGCATCGGGACTTCAGAATGGTAAGTATAAAACCACATGGGTGCAGTGTGTGCGGAGTGCCCAAGTGTGCACCGCACACATTGCACCCACGATAGAAACGCCAATGTATAGCACTAATATGGTAATGCATTACTGATCCGAACTGTGTCCAAGGACAGTATCGGATCATCTCCGACACCAGCAGCTGGCTGCATGACCTATGGGTTTGTGCTCGCCGGTCGCCACTGCTGCTACCTAGAGGCCAGGAAATCTCTGTACTCTGACGGAGATCCTGGCCTCTTCTTTCCCCTGCAACGGTAGTGACACATCTCCATTTGGAGAAATGAGGCCGTTGTCACCCCCTCTCTGCCACAAATGGCATCAGATTGTCATTCACTGATCACTGTTCACTTCGTCACTGGACCCATTTTCACATGTCAGAACTGTTCCTGCACCTGCGCAAAGTACCGATATATAATACATTGCAATGTATGCAACAACTCTAACTACATCTGAATGACCCCCCCCCAGATTCAAAGTGTATCATTATTCAAATAGTTTTTGTTTAATAGTTATTGTGCTAAATATGTTTCCAATACCAAGCATCCTGCCAACAAGACGATGAAGGGATATTGTTTTCAGAAAATTCTACATTGATATCTATAGCAAGAAGACATTATAATAAGTAGTACATAAGTGAATGTACAGTAAAGTGATATTTTCAAATTAAAAATATGTTACAGGGAACCATCAGAGGTTGTGACTATACTCTAGTGTTGTTAAAGCAAGGCTGCTAAATCGGGTGGTCTTCAGGTTGCCTACTGTCGGGATCCCGGCGCACAGTATACCGGCGCCGGAATCCAGACAGCCGGCATACCGACAGATTTTCTACCTCGTGGGGGTCCACAACCCCCCTGGGGGAGAATAAATAGCGTGGCAAGCGCAGCGAGCCCGCAGGGGGCTCATTTGCACTCGCCATGCTGTCAGTATGCAGGCGGTCGGGCTTCTGGTGCTGGTATGCTGGTCGCCAGGAGCCCGGCCGCCGGCATACCATACTACACCCTGCTAAATCTATATACTAAAAATAAAATGTAGAACATTTTATTTCAATTAAAATGTCATCTTTAAATATTAAAGTCAATCTGGAAATTATTGGTATAAAAGCCCTAGACTATTAAGAGTTCTCAATTGCTAATGTATAGCCATTTGTTGTATATTGCTTTCCTTTAATTCTTTTGCCAGTGACTACATTTATTTTCCATAACATGTCAACATTTTTTAAATAGGTCTAAATTGTCAGTTTCTAATATTTCTTAATGCTTTTTAAGCAATCGGAAATAAGATTTTCTTTGGTGCAGAACATGAGCAAAGTTAAAAAATTAAGTTCTGTTTTTTTGGTTTGGAACAACTAAAGCTCACCTTTGGATAGATTCTTATCTCTGCCTTCTTACTGATTGTCACTGTGTATTGTCGTGTAGGAAATAACTTGACCATCACCTGCCATGTCACTGGGTCATGACAGGTACAGGAAGCATTAGAATTGGAAGTGATATGTATTGTTATGATCTATTTTATGTCATCTGAGTTCTCACTGAGGGTTTTGACCTAGCTTCTGTTAAAGACAAAACAAAAACAAAATATAAAGTAAGAGTTTGTTCCTGTGGCTGCTTAACACTGTAAGAAGTCACAAACCTAATCTAATCTATGTGATGGGAGCTGGAGTTTGTTTCCAGATAATTGTTTTACTGTTATTAAAGATGTGTACCGGCCCCCGTCATGGGATTTGGTTATGTATCTGCAGAGCCGGCCATAGGCATAGGCAAACTAGGCAATTGCCTAGGGCATTTGATATGCCTAGGGGCATCAGCAGCTTCTGCTGATTAAAATGATATGCGGCATGCCTATATTCTGTATGTAGCATTTCATATGCAGATACAGCCACAGTCTCACACAGTATATAGGCATGCTACATATCATTTTAATCAGCAGAAGCAGCTTGTGCATCCTAGCCACATAGCAATGCAAATAAGATGCATTTTCATTAAAAAAGGTGCCCAACGTTAGCATTGAGGCAAGAATTATGAGGACACATCTGTATCCAAGCAGAGGCACAATGTTAGCGGCAGTGTGAGTGCTGTGTGCATGTGAGTTGGTTGGTTGTGCAGTAGTGTTCAGAATATGTGTAAGGAGCATTATGTGTGCCATGTAAAAATGCATTAATAATGTGCAACATATGTGTAAGGGGCACTATGTGTGTCATTATGTGTATAGGGGCACTAATAATGTGCAGCAAATGTGTAGGGAGCACAATGTGTGTCATTTTGTGTATAAGGGCATTAATAATGTGCGGCATATGTGTAAGGGACAATATGTGTAAAAGGGCATTAATAAAGGTTGTCATAATGTGTAAGGCGCATTATGTTTATAAGGACATTAATAATGTGTCTCAAATGTGTAAGGGGCATTACTGTGTGGAATTATGTGTATAAATGCATTACTAATGTGTGGCATTATGTGTATATGGTGCTCTACTATGTGGCGTTGCGTATAGAAAGGGCACTACTGTGTCATCTAATGTGAATAAAGAGCAATAGGGTGTGGTGTAATGTGAATAAGGAGCAATTCAGTGTGATGTAATGTGAATAAGGGGCTCTACTGTGAGGAGTAACGTTTATAAGGTAAAGTGATACTACTGTGGAATTATGGACACTATCGCATGATCAAATGTGAATAAAGTTGCAGTACTCTGTGGCGTAATTTGAATTGGGGTTACTATTGTGTGGCCATGCCCCTTGCCAGCAAAAACACACCCCTTTTTGGGCTGTGCGCCAAATGTGCGAACTGTTCCTATTTAAAATATAGGGGGTACAAACACCAAAATAAGGACTGCTATGGGTGAGGGGTGATGGTGCTGGGAAAGAGGTGGAAGGTCAGAGGCGGAACCAGCGGCGGTGCTAGGGGTCACCACCCAAAATCTTGCCTAGGGCATCATATTAGTTAGGGCCGACTCTGTGTATCTGTATCTCCTTTGTGTTTTGGATCTGTATTTGGTTTTGCCCAAACCGCATTTGCAGGTTTTGGTTTTGAATTTTATTTGCAAAAATCATAAAAATAGCTAAAATCACAGAATTTGGCCTCTTATTGTTCCTACATTGTTATTAACCTAAATAGCATTAATTCCACTTATTTCCAGTAAATTGTGAACACCTCAAAGCTCACAATATTGTTTTCATCCAGTTTAGGCTAAAAGGTTGTACCGAGGTAGCTGGATGGCTAAGCGACAGCAGTGGGCGGCACGAACGCGTGGCACTTTAACTTTCAGCATTGCACATCTAAGAAACAGAATGCCACTGCAGTGGCGAAAGGGTGGCAGTTTAATAAACTATAAAAATGTTTGTTGTCGTCACAAGAAGACAGCAAAGCTCTAAGCAGCGCATAATGCAACAAAAATAGGTGCAAATGGAATTATCACACCCACCCTTAACAAACCAATCACTTTGGCGTCAGGGACTGCCACTTGTGGCTACAATGATTGGTTTGATTGGGTCCCCACAAAAATGGTCTCTACCTACACACAAAATGGATCTACATAGGCAAGATCTTGCTGTCATCATCATCATCATCCGATTTCTCACCCCATCAGTGTTTCCATCCTTTTCTTCACACACTATTAATTTGTCCCACTAGAATCTACCATTACAGGAACCTTTGTATTTTTTGGAATTAATTGTCGGTAAAGGTATTTTTCATGGAATTTGAAATTCATTTTGATGAACATCATCTTTTTCACATTTTGGAGAAGTAGCCTCCTACGCTGATCACTGACAAAGTTCCTGGCTGCACTGAAAACTCTTTCTGAGTACACACTTGAGAGCGGGCAACTTAAGTAATCTTTTTTCCTGCCAGTAGTGAAATGAACTGTCTGACATGCAATTTGGATGCTACAGTATCACTAAAATAACCATCAACAATTCTTTGAATGGTGACCATATGATATGCAGTCACAGTAGACATGTCACTAATTTTAGGCAGTTCCTTCAGTCCGGACCAGATGTCAAAAGTTTTTGCTGACTGATCTGCATCACCACCAGTGGGTCTCTTTGGAAAATGTTGTTTTTTCCTGGCAGCCGAAGTTGCCAGAGAAACTGAAAGAGGAAATGTTGGCATGTTGTGTTCCACTTGAGCTGGCAATTTGCTCACCAACAGATCTTTCCATCTCTTCAGATTTGTCTCCATTGGAAAGAAAGACACAACAAATGACTTAAACCTAGGATCAAGTATGGTCACTAAAATATAGTGATCTGATTTCAGGCGATTGACAACCGTTGCATCCTGGCGAAGCAAATGAAGGGATTGATCTACAAGTCCAACATGCTTAGCGGAATTGCTTTGTTTCAGCTCCTCCTTCAGATTCTCTAGCTGCTTTTCTAAGAGAGTAATAAGTGGAATTACTTCACGCAAGTTGGCAGTCTGAACTAACTTCACATGTGGCAACTTCAAAGGGTTTGAGAACCTTGCACAACATGGAAAGTATTCTCCACTGTGCTTGCAATCCTTGACATGCACTTGCTAAATTTGAAAATATCCTGACATTTTAACCACCAACTTAATTGTGTGAGCAAAAGAGGGGGCATGTAGGAAAACACCCCGCTGTAATGCTCTCACAGACTTGGTGGCATTGAAGATCCACTCACAGCAGCAGCAGAAGGCAGAGCACTCAAGGATCCTTTTGAGGAAGCCCAGATAGGAGAGCAGTCAGTCATAGTTATGAAATTGGATGCAAAACTACTTCTGATCATGATTCAGGATATTGACAATAAAGATGTTAGTGATGTAGATTGCAGGTGCTTGGATCTAATAGAGAGAAGGGTGCTAGGTGATGCTGGACTGGTTGTAGTTAAAGTATGTTTTTAGCTAAAGTTTCTGCACTTGTCAAAAACTTTTGATGAATGCGCTACAAGCGATGTAACAGGGAGGAGGTTCTTAGATGGTTAAGGCACCTACCTCTACTTACTATTATTATTACTACTATAACCTGCTGCTAAACAGTAAAAAACTAAGGAGGTGGTGAGAGACTTCAGGAAGTCCATAAAATCCAGCATTCGGCCACTGATATTAAATGGTGAGGAGATGGATAAGGTTAGCGAGGTGAAATTCCTAGGAATTAAATTTATGGATTTATCATGGTCTTTGCATATCATGTCAGTGGTTGGAAGGGCTCAGCAATGCCTCTTCTTCTCACAGAAACTCAGAGTAGCAGATTTGTAGAAACCAACTCTTGTTAATTTTTACTGTTGTGTGATTGAGAGTTTTTTTACCTATGCAATCACGGTGTGGTATGTTAATACCAAGTGTTCTGATCTTGTTGCCTTGGATAGAGTGATCAAATCTGCAGAGAGGACCACTGGCAAATCCTTGCCTAGGTTGGCGGATGTATTCACTGCAACTAGTTTGTCCAAGGCAAATAAGATGATTGGAGATAGCAGCCACCCATGTAATATGTTCTTTTCTCTTCTGCCATCAGGGAAACATTATAGATGTTTAGGATGTCGAACTATTAGGTTGAGGAACAGTTTCTTCCATTCTGTAATTATTAGGCTGATTTCTCATCTTTGCTAAAATAAATTTACTGGTGTCTTTTTTTTTGTATGATATGAGTGAACTGTATGTAATTTTGCTATACATGTCCAGTGACAATAAATTATTCTTATTCATATTATTCTTATTACTTTACAAAGGGTACAGATGGCTAGACAGTTGTTGTCTGATTTGGGTAGAAATAATTCCACACATAAGAGTTGGATTTTTTTTGTCTTTTGCTGAGGCATGACAATGGGATTTTTCATATCATGGGCAACAACTGTTTCCATTGGTAACAGATTTACACAAACAACATCCTTATCAACATCTTCATCATGAATATCCTTATTAGCACCAGCTACACAAATATACTCCTCATCCTGGCGCACTTCCACAGAAGAATCCTCAATTTCTATGTCAGCATATTGACTTGTGCTGATTATCCCCACATTTACAGAGAGTGCACAAATGATGGAAGTAGTTTCCTCTTCATGCACAGTCTTGGAAAAGTCAGGCTCACCCATGACACCTGCGGACACACTTAGATGATCCTCAGTGATTTCTGAAGTTTCTGAGCACACAGTTGGTTACTGTGCCTTAACGAGTTTCATTTTTTAACACTTCTTCATGGAAAGCTTACATCTTCATAAGAGGCAGAACAACCAGTCATAAATAAAGGCCAAGGCCTTAGCCTTTCCTTGCCACTTCGTATGATATATGGCATATTGCCAATTTTATGTTTCTCTGCAGCTAACTGTACTTTAGAATTTTTTTCTTTACCACTGTAAAATGATATTGCTTGTTTTATTTTACATGCCCTGACTTCAGCCCTCTATGCCCTTGGGCATCAGCGTTAGCAGATGACGTTGACGAACTTGTATCATCATAACTGGTGGCAGCAGCTGCAACACTAGTATTTGCTTCCTGCTCTCCTCTCAATTGAGCAGTGCATTTTGTCCCTCCTGGAATTGGTCATGTATGGAGGTACAGTAAGCACAATCATACATATACTCTCTCTTCCCCTGGATCCCCCTATTATAAGCGCCCCCTCACCCCCAAAAGGCTTAATCCAGCCCTGCTTCTCTTGCTGCCGTTATCTGCCTCTTGCAGTGTGTATTTAGACTTGAGACCTGGACATCATCTTTGTTTTTGTACATTTATTAATATAGTTATTTTGAGAGAAAAAAAAGCTGCTGTGCAATGCTTCTTCTCACGGGACTTCATAACAGCTCATAGTACTGTGAGTCAGGGCTGTTAATTCCAAAAGGGGGGGGAGAGTTTTCATCATCCTCTTCAGCAGTTCTAATCTTAGTAATAGTCATGGTAGCCACCTTGCAACAGTAAATGGTGAAGCAAGGGTGGCTGTTTCTCTATGTTAAGTGCCTGTTTAGTGCATAGACCTCTATACTCCTTAGCATACATACATACATACATACATACATACATACACTGGTCTTAATTCCAGTCTCTGCTCTATGGTAGGGCTCATTAGGTCTACAGTTAAAAGGTCAACTTGAACATGGTTGACATGAGGAATAATCGACACAAGCAAAAGGTTGACATGAAAATGGTTGACACATAAAAAAGTCAATAGGAGGGTTTTTTAGGTTTCTGGGTGTCAAATTTTAATTTTTAGCATATGGACCCCCAATTAGTGTAACGTGTCAAGCTAAGTAAGGTTCCTCACTCATCATCTGCTTTGCTCATCACTGTAGTCTATGTGGATGGTAAAGTATGAACAAGTTATAAAAATTAAAAAAAAATTGTGAAAAACTTATGTCTACCATTTTCATGTCGACTTTTTGACCATATTGAACTAATGCATGTCAACTAATGCATGTTGACTATTGACTGTTGACCTTTTTACTGTCGACAGTCGACCTAAAGACTTGATACCCCTGCATCATTGGAGCTTCTGACCCACAGGTTCTCAAACTCGGTCCTCAGGACCCTACACAGTGCATGTTTTGCAGGTCTCCTCACAGAATCACAAGTGAAATAATTAGCTCCACCTGTGGACCTTTTAAAATGTGTCAGTGAGTAATTAATACACCTGTGCACTTGCTCGGTAACCTGCAAAACATGCACTGTGTGGGGTCCTGAGGACCGAGTTTGAGAACCACTGTTCTAACCCAACGAGAACGACCCTAAGCACACAGCCAAGATATCAAAGGAGTTGCTTCAGGACAACTCTGTGAATGTCCTTGAGTGGCCCAGCCACAGTCCAGACTTGAATCCAATTGAACATCTCTGGAGAGATCCGAAAATGGCTGTGCATCGACGCTTCCCATCCAACCTGATGGAGCTTGAAAGGTGCTATAAAGAGGAATGGGTGAAACTGCCCAAAGATAGGTGTGCCAAGCTTGTGGCATCATATTTAAAAAGACTTGAGGCTGTAATTGCTGCCAAAGGTGCATCAACAAAGTATTGAGCAAAGGCAGTGAATACTTATGTACATGTGATTTTTTATTTTTTTATTTTTAATAAGTTTGCAAAAATGTCAAAAAACTTTTTTCACTTTGTCATTATGGGGTATTGTATGTAGAATTTTGAGGGAAAAAATGATGTTATTCCATTTTGGAATAAGGCTGTAACATAACAAAATGTGGAAGAAGTGAAGCGCTGTGAATACTTTACGGATGCACTGTATGTGACTAACAACTCTTTTATGTAGTGTTCTTTTAAAAAATGAAAAGTTTTGACCACAAAGCTACAAATGCTTACTTTACTATATGAAAGTTTCACCAAACCTTGCGTCAAGGTCAGCGACTCTCAATATGGGATGGTGTGTGTTGGGGTGTGTGTGTGGGGGCAGGGGGTGTTGGCATTAGAGGACATACACACACCCATTTCCAAGTGATAATTAGACTAGAGATGAGCGCCTGAAATTTTTCGGGTTTTGTGTTTTGGTTTTGGGTTCGGTTCCGCGGCCGTGTTTTGGGTTCGAACGCGTTTTGGCAAAACCTCACCGAATTTTTTTTGTCGGATTCGGGTGTGTTTTGGATTCGGGTGTTTTTTTCAAAAAACACTAAAAAACAGCTTAAATCATAGAATTTGGGGGTCATTTTGATCTCAAAGTATTATTAACCTCAAAAACCATAATTTACACTCATTTTCAGTCTATTCTGAATACCTCACACCTCACAATATTATTTTTAGTCCTAAAATTTGCACCGAGGTCGCTGTGTGAGTAAGATAAGCGACCCTAGTGGCCGACACAAACACCGGGCCCATCTAGGAGTGGCACTGCAGTGTCACGCAGGATGTCCCTTCCAAAAAACCCTCCCCAAACAGCACATGACGCAAAGAAAAAAAGAGGCGCAATGAGGTAGCTGTGTGAGTAAGATTAGCGACCCTAGTGGCCGACACAAACACCGGGCCCATCTAGGAGTGGCACTGCAGTGTCACGCAGGATGGCCCTTCCAAAAAACCCTCCCCAAACAGCACATGACGCAAAGAAAAAAAGAGGCGCAATGAGGTAGCTGTGTGAGTAAGATTAGCGACCCTAGTGGCCGACACAAACACCGGGCCCATCTAGGAGTGGCACTGCAGTGTCACGCAGGATGTCCCTTCCAAAAAACCCTCCCCAAACAGCACATGACGCAAAGAAAAAAAGAGGCGCAATGAGGTAGCTGACTGTGTGAGTAAGATTAGCGACCCTAGTGGCCGACACAAACACCGGGCCCATTTAGGAGTGGCACTGCAGTGTCACGCAGGATGTCCCTTCCAAAAAACCCTCCCCAATCAGCACATGATGCAAAGAAAAAGAAAAGAAAAAAGAGGTGCAAGATGGAATTGTCCTTGGGCCCTCCCACCCACCCTTATGTTGTATAAACAAAACAGGACATGCACACTTTAACCAACCCATCATTTCAGTGACAGGGTCTGCCACACGACTGTGACTGATATGACGGGTTGGTTTGGACCCCCCCCAAAAAAGAAGCAATTAATCTCTCCTTGCACAAACTGGCTCTACAGAGGCAAGATGTCCACCTCATCATCACCCTCCGATATATCACCGTGTACATCCCCCTCCTCACAGATTATCAATTCGTCCCCACTGGAATCCACCATCTCAGCTCCCTGTGTACTTTGTGGAGGCAATTGCTGCTGGTCAATGTCTCCGCGGAGGAATTGATTATAATTCATTTTAATGAACATCATCTTCTCCACATTTTCTGGATGTAACCTCGTACGCCGATTGCTGACAAGGTGAGCGGCGGCACTAAACACTCTTTCGGAGTACACACTTGTGGGAGGGCAACTTAGGTAGAATAAAGCCAGTTTGTGCAAGGGCCTCCAAATTGCCTCTTTTTCCTGCCAGTATAAGTACGGACTGTGTGACGTGCCTACTTGGATGCGGTCACTCATATAATCCTCCACCATTCTATCAATGTTGAGAGAATCATATGCAGTGACAGTAGACGACATGTCCGTAATCGTTGTCAGGTCCTTCAGTCCGGACCAGATGTCAGCATCAGCAGTCGCTCCAGACTGCCCTGCATCACCGCCAGCGGGTGGGCTCGGAGTTCTGAGCCTTTTCCTCGCACCCCCAGTTGCGGGAGAATGTGAAGGAGGAGATGTTGACAGGTCGCGTTCCGCTTGACTTGACAATTTTGTCACCAGCAGGTCTTTCAACCCCAGCAGACTTGTGTCTGCCGGAAAGAGAGATCCAAGGTAGGCTTTAAATCTAGGATCGAGCACGGTGGCCAAAATGTAGTGCTCTGATTTCAACAGATTGACCACCCGTGAATCCTTGTTAAGCGAATTAAGGGCTCCATCCACAAGTCCCACATGCCTAGCGGAATCGCTCCCTTTTAGCTCCTCCTTCAATGTCTCCAGCTTCTTCTGCAAAAGCCTGATGAGGGGAATGACCTGACTCAGGCTGGCAGTGTCTGAACTGACTTCACGTGTGGCAAGTTCAAAGGGCATCAGAACCTTGCACAACGTTGAAATCATTCTCCACTGCGCTTGAGACAGGTGCATTCCACCTACTATATCGTGCTCAATTGTATAGGCTTGAATGGCCTTTTGCTGCTCCTCCAACCTCTGAAGCATATAGAGGGTTGAATTCCACCTCGTTACCACTTCTTGCTTCAGATGATGGCAGGGCAGGTTCAGTAGTTTTTGGTGGTGCTCCAGTCTTCTGTACGTGGTGCCTGTACGCCGAAAGTGTCCCGCAATTCTTCTGGCCACCGACAGCATCTCTTGCACGCCCCTGTCGTTTTTAAAAAAATTCTGCACCACCAAATTCAAGGTATGTGCAAAACATGGGACGTGCTGGAATTTGCCCATATTTAATGCACACACAATATTGCTGGCGTTGTCCGATGCCACAAATCCACAGGAGAGTCCAATTGGGGTAAGCCATTCCGCGATGATCTTCCTCAGTTGCCGTAAGAGGTTTTCAGCTGTGTGCGTATTCTGGAAAGCGGTGATACAAAGCGTAGCCTGCCTAGGAAAGAGTTGGCGTTTGCGAGATGCTGCTACTGGTGCCGCCGCTGCTGTTCTTGCGGCGGGAGTCCATACATCTACCCAGTGGGCTGTCACAGTCATATAGTCCTGACCCTGCCCTGCTCCACTTGTCCACATGTCCGTGGTTAAGTGGACATTGGTTACAACTGCATTTTTTAGGACACTGGTGAGTCTTTTTCTGACGTCCGTGTACATTCTCGGTATCGCCTGCCTAGAGAAGTGGAACCTAGATGGTATTTGGTAACGGGGGCACACTGCCTCAATAAATTGTCTAGTTCCCTGTGAACTAACGGCGGATACCGGACGCACGTCTAACACCAACATAGTTGTCAAGGCCTCAGTTATCCGCTTTGCAGCAGGATGACTGCTGTGATATTTCATCTTCCTCGCAAAGGACTGTTGAACAGTCAATTGCTTACTGGAAGTAGTACAAGTGGGCTTACGACTTCCCCTCTGGGATGACCATCGACTCCCAGCAGCAACAACAGCAGCGCCAGCAGCAGTAGGCGTTACACACAAGGATGCATCGGAGGAATCCCAGGCAGGAGAGGAATCGTCAGAATTGCCAGTGACATGGCCTGCAGGACTATTGGCATTCCTGGGGAAGGAGGAAATTGACACTGAGGGAGTTGGTGGGGTGGTTTGCGTGAGCTTGGTTACAAGAGGAAGGGATTTACTGGTCAGTGGACTGCTTCCGCTGTCACCCAAAGTTTTTGAACTTGTCACTGACTTATTATGAATGCGCTGCAGGTGACGTATAAGGGAGGATGTTCCGAGGTGGTTAACGTCCTTACCCCTACTTATTACAGCTTGACAAAGGGAACACACGGCTTGACAAATGTTGTCCGCATTTCTGGTGAAATACCTCCACACCGAAGAGCTGATTTTTTTGGTATTTTCACCGGGCATGTCAACGGCCATATTCCTCCCACGGACAACAGGTGTCTCCCCGGGTGCCTGACTTAAACAAACCACCTCACCATCAGAATCCTCCTGGTCAATTTCCTCCCCAGCGCCAGCAACACCCATATCCTCCTCATCCTGGTGTACTTCAACACTGACATCTTCAATCTGACTATCAGGAACTGGACTGCGGGTGCTCCTTCCAGCACTTGCAGGGGGCGTGCAAATGGTGGAAGGCGCATGCTCTTCACGTCCAGTGTTGGGAAGGTCAGGCATCGCAACCGACACAATTGGACTCTCCTTGTGGATTTGGGATTTCGAAGAATGCACAGTTCTTTGCTGTGCTGCTTTTGCCAGCTTGAGTCTTTTCATTTTTCTAGCGAGAGGCTGAGTGCTTCCATCCTCATGTGAAGCTGAACCACTAGCCATGAACATAGGCCAGGGCCTCAGCCGTTCCTTGCCACTCCGTGTCGTAAATGGCATATTGGCAAGTTTACGCTTCTCCTCCGACAATTTTATTTTAGGTTTTGGAGTCCTTTTTTTTCTGATATTTGGTGTTTTGGATTTGACATGCTCTGTACTATGACATTGGGCATCGGCCTTGGCAGACGACGTTGCTGGCATTTCATCGTCTCGGCCATGACTAGTGGCAGCAGCTTCAGCACGAGGTGGAAGTGGATCTTGATCTTTCCCTAATTTTGGAACCTCAACATTTTTGTTCTCCATATTTTAATAGGCACAACTAAAAGGCACCTCAGGTAAACAATGGAGATGGATACTAGTATACAATTATGGACTGCCTGCCGAGTGCAGACACAGAGGTAGCCACAGCCGTGAACTACCGTACTGTACTGTGTCTGCTGCTAATATAGACTGGTTGATAAAGAGATGTCTATGTAACTATGTATGTATAAAGAAGAAAGAAAAAAAAACCACGGTTAGGTGGTATACAATTATGGACGGACTGCCTGCCGAGTGCAGACACAGAGGTAGCCACAGCCGTGAACTACCGTACTGTATTGTGTCTGCTGCTAATAATATAGACTGGTTGATAAAGAGATGTCGTAGTAGTATGTATGTATAAAGAAGAAAGAAAAAAAAACCACGGTTAGGTGGTATACAATTATGGACGGACTGCCTGCCGAGTGCAGACACAGAGGTAGCCACAGCCGTGAACTACCGTACTGTACTGTGTCTGCTGCTAATATAGACTGGTTGATAAAGAGATGTCTATGTAACTATGTATGTATAAAGAAGAAAGAAAAAAAAACCACGGTTAGGTGGTATACAATTATGGACGGACTGCCTGCCGAGTGCAGACACAGAGGTAGCCACAGCCGTGAACTACCGTACTGTACTGTGTCTGCTGCTAATATAGACTGGTTGATAAAGAGATGTCTATGTAACTATGTATGTATAAAGAAGAAAGAAAAAAAAACCACGGTTAGGTGGTATACAATTATGGACGGACTGCCTGCCGAGTGCAGACACAGAGGTAGCCACAGCCGTGAACTACCGTACTGTACTGTGTCTGCTGCTAATATAGACTGGTTGATAAAGAGATGTCTATGTAACTATGTATGTATAAAGAAGAAAGAAAAAAAAACCACGGTTAGGTGGTATACAATTATGGACGGACTGCCTGCCGAGTGCAGACACAGAGGTAGCCACAGCCGTGAACTACCGTACTGTACTGTGTCTGCTGCTAATATAGACTGGTTGATAAAGAGATGTCTATGTAACTATGTATGTATAAAGAATAAAGAAAAAAAAACCACGGTTAGGTGGTATACAATTATGGACGGACTGCCTGCCGAGTGCAGACACAGAGGTAGCCACAGCCGTGAACTACCGTACTGTACTGTGTCTGCTGCTAATATAGACTGGTTGATAAAGAGATGTCGTAGTAGTATGTATGTATAAAGAAGAAAAAAAAACCACGGTTAGGTGGTATACAATTATGGACGGACTGCCTGCCGAGTGCAGACACAGAGGTAGCCACAGCCGTGAACTACCGTACTGTGTCTGCTGCGACTGGATGATAAATGATATAAAATATATATATATATCACTACTGCAGCCGGACAGGTATATATTATATATTATATAATGACGGACCTGCTGGACACTGTCTGTCAGCAGAATGAGTTTTATTTTTATAGAATAAAAAAAACAACAACACACAAGTGAAGTCACACGACGAGTGTTTAACTTTTTCAGGCAATCACAATATAAGTATACTACTAACTATACTGGTGGTCAGTGTGGTCAGGTCACTGGTCAGTCACACTGGCAGTGGCACTCCTGCAGCAAAAGTGTGCACTGTTTAATTTTAATATAATATTATGTACTCCTGGCTCCTGCTATAACCTATAACTGGCACTGCAGTGCTCCCCAGTCTCCCCCACAATTATAAGCTGTGTGAGCTGAGCAGTCAGACAGATATATAATATATATAGATGATGCAGCACACTGGGCTGAGCCTGAGCAGTGCACACAGATATGGTATGTGACTGAGTCACTGTGTGTATCGCTTTTTTCAGGCAGAGAACGGATATATTAAATAAACTGCACTGTCTGGTGGTCACTCACTATATAATATTATGTACTCCTGGCTCCTGCTATAACCTATAACTGGCACTGCAGTGCTCCCCAGTCTCCCCCACAATTATAAGCTGTGTGAGCTGAGCAGTCAGACAGATATATAATATATATAGATGATGCAGCACACTGGGCTGAGCCTGAGCAGTGCACACAGATATGGTATGTGACTGAGTCACTGTGTGTATCGCTTTTTTCAGGCAGAGAACGGATATATTAAATAAACTGCACTGTCTGGTGGTCACTCACTAGTAAACTCTCTGCACTCTCTACACTTCTACAGTACTCCTCCTAGTCCTAAACTCCAGTAAATCTCTCTCTCTTATAATCTAAATGGAGAGGACGCCAGCCACGTCCTCTCACTATCAATCTCAATGCACGTGTGAAAATGGCGGCGACGCGCGGCTCCTTATATAGAATCCGAGTCTCGCGAGAATCCGACAGCGTCATGATGACGTTCGGGCGCGCTCGGGTTAACCGAGCAAGGCGGGAGGATCCGAGTCTGCTCGGACCCGTGAAAAAAACCATGAAGTTCGGGCGGGTTCGGATTCAGAGAAACCGAACCCGCTCATCTCTAAATTAGACACACATTGCCCTAATGATCTCTGCACACATGCCTTACAGTAGGACATAGATAAAATAGGCAGGAAAATAGAGTGACATTTATGATGTTTCCTGCATAATAGAGATTATCTGAATTTAGCAATACACAGACAATGTATGACACACTACTCATGGGGCCTGATTCTGACTTGGAAGCAAAGCAAAAAGAAGGAAGTACCTTTGTACCTTGGCAAAACCATGTTACACTGCAGGTGAGGCAGATTAAAAATGTGCAGAGAGATTTGGGTTTCAGAGGAGTGTGCTCAAACTCAAATAACTGCAGTATAAAAAAACTAAAGCTGTCCAGCATTTGTTTCCTACATTCTAAAATAGCCAGCATTCACCCTGTGTGTGCAAAAACAAACAAATGTATGTGCACCACTTGCAGTGTAACATGGTAAGCCCGGGTGTTTGTTTGCTCTTTTTTGCTTTACTTTCAACTCAGGGCTATATTTACTAAAGCTTTTAAAAATGAAAATGAGTTGTATTGCCCTTAGCAACCAAACAGATTCCATCACTTTCTAGGATGCAATGGAGAAATGATAGCTAAACATGAAGCCACGCTAGTCGTGGCTCCGTCTGTGAAGAGACACGCCCGCCTGGGCGCGCCTATCGCCAAGCGCGTCCCTGTCTTGCCGGGCACGCACCCGCGATAGAGACATGCCCCATTCACTTGAATGGAGAGCGTCTCCGTTCATGCGCCCGGACAGAGACGCTCTGAATGGGAGCGTCTCTGTGCACTCCCAGCGTGACTAGGCGGACGGATCACCTAGTCACGCCGGGAGTGCACGTTTGCGATGAAGCAGCCTCAGATGAGCGCGACTCCATCTGTAGAATCTGATTGGTTGCTATGATTATTTATTTATTATGATCAGCACCACCACTTCATTTGGAAGCTCTTAAAATATACCTCAGTATTAGGCTCATAGGTACATATTCAATTACCCTCTGTGCTTATCAATGTCGGACTGGGGTATGAAGGGCCCACCGGTCGAATGCAGTTATAGGGGCCCATACATAGGGGTGTGGCCAGCCTACAAAGGGGGTGTGGCCAGCCTCCACAGAGGCTTGAAATACACAATAGTTTAGTGCAGTGTAATGCAACATATCTACCATGTATAATACAAGTGCACAATCTGGAGCCTGATCCCTAGAGGAAGGAGTGGGCCCCTAGGCAGTGGGGCCCACCAGTGGTTTCCCTGGTACCCATGTGGGCCAGTCCGACCCTGGTGCTTACCATGGGCCTAATTCAAACCTGATCGCTTGCTAGGATTTTTTTGCAGTCCAGCGTTCGCATGGTCGCTGCCCACCGGAGAGTGTATTTTAGCTGTGTAAGTGTGCGATCGCATGTGCAGTCGAGCAGTACAAAAAGAGTTTGTGCAGTTTCTGAGTAGCCCAGGACTTACTCAGCTGCTGCAATAACTTCAGCCTGTCCAGGCCCAGAATTGACGTCAGACACCTGCCCTGCAAATGCATGGACACTCCTGCGTTTTTCCAACCACTCCCTGAAAATGGTCAGTTGCCACCCACAAATGCCTTCTTCCTGTCAATCTCCTTGTGAATGGTCGTGCGAATGGATTCTTTGCACAAACCCATCGCTGAGCGGCGATCCACTTTGTACCCGTGCAACACACCTGCACATTGCGGTGCATACGCATGTGCAGTTCGGACCTGTTCGCAGCCGTACAAAGAACGCTAGCAAGTGATCAGGTCTGAATTAGGCCCCATGTGGGTAAAACGCAGGTTTAACACACACAGAGCTATAAACATTTTATGCATTTTCCTAGTGCGGTAACTCATAGATTCTGTGTGCTGCAGTCTATGGGGTATATTAACTAAGATTCGTATTTTGGCCAATTTCAGTCGAAATAGAAGTCGACTGACATCAGCTGTGCAAAATTGCAACTTTTTGTTTTTGTAATCTGTAATTTACTAAGCTACCGTGTTTGTTATATTTGTATTTTCCGATGTCGATGTAATTAGTTTTTCTGGTGTTTGTTTTTCGGCCGTATGTGTTTGTGTCCGGTTGAACATGGATATTTGGATGCATGATTCATAATTTTCAAGTGTTTTCTGGACAGTGCGGCCGCGTTTTTACATTTACTTTTTTGAAGGTGATGCGTGATTGGTTGTGTAGAATATGTGGGAGTGTCATAGCGCAGCCATATAAATACGCCTCAAACTGTCCGCACCTCGTGGGTTTAGTTAGTGGAGAGGTGAGAGATAGTGGTCTGAGGAGTTGGTGAGTGTAGTGCTTTTATATTTTACAAATTCTGAATGCTGTATTGTGTTTGAAAGTTGTCTTGTCTTTATTGTTGTATTGTTAGTTATTAGATTGTCATATTTTCTGTCAGTGTTTTTTCCATTTAGTCTCTTTGTCAGTGTTTGTGTGTGTGTGTGTGTGTGTGTGTGTGTGTGTGTGTTATGTGCTGTGTAGAGATATGAGGAGTGTGTTTTGTTTGTCTTGATTTTTTAGTGTTCTGTGTTGTTTGTCTTAAGTATATCACATGCAGAGGTTAGTGAGGGAGGTGAGGTGGAGGAGGTTAGTGAGGGAGGTGAGGTGGAGGAGGTTAGTGATGGGGGTGAAGCGGAGGAGGTTAGTGAGGAGGGTGAGGGGGAGGAGGTGGCAGAGGATGCCCCTGAGTCCTCTAATGAGAGTGATGTGGCTCCGCAGCCACGCACCAGGACCAAGACAATGTTAAGTTCAATTTTGATGAAAATATGACCCTGGTGCAGGTGATTATGAGGTACCATCACCAGCATTTTGGGCCAGAGGCTGCTAAGGTCTCATCCCGTAAGAAAACAGGCATCTGGAAGAAGGTGGCTGATGCTGTTAATAGTGAGGGCTTTGTGAGGCGAACCGAGGAGACATGTGGACATGTAGAAAGAGGTTCTACGATATAAAGTGGCGTGTGAAAGCCAAAATGGCCAAGGAGGCCAGGTCTGCATGCCAAACAGGAGCTGGCCGTTCTTTTGTGGCCTCTTATGTAGAGTATGAGGAGCCCCTGCAGAACCTGATTCCTCCGGAAGTAGTGAGGGGGATTTATGGGGGAACTCAGATCGGCCCAAGCAGGCTGGTAAGTTGTGCTTTTTAATTTATTCATTTTGAAGATGCACTAATTTTAAAATAGTTTTTAGTATGCTTTGTACTTTTTATTTATATATTGGTCAGTAATAATGAAGCATGTTTTTTAATATACATTTTCTCATTGTGTATGCTGACAACACTGAAATGTATGTGAAGGTGTTTCTTTGGGGGGGGGAGGGTTGTATTTTTTATGTATGTTGTAGTGAGCGTTAAAGTGAATTATTTGTTATGGATTTTGTGGTAGTATCATGCACACCATTTTTTTTATTTTTTTTTGGCTATTGTGCATACAAATTGTTCAAACCATACTGTGTTTTCATCTGCATTGTATGTTTTACAAATGAAAGAGACGTGGAGTTTTTTTGAATATACGGTTAGTCACATTATGGTTTTTTTTTTGCATTTTCGCACATCAGCGATCAGGTCTGAACTGCACATGCGCCACAGTGCGCCGGAACATGGCAGACAGCTAAGGGCTGTCTCAGCCCTGCAATCGCCTCTGCCTGAGGTAGCTGCGTGACGTCATATGGCCTGTAATATGGCAGTTAGGAGCTGATTGGCTGGTACTTTATGTGATGCTGTGCAGCCACCCTGGAAACGCCACGACCCTATTCGTAATGCCATGTCCGTCTCTGCCTTGGAAATGGAGCATTGCTGCCCCACGAACATCTCTGCCTGTCAATCAGGCAGACATGTGCACATTTAAAGCAGAAGACCCGCACTAAATGGGCACATGCGCAGGATAGGACCTGCGCATGCATACGTGGATCCCATCGCTGATTTTGTAATCGCATCGCGTTTAGACCATAGAAAGTTCTTCCTTTGGGGCTTACGTGCAAGGATGCAGGTTCTAACTTAATAGATTCAATAACACCGTAGCTAATTGAATCTGTCCCATGATGTCAAAACTTGTGACTGATATCAGCCTACGAACCTGGTTCTAGTTGATTCAAAATAGTAAAATTGTAAAAAAAAAATAAAAAAAAATGGAATCATTACAGTTATAAAAGATTAATAACTATGCCTCTATATCTGTATTCATAAGAACATAACTTCAAAAATCTACTAAGAAATCATATGTGGACTTAAGTTTTATTGTCAATTTTATATTTTTCTTACATGTAATATGTATGAATTATATATCCGTAATTCATTCTATTCTTGTGTCATTTATTTAAATAAAAATATTGTTTATAGGTTAACAGCACTTAGGTCGACACTCATTAGGTTGACCAGTGTTGGTCGACACGGTCATTAGGTCAACACGGTCATTAGGTCGACGCGGTCATTAGGTCAACACCTTTATATGTTGACCTAATGACCGTATCAACCTATTTCAGGTTTCAACCTAGTCACTGACGACCAAAAGTAGTTGACCTAATGACTGTCGACCCTGTTACTGTTGACCCTATGATCTACACCCATCCAGAGAGTAAAGACATTTTGCACATTCCTGTAGTACAGGTCATTCAGTCTCCCCAATTCAGGCAGTAGTGTCTCTAACCTGTTTTCTGAGTGCTCTCTGAGTGGCGTGCTGTTATGGTTGTTTCTGTCAGTGTTGTGTGTTGTTAGAAATGAACCCTACTATACAAAATATCTCCAACTGTGAATGTGCATGTAGTGAGACCTGCTGGAATTTATTGTCAATTAAAGCAGGTGTATGGTAATGTGAGAAAGTGGTGCAAAATGTTCAATAATGGATGAACAAACATGCATGGGACCGCTGTCATTGAGAGTTCTGTTCCTCCCGAGGCATGCAATAAAATAAATGGATGCCCACAAAATTTCATGAAATGGTAACAGATGTATGATTTTCCTGTTGTCACTGTTACTACATTGAAATGCATTAATATATACTGTAAATAAACCAGTTTCACATTAACCTGCAGGAATAGATATCTATGGAGTTAGGAGCATAACCAGAACTTTGTGGCACCATAGCAACATTTTGAAGGGGCGTCTGTCCCAATGCTTCTAGAGAAACTCCTCTCCGCAGCAGTAATTAATGTTATGCCCCATAATAGTGCCTTAGTTGATTTTCTGAACCATAGTAGTGTCCTAGATTCTTGTTATGCCCCATAGTAGTGCCCTAGTTTATTTTATGAACCATAGTAGTGCCCTACTTCACATTATGTCACATTGTAGGGCTGCCAGTACACATTATACCACAGAATACGCTCATTTCACATTATGACATATAGGGGCTGATTCAGAGTTGAACGCAGACAGCTGGATACGCAGCCAGATCTGCATCCATCTCCTCACATGATGGGGGCTGCCCAGCACAGGGCAAGGCCGCCCAGGATGTGTGATGGGCTACCTCTCAAAGCATCTGCAATTACATTGTGGACACATCGAATTAGGGTTGACTCCTGGCAGGACAGCCTGGCTTTGCTGTCAGGCGGTCCGCCGCCAATTTTTAATCAGAGCTGCAGCATTTTAATCAGAGCTGCAGCACGCAGCCGCCCCGAAAATGCTCCCGGAATGCCCCCCGACCCTAACACAATGTTGCCGCCCCACAAATGCCCGCCGCTGTCGATCATCTTGATGTGGTTGCAAAGAGACGGGGACACTAGTGCTGTCCCACGAGTCTAGAGCACATGCGCAGATCTCTGGGAAAATGGCATGGTGGCCATTTTCCCAGTGGTTTTCCTACTGCACAAGCGCGAAACACCTGAGAAAATGGTGCCACACAATTTTCCCAGTGATTTCTGCAGCACTGCTGCTGTGCCGCGGGACTCTGGAGGGTTAGTATTAATAATAATGGGCACAGAGTGTGCGGTGTGGGCACTCCTGGACCTCAGGGACCCATGTGCATTGCACACACTGCACCCATTATAATTACACCAGTGGATTCCTTATACTGTACTGGCAGTACGATTAGGTTACAGTAAACAGGACAGCCTGGCTGGGCCCAGGTAATTTCAGGGGGCATGGTCTAATCACAGGAGGCGTGGCCATGCCCCCTTAGAAAAAAATACAGAAAAAATAGTACTTTAAACCCCTCCATGGCCACACTGCAGCCCAGCACGCAACAGCATGTGCAGAGAAGAAGAACTGCTGCTGCTGCTGCTGCCAGGTAAGGGGGGACCCATACCCTCCAACTGTACCTTTTCGCCAGGTACAGTACCTTTTTTATGGTCTGTACCGATTTTTGACTCTCCAAATTCCCACTGAAAGTATAGGAAAGGGGACGTGGCCACGCCGCCTTTACCTGTGGCCATGCCCCCTTTTCGATTTTGTACCGATTTTTATGTGTAAAATGTTGAAGGGTATGGGGACTTGGGTTTCCACTAGGGCGCCACCATCAGACCTGTGCCCAGGTAATTAGTACTCTCCTCCCCTCCCATCTCGGTGCCACTGACAGTAAAATCCAAGGAAATACAATTTTTTAGCTGGTACCATTTCCATCCCAAATTAAAATGTATCCTTATACCCATGTTCACTGGTGTAATACCATGAAACTTCATAGTTTGATTAAAGTTCAACTGTATAATCCATCAGGCTCTTTGATTAAAAATCACCCATTCTGATTCTATCCCAGTTCTTTTCTTCTACATAAATTATTTAATTATACTCCTGATGAAGTGTGTCAGCATGCTGCAATTACATATATTTTAATTTTTTTTATTAATAAACATGCAGCTTTTAATCATCTCATCATGGGCTTAATTGAATTCATTTGTACACAGCCAACACCATATTTTCCTTACATTCAAACAACCCAGTAGGATCTTGCAAATGTGCTATTCAGCAGCATTCAAATGAAGAATTTATTTTATTAACATCATCACTGAAGATGGGAGAGATGAAGTACAGGATGGAATTTGGGCTTTTATGACTTTCTCCATTATAAAATGGTAAAATGGTGGCTATGGGGTTTCCACCACAGTTCTATACTGAACTTAGATATTCCTTGAGCTCTACACATTTACTAGACTGTTGGCTGTTTATGTACTTTCAATCTACAACTGGTTAAATTACAGTACATTTGAGAAAGTCTGGCTATGACTGGAGTTTAGGAAGACGCACACTGGGAGGAATAGGAATAGTTTTGTTTGTATCTTTTGTAAATTCCAAAACCATGATCACAAATAAATTGTACGTGTGTGTGAGTGTGTGTGTGTGTGTGTGTGTGTGTGTGTGTGGGCGGTTAATGGCCTGTCTGTTACTGAGGGCCTAATTCACTGACTGCAATTTAGGCGACAGGACCACCGCGTGCATACACAGGTCCCTAGAGAACAGAGCACATTCCCTAGTAACCAGCATATAATAGAGCACATCACTTTGTGTACAATAAAGGTCATTCCCTGGCGGCCATGTTCAAATCCTACTTTTTTAACCATAATTCTTATTATCTCCTGAGGTTCCCAGTGGGTATTCATTACTGGAGGAAATCATGAAAAAACTCAGGAGACATAGGTTCTAATATTTTTTTAAAATCAGTTGAAAACTAGGGGTGTCTACTAAAGACATTTGGTAACCATTTATGATGTAGATAGACGGTGCATAGACTGACAGAGACAAAAATACTTTTACAGTACTTTTGTTTTTTAAAGTACTGTACCAACAAATTATACAGTATGTATTCTTAAAATCCAGGGTAAGATCAGAAGAGTATAGGTTAGCAAAGTCTGTCAAATTATATTTTTTATACACTATTTAACATACAGGTAATTGTATTGTGATACATGAAAATTTTCCGATATCAGTCATAACAGAAGTATTTGAAAATTAATGCTAACATCTTTATGAAGCTGAGCACAAGGCATTATTCTGTTATCATCTATGATCGACTGTAAATGGATTTTTACAGGATACTTTAAAAGCCTTATATATGGGTTGTCAGATGTGAAAATAATTCATAACTTTATTTTTTAAATATCTCTAGATCCCAACATGTTTGCATATGTAATGATAATATGTGCATATGTGCATCTTTATTTGTGAATATGACTGGCTGTAAATTTTAGATAAGGTCACTTGTATTTCATATTTACTTTTCCTTCATATAAAGTATATACCAAACTGATTTTTTCCGTTAATGCTGAAATAAGCAGAGATCAAGTCTCTTCCCACAGAGATTAGGAGGTTAGTGGAGTACAAGATTGTGCTTAAGCAATTCTAAAATGTGACACATTATACTCAGGATCCTTTGCTGTTAATGTTCATTGTAAAATAATGCTACTAAAATATGTGTGTGATTCTAGAAAATCATCATTCTGTATCGTCATCAGTTTATATAAAATTTATATTTACTATTGTGACTTTAGGTGTTTGTTGTATATAGTTTATAAGGCAGGATTTTTTTACGAAGCAGCACAAAGAAGGGGGAACAAGACTCTTACATAGGGCACAGTCTTCACTTAGTATCAATATAGGAAAATAAGAGTATACTGTACTTCCACATAATTAAGTAATACATTGTGCTTTTCTATTATTATAAATTTCTCATTCTGGTAACAATACACAGGTTGAGTATCCCTATTCCAAAATTTTAAATCCCACATTTTTGGGTCCCCTACTGAGATGACATATATATATATATATATATATATATATATATATATATATATATATATATTATATAGCTCTGTATATACATAATATATATATAATGTATATGACATTATCTCAGTAGGGGAACCAGAAATGTAGAATTTTGATTTTTGAATAAGGGATACTCAACCTGTATTTGTGTGCACAACACCTTGTTGTATATCTTTTGCTGAATGCAGCTCAGAATTACTATATTTATGAAAATTAGTCACAGTAAGACATATGTAACATTACTTTCAGCATGAGTAAGGCTGGGTACACACCGAAGCAACAGGTCGGCAGACAATCCATTGGGCTGACAGAGCAGCCGATATAGATAAATATACACATTTAACCAATCGGTATCTGGATATGTCGGTCACTGTCATCCAGACTTTGCAAAGGGATGGCAAGCAAAGAAAAAGGGTGTGTGGTCTCACAAGGAAGGGGCAAGGCCACACAATAGTACCCCAATTTCAAATTACTCTGCACAGTAGTGCAATCTTATTCATATTACACTGCACATTGTAGTGCTGTTTATACACATAATGCCCCCAGTAGTAGTGCTGCTTATACACATAATGCCTATGTAAGGGCCACATATACACATATTGCCCATAGTAGTAGTGCCACTAATACATAATGCTCATAGAAGTAGTGCCCCTTATACATAATGGCCATAGTAGTAGTGTCACTTATACATAATGCCCCCAGTAGTAGTGCCGCTTCTACACATAATGCCCCTAGTAGTAGTGCTACTTATACATATAGTGCCCGCAGTAGTAGCGCCCCTCATACATAATGCGCACAGTATGCTGCTTATACACATAATGCCTTTTACAAAATGCCAAAAGTAGTGCCACTTATACACATAATACACACAGTACTAGTCCCGCCCCTTATACATAATGCCCTCAGTATGCCGCTTATACATATATTACACACAGTAGTTGTGCCGCTTATACATAATGCCCACAGTATGCAGCTTATACACATAATGCCCCCCAATAGTAGCACCACCTATGCATAATGCCCACAGTATGCCACTTATACACATAATGCCCCAGTAGCAGCACCGCTAATATACATAGTGCCCCCAGTAGTAGCATCACTAATACACATAGTGCCCCTAGTAGTAGTGCAAACTATACACATAACACCCCCAGTAGTAGTCCCACTTATACACATAGTGCCCCCAGTATTAGTGTCACTTATACACATAGGAGCATATTTATTTGTCAGCATCTGGGGACTTACCGGTACGCCAGGGCCGCGGGGCTGGCTTTGCAGGCGGCTTGTGGGCAGCGGTGGAGGAGGGCTGCCGCGCCGGGTCCGTGGGCAGTGGTAGCGGCAGTGAGGGGGTCCGCTCGTGGCGGCGGGACGCTGCTGCAGTGGGTCTCTTCTTTCCGGGGCGGTTGCTAGGAGACCAGGGGCAGTGCACTGTGTGGCCTTACAGGGAGGTCTGCATTACTGGGCGCCGCCATATTGGAGACCAAAAGTTTGAGGCATAGTTTTGGCTTCCTGTCCCTTCCAGCCAATCCAGGGAGAGTTCTCCATATAAAAGGGGGCTGGTTTATGACAGGGAGGCCAGTGCTTCAAGTTACAACCCTGTTGTAGGTTCTTAAGCCCTGTGCTCCCAGGGTTCTTGTCGTGTTCTGGTTACTCCTAACCCTGCTTAGCCGTTTCTCAGTTGCTGCTGCAGCCCTGCCATTCCTAGCCTACTGCTGCCTGTGGAAGCGCTCCTGGTAACCCCAGTCCAGTAAGAGCCTTTGGGCATGGACGGCCTTGGACTTTCTGCCTCGCCTTTCAAGCCACAGTCCACAGATCTTTGTCTTCAGTCACGTCTTCAAACCACCATCCACAGTCTGCAGTTCATTATCTACAGTCTCATCTTTCAAGCCACAGTCCACAGTTCTTTATCTTCAGCCACGTCTTTAAACCACCATCCACAGTCAGCAGTTCATTATCTACAGTCTTGTCTTTCAAGCCCCAGTCCACAATTCTTTGTCTCCAGCCACGTCTATAAACCACCATCCACAGTCCACAGTTCTTTGTCTCCAGCCACGTCTTTAAACCACCATCCACAGACCGCAGTTCATTATTCACAGCCTCGTCTTTTCAAGCCATAGTCCGCAGTTCTTTGTCTTCAAACCTCGTCTTTAAGTCAACGTTCACAAGCCACGATTCTTTTCCCTCAGTCTCGTTCTCAAGAACTAATACCCACTAACTCATAGCTCCGCCTACATTCTCCCTCGATCCCTGTTCCATGAGAAGGAACTATATCCAGCCCCTATGTCTACTTCATCCGCAGACAACTACTTCCTTGGGTAAGTCTCAGCTGCCGGATCCTTAAATCCAGCTGCCGGATCCTCAAATCCAGCCGAGCGTGACATTTATTAACATTTGTTTTACTAAAATAATGTGAAAAATGATGTTTTCACACCCTTTTCCCATTATTTTAGTTTCACCTGAATGTATTAAAAGGCTTTTGGGGCAGTTTTCGTGAACAACTCCTCCAAACCCTTTAATTATCAATATTTTAGTAACCACATTGCATTTCCCATACTTATAATGGTAAATGTGATACAGATGGAGCCATGCTAGTCATGGCTCCATCTGAGCCTAGGTGCACCTGTAACAGAGACACGCTCCATTCACTAGAATGGGAGAGCATCTCCATCTGGGCAGGTATGTGCGCCCAGATGGAGACGCTCTCCTATTCTATGAATGGTAGAGCATCTCTGTTCACTCCCGGTGTGACTAGGTAGATGGATCGCCTAGTCACGCTGGGAGTGCACGCCTATGATGGAGCCACCTCAGATGACCGCAGCTCCATCTGTATTGTCCAAATTTACAAAAAAAAACACTGCAGTGAGCCCTGTGATAATTAAGCCAGCACCAGCATTATCACAGGACATCCTTTAGATTTGATACTTCTGCACAGGTGTCTCTGTCCCTAGGCAGAGAAAGTTGTGTGGTGAGGCGGCAGTGTGATCAGCTCTTTGTGTCAGATGGACACAGAAGATGATCACTGTGAATTTTTTTAATAAAAAGTAAAAAAACAAAAAAACAAATAATCACCTACCCAGGGTCCGGTGATCGTGCTCCGGTGTGGGCATCCAGTCATCGGGGGCCCCCTGCTGCCGATGTGACCCCATGTGCAGTAAAGTGATGCTGCTAAGCGGCAGCTCACTTTACAGCACCAGAGGTCACAATAGCAGGAAGGCCGGATGACCAGCAGTTCGCACAGGAGCACCGAACACCGCTAGTAAGTATGAGTGCAGTGGTTGGGGGGATCTTGGTGCAGGGAGGGGTTGCTGGCTGTGAGGGTGCTGGCGTTGGTGGTAGAGGTGGCGGCGTATGCGCAGCACACACTTTGGGTATTTTTTAAGAAAAATTCCCTGATAGTGCTGCAGAGTTTCATCGCAGGGACAAAGCTTTCTCGAAAGCTCCGTCCCTGTTTGCGATTATTGATACATCCACGTGATGTAATCAATAATAGCATTTTGAATTGGGTCGATTTTATCACCTCACATCCACATCCTCAAATGTGAATGGTGATAAATTGGCTCCTAAGTCCGCCCAGTAGTAGCGCCACTTATACACATAGTAACCACCGTAGTAGTACAACTTATACACATTGTCCCCAGTAGTAGCTCCCCTGCAACAGTAGTGCCTCCAGTAGTAGCGACACTTACACAGTGCCCACAGTAGTAGCACTGCTAACATACATAGTGCACCCAGTAGCGCCACTTACACACATATGTGCCCCCAGTAGTAGCGCCGCTAACACGAATAGTGCACCCAGTAGTAGCGCCGCTTACACGCATAGTGCTAGCAGTAGTAGTGCCGCTTCCACGCACAGTGCCCCCAGTAGTAGCGCCACTTACACACTTAGTGCCCCCAGTAGTATCACCAATTATATGCATAGTGCCCCCAGTAGGAGTGCCACTGACACGCATAGTGCCCCCAGGAGTACCACCGTTAACACGCATAGTGCCCCCAGTAGTAGTGCAGCTTACATGCATAGTGCCCCAGGAGTAGCGCTGCTTACACACGGTTCCCCCAGGAGTTGTGCCGCGTATATGCATAGTGCTCCCAGTAGTAGTGTCGCTTATACACAGTGCCCCCAGTATTAGCGCCACTTAGACATATAGTGCCCCTAATAGTTGTTATGCATAATGCCTTCAATAGTAGTGTCCCTTATACACATAATCCCCCCCACACACACACACTTTCACTCACTCACTCACTCACTCACTCACTCACTCACTCTCTTTCCCTCCACTTACCTAAGTGTGGCTGCCCAGATCTGGAGCAGCCTCCTCTCACTCTTCACAGGTGCTTGGTCCCGTGTAGCTTCACCCCTCCATCCTGTGTAACTCCGACCCTCTGTATGATGTAGCTCCACCCCCTTTAGTTATTCACAACATTGCTGCTTGGACAAGAAGGGGGGTGGACTCTTAAAGCTGTTTTGCTGCTGCATGTGTCTGTCATGCATGTGTGCCTGCTTCAAGTGCACGGATAGTCCACGTACACACAACCAAATGCAATGATATACAGATGGAGCCACGCTAATCATGGCTCTACGGGCGCGCTTACCGCTGCATCTAGGGTGCGCACACACCTGTGACACGCACGCGCCCCATTCACTAGAATGGGAGCGTCTCTGTGCACTCCCGATGTAACTAGGCAGACCGATTGCCTAGTCATGCCAGGAGTGCTCTTATGTGATGGAGCCACACTAGATGAGTGCGGCTCCATATGTATGTTTAGTTATATTGGCCATCAGCTGTGATGCACAATCGATGTGATATGTCTGTGAATTACGTCATTCACAGACATATTGGGGTCGATTTAATTTACCGACAGTTGAATAGCGTCGGGAATTAGCTCCCGCCGCTATTCAATTCAGCTCAAGTTAAGTCGGCGAATGCCCGTTCTCCTGGACTTAACAGGTTGTTTTGTCGGGAGAACGGGCATTATCCAACTTAACTCCCCGCTGCGATGCTGATTCCCGACAGAATCAGCCTCACGCCGGCCGCGCGGCAGCACTTTTGTCAGATTTCCTCTCTCATCCCCCAGGGGTGAGAGAAGAATTCCCAACAATTAGTGTCACTTGGCACTGTATTGAATAGCTCCGGGAGCTAATACCCGGTGCTATTCAACTGTCAGTGAATTGAATCAACCCCATTGGGTGTGCACACCCACTGATCCACTAACACTATATCAGCTACTCCCTCGAACAACTGATATATTGCTCAGTGTGTACTCAGCTTTAGACTCACTTGCAACTGTTGAGACAAGGAGGTTGCGTCTTTGTGTGTAGCACCGCTAACCTCCCAATCCCCATAGAGAAATAGGATATCTGGACTCTAGGTCGACACACATTAGGTCGACACCTATTGGTCGACACTGAGTAGGTCGACACAGCCATTAAGTCAATTTGAACAAGTTCGACATGGAAAACGTCGACATGAGTTTTTCCCATTTTTTACCCATTTTCTGAACTTTTTCATACTTTACGATCCACGTGGACCACAATTGGAAACGATAACCTGTGCCGAGCGCAGCGGTAGTGGAGCAAGGCACCTTGCCCGACGCATGGCGAGTGAAGCAAGCCATGCAAGGGGACATGGCGCACTAATTGGGGTTCCCCGTCACTTTACGAAGAAAACAACACCAAAAAAACACAAAAAACTAATGTCAACCCTTTTTCATGTCGTCCTTGTTCATGTTGACCTAATGGCTGTGTCGACCTATTTCCTATGTTGACCTAGACACTGTCGAACAATAGGTGTTGACCTAATGTGTGTCAACCTAGACACAGTCAACCCTGAGTCCCATACCCGAGAAATAACTACTCCCCTCCCCCGTGCTGCCCCACCATACAAGGGTGCACAACTCATTATACACAAATGTCGGCTGATCAGGAGTGTTGACCCGATCAGCTGGGGATTGCATAGCTGTGTACACACCTTTATAGTGCAACAATGTATTGCTCTCACTAAATGGATCTCAGACAAATGTTTCAATTTCTTACAAGTTGTTTTAATAGACTGTGAATGCAATAATACCAAGTGGACCTAGATGAAATCGCCTATGCAGAGTTCAATATATACTAATACTACAGTATATTAATAAAGCATTTCATAACTACATTTGCCGTGAAGTGAACGTCCAATGTTAGTGCTTGATATGTTGTCCTTTGAATAGAAAAGAGAAACACATAAGCATCATCCTATTTCTGCATTGGTTGTTATGCTGTGATTCAATGACTATTGGAGAACCGGTAGATAGTGGCGGTCATTCAGATCTGAGGCTGCGTTCTTTGCTGTCCTCTGTTCAGATCACCGCCTACAGGGGGAGTGTATTTTTGCTATGGAAGTGTGCCAAGCTTCTAAAATTCTTTTTGTGCAGTGTGTGCGCAGCCCAGGACTTACTCCTCCAGTGCGATAGATACAGGCTGATCGGGGGTGGAGCTGACGTCAGACACCCTCCGTGAAAACGCTTGGGCACGACTGCATTTTTACAGACACTCCTTGTAAATGCTCAGTTGCCACCCACAAACGGCCTCTTCCTGTCAATCAACTTGCAAACGCCCATGCAATCAGATTTAAAGCACCATCCCATCGCTGACCGACGATCCCAGATGTTGTTGTCTGTTGTGTAGAGGTCAGTGGAGTGGTCTGAGCTAAACTGGACTGGAGTCCCGATGCATATGTCAGGACCCAGATGCAGACGAGCGTTTCACTTAATGCAGCTTGTTCAGTAACCTAACTTTAATCAATTTTAGGAAAGGTTATTAAAAATAGTTAACTTTTACTATCTGATAGTCATTTCAAGTGAAACGTGTACACACCTAAGATTCTTCTTCCCCCTTTTGTTGCACTTTTGCAAAATATGCTGCTACATACAGTAAATATTGATGCTGCTATGGGAAACTTCTCCACTGGTCCAGTTCTCCACTCTTCACTGTTTGATACATCAGCCCCTTAATGTCAGTCTGTCATCAAACACAGGAATGTAATGGCAACATTGCTCACCCTGCTAGGACTCTCCTTTAGATTTGTCATTGTTAACAATGCAGAAAACATTTTGGGCCTGATTCTAAGTCATTTCCAGTGGTAATTTTGGACACAGTGGAATGATTTTCTTTTCTTCTGCACATGCATCTAGGTTGTGGTGCACATGTGTCTTGATTCTGTATGCACCTATTCGGAATTGCAATTGAGGTGCACAAGAGACAAATGGTCTCAAAAATGTTTTGGAAATATTTTGGGCATTGGTAGGCAGTGACAGGGAGGTGGCTTAGCAGATGTAAGAAGATGGGGCATGTTATGGGAATGTTGCGGGCATGTAGCTGATAGTAGTTACATACAGAGATGAACAATCTGGAGAATCTGCACCTGCCATAGGGTTGGTGCAAGTTTTGATGGTGCAACTGATGGTGCATCTAAAGATGCTCCAAGATGTATTTGAGAGTCTGAAGGGACTCAAAATGGACATCTCAGTCCTTGTGTGGCACTCCGGAAAGTGGTGTGTGTGCCGCTTTAAGGCTGGTGCAGCAGGGGGTAAAGTCGGACTCTGGTCTGGTCACATGTTCCAGATGGTGAGTATGGATTTGGCAAGGGAGTCAGGGTACAGAGAAGTCTTGTGGAAAGAAGAAGGTGCAGTCTGATGGAAGTGATTGGAGATGGTGGAAACTCTGAGTGAGGAGTGGATTGGGAGTTAAGTAACGGATGCAAACCGTGTGGTCATGCTAGGTGTGAGAGCAGTGTTGCCAAGCAGAACAAGTGGGGTGCTGCCGGAGAGCCGAGAACTGAGTGAGCGAGCATGATACATCACTGACCAGACACCGCCAGGCCTACTGTAAGGCTCAGACATTACGCCATCTTGTGCAGCAAGGAACCACTGAGACAGGTCCAGCTAGTGAGTACATCTACCACAGAAGTTCTGAGTGAGTACACAGAGACTGTTAGTGTTGCAAGCAACAGGCAAACAAAGTGCCAAGCCCAAGTGTCCATTTGTCACACGTTGCGCATTGTAAATTGAACAAACAATGTAATATAGTCCTTCAAAGCAACACCTTACAAACCAGTCCCTGCTTAAATACAGGTATTAAGACCAATACACAGCTGAAAGACATATTTAATGATCTTTACGAAGAAAGAGGCTGAGTCATTTGTGTAAGTGAAATGAAGTTACTTTACATGGAAAGGAATTTGTTTATTTACCCAAGGAACCCCTACTACTAAGTAAGCTGCATTTGTTGAGAGATACTAATATACCTTCACTAGTTTCTAGAGATGAGCGGGTTCGGTTTCTCTGAATCCGAACCCGCCAGAACTTCATGTTTTTTTTCACGGGTCCGAGCGACTCGGATCTTCCCGCCTTGCTCGGTTAACCCGAGCGCGCCCGAACGTCATCATGACGCTGTCGGATTCTCGCGAGGCTCGGATTCTATCGCGAGACTCGGATTCTATATAAGGAGCCGCGCGTCGCCGCCATTTTCACACGTGCATTGAGATTGATAGGGAGAGGACGTGGCTGGCGTCCTCTCCGTTTAGAATAGATTAGAGAGACACTTGATTTACTAATTTTGGGGAGCATTAGGAGTACTCACTACTCAGTACAGTGCAGAGTTTTGCTGATAGTGACCAGTGACCACCAGTTTTATTTATAATCCGTTCTCTGCCTGAAAAAAGCGATACACAGCACACAGTGACTCAGTCACATACCATATCTGTGTGCACTGCTCAGGCTCAGGCCAGTGTGCTGCATCATCTATATATATAATATTATATATATCTGTCTGACTGCTCAGCTCACACAGCTTATAATTGTGGGGGAGACTGGGGAGCACTACTGCAGTGCCAGTTATAGGTTATAGCAGGAGCCAGGAGTACATAATATATTATATAGTGAGTGACCACCAGACACACAGTGCAGTTTATTTAATATATCCGTTCTCTGCCTGAAAAAAGCGATACACACAGTGACTCAGTCAGTCACATACCATATCTGTGTGCACTGCTCAGGCTCAGGCCAGTGTGCTGCATCATCTATATATATTATATATCTGTCTGACTGCTCAGCTCACACAGCTTATAATTGTGGGGGAGACTGGGGAGCACTACTGCAGTGCCAGTTATAGGTTATAGCAGGAGCCAGGAGTACATAATATTATATTAAAATTAAACAGTGCACACTTTTGCTGCAGGAGTGCCACTGCCAGTGTGACTAGTGACCAGTGACCTGACCACCAGTATATATAATATTAGTAGTATACTATCTCTTTATCAACCAGTCTATATTAGCAGCAGACACAGTACAGTGTGGTAGTTCACGGCTGTGGCTACCTCTGTGTCGGCACTCGGCAGCCCGTCCATAATTGTATATACCACCTAACCGTGGTTTTTTTTTCTTTCTTTATACATACATACTAGTTACGAGTATACTATCTCTTTATCAACCAGTCTATATATTAGCAGCAGACACAGTACAGTGCGGTAGTTCACGGCTGTGGCTACCTCTGTGTCGGCACTCGGCAGCCCGTCCATAATTGTATATACCACCTAACCGTGGTTTTTTTTTCTTTCTTTATACATACATACTAGTTACGAGTATACTATCTCTTTATCAACCAGTCTATATATTAGCAGCAGACACAGTACAGTGCGGTAGTTCACGGCTGTGGCTACCTCTGTGTCGGCACTCGGCAGCCCGTCCATAATTGTATATACCACCTAACCGTGGTTTTTTTTTCTTTCTTTATACATACATACTAGTTACGAGTATACTATCTCTTTATCAACCAGTCTATATATTAGCAGCAGACACAGTACAGTGCGGTAGTTCACGGCTGTGGCTACCTCTGTGTCGGCACTCGGCAGCCCGTCCATAATTGTATATACCACCTAACCGTGGTTTTTTTTTCTTTCTTTATACATACATACTAGTTACGAATATACTATCTCTTTATCAACCAGTCTATATATTAGCAGCAGACACAGTACAGTGCGGTAGTTCACGGCTGTGGCTACCTCTGTGTCGGCACTCGGCAGCCCGTCCATAATTGTATATACCACCTAACCGTGGTTTTTTTTTCTTTCTTTATACATACATACTAGTTACGAGTATACTATCTCTTTATCAACCAGTCTATATATTAGCAGCAGACACAGTACAGTGCGGTAGTTCACGGCTGTGGCTACCTCTGTGTCGGCACTCGGCAGCCCGTCCATAATTGTATATACCACCTAACCGTGGTTTTTTTTTCTTTCTTTATACATACATACTAGTTACGAGTATACTATCTCTTTATCAACCAGTCTATATTAGCAGCAGACACAGTACAGTGCGGTAGTTCACGGCTGTGGCTACCTCTGTGTCGGCACTCGGCAGCCCGTCCATAATTGTATATACCACCTAACCGTGGTTTTTTTTTCTTTCTTTATACATACATACTAGTTACGAGTATACTATCTCTTTATCAACCAGTCTATATATTAGCAGCAGACACAGTACAGTGCGGTAGTTCACGGCTGTGGCTACCTCTGTGTCGGCACTCGGCAGCCCGTCCATAATTGTATATACCACCTAACCGTGGTTTTTTTTTCTTTCTTTATACATACATACTAGTTACGAGTATACTATCTCTTTATCAACCAGTCTATATTAGCAGCAGACACAGTACAGTGCGGTAGTTCACGGCTGTGGCTACCTCTGTGTCGGCACTCGGCAGCCCGTCCATAATTGTATATACCACCTAACCGTGGTTTTTTTTTCTTTCTTTATACATACATACTAGTTACGAGTATACTATCTCTTTATCAACCAGTCTATATATTAGCAGCAGACACAGTACAGTGCGGTAGTTCACGGCTGTGGCTACCTCTGTGTCGGCACTCGGCAGCCCGTCCATAATTGTATATACCACCTAACCGTGGTTTTTTTTTCTTTCTTTATACATACATACTAGTTACGAGTATACTATCTCTTTATCAACCAGTCTATATATTAGCAGCAGACACAGTACAGTGCGGTAGTTCACGGCTGTGGCTACCTCTGTGTCGGCACTCGGCAGCCCGTCCATAATTGTATATACCACCTAACCGTGGTTTTTTTTTCTTTCTTTATACATACATACTAGTTACGAGTATACTATCTCTTTATCAACCAGTCTATATATTAGCAGCAGACACAGTACAGTGCGGTAGTTCACGGCTGTGGCTACCTCTGTGTCGGCACTCGGCAGCCCGTCCATAATTGTATACTAGTATCCAATCCATCCATCTCCATTGTTTACCTGAGGTGCCTTTTAGTTGTGCCTATTAAAATATGGAGAACAAAAATGTTGAGGTTCCAAAATTAGGGAAAGATCAAGATCCACTTCCACCTCGTGCTGAAGCTGCTGCCACTAGTCATGGCCGAGACGATGAAATGCCAGCAACGTCGTCTGCCAAGGCCGATGCCCAATGGCATAGTACAGAGCATGTCAAAACCAAAACACCAAATATCAGTAAAAAAAGGACTCCAAAACCTAAAATAAAATTGTCGGAGGAGAAGCGTAAACTTGCCAATATGCCATTTACCACACGGAGCGGCAAGGAACGGCTGAGGCCCTGGCCTATGTTCATGGCTAGTGGTTCAGCTTCACATGAGGATGGAAGCACTCAGCCTCTCGCTAGAAAACTGAAAAGACTCAAGCTGGCAAAAGCACCGCAAAGAACTGTGCGTTCTTTGAAATCCCAAATCCACAAGGAGAGTCCAATTGTGTCGGTTGCGATGCCTGACCTTCCCAACACTGGACGTGAAGAGCATGCGCCTTCCACCATTTGCACGCCCCCTGCAAGTGCTGGAAGGAGCACCCGCAGTCCAGTTCCTGATAGTCAGATTGAAGATGTCAGTGTTGAAGTACACCAGGATGAGGAGGATATGGGTGTTGCTGGCGCTGGGGAGGAAATTGACCAGGAGGATTCTGATGGTGAGGTGGTTTGTTTAAGTCAGGCACCCGGGGAGACACCTGTTGTCCGTGGGAGGAATATGGCCGTTGACATGCCAGGTGAAAATACCAAAAAAATCAGCTCTTCGGTGTGGAGGTATTTCACCAGAAATGCGGACAACAGGTGTCAAGCCGTGTGTTCCCTTTGTCAAGCTGTAATAAGTAGGGGTAAGGACGTTAACCACCTCGGAACATCCTCCCTTATACGTCACCTGCAGCGCATTCATAATAAGTCAGTGACAAGTTCAAAAACTTTGGGTGACAGCGGAAGCAGTCCACTGACCACTAAATCCCTTCCTCTTGTAACCAAGCTCACGCAAACCACCCCACCAACTCCCTCAGTGTCAATTTCCTCCTTCCCCAGGAATGCCAATAGTCCTGCAGGCCATGTCACTGGCAATTCTGACGAGTCCTCTCCTGCCTGGGATTCCTCCGATGCATCCTTGCGTGTAACGCCTACTGCTGCTGGCGCTGCTGTTGTTGCCGCTGGGAGTCGATGGTCATCCCAGAGGGGAAGTCGTAAGCCCACTTGTACTACTTCCAGTAAGCAATTGACTGTTCAACAGTCCTTTGCGAGGAAGATGAAATATCACAGCAGTCATCCTACTGCAAAGCGGATAACTGAGTCCTTGACAACTATGTTGGTGTTAGACGTGCGTCCGGTATCCGCCGTTAGTTCACAGGGAACTAGACAATTTATTGAGGCAGTGTGCCCCCGTTACCAAATACCATCTAGGTTCCACTTCTCTAGGCAGGCGATACCGAGAATGTACACGGACGTCAGAAAAAGACTCACCAGTGTCCTAAAAAATGCAGTTGTACCCAATGTCCACTTAACCACGGACATGTGGACAAGTGGAGCAGGGCAGGGTCAGGACTATATGACTGTGACAGCCCACTGGGTAGATGTATGGACTCCCGCCGCAAGAACAGCAGCGGCGGCACCAGTAGCAGCATCTCGCAAACGCCAACTCTTTCCTAGGCAGGCTACGCTTTGTATCACCGCTTTCCAGAATACGCACACAGCTGAAAACCTCTTATGGCAACTGAGGAAGATCATCGCGGAATGGCTTACCCCAATTGGACTCTCCTGTGGATTTGTGGCATCGGACAACGCCAGCAATATTGTGTGTGCATTAAATATGGGCAAATTCCAGCACGTCCCATGTTTTGCACATACCTTGAATTTGGTGGTGCAGAATTTTTTAAAAAACGACAGGGGCGTGCAAGAGATGCTGTCGGTGGCCAGAAAAATTGCGGGACACTTTCGGCGTACAGGCACCACGTACAGAAGACTGGAGCACCACCAAAAACTACTGAACCTGCCCTGCCATCATCTGAAGCAAGAAGTGGTAACGAGGTGGAATTCAACCCTCTATATGCTTCAGAGGTTGGAGGAGCAGCAAAAGGCCATTCAAGCCTATACAATTGAGCACGATATAGTAGGTGGAATGCACCTGTCTCAAGTGCAGTGGAGAATGATTTCAACGTTGTGCAAGGTTCTGATGCCCTTTGAACTTGCCACACGTGAAGTCAGTTCAGACACTGCCAGCCTGAGTCAGGTCATTCCCCTCATCAGGCTTTTGCAGAAGAAGCTGGAGGCATTGAAGAAGGAGCTAAAAGGGAGCGATTCCGCTAGGCATGTGGGACTTGTGGATGCAGCCCTTAATTCGCTTAACAAGGATTCACGGGTGGTCAATCTGTTGAAATCAGAGCACTACATTTTGGCCACCGTGCTCGATCCTAGATTTAAAGCCTACCTTGGATCTCTCTTTCCGGCAGACACAGGTCTGCTGGGGTTGAAAGACCTGCTGGTGACAAAATTGTCAAGTCAAGCGGAGCGCGACCTGTCAACATCTCCTCCTTCACATTCTCCCGCAACTGGGGGTGCGAGGAAAAGGCTCAGAATTCCGAGCCCACCCGCTGGCGGTGATGCAGGGCAGTCTGGAGCGACTGCTGATGCTGACATCTGGTCCGGACTGAAGGACCTGACAACGATTACGGACATGTCGTCTACTGTCACTGCATATGATTCTCTCAACATTGATAGAATGGTGGAGGATTATATGAGTGACCGCATCCAAGTAGGCACGTCACACAGTCCGTACTTATACTGGCAGGAAAAAGAGGCAATTTGGAGGCCCTTGCACAAACTGGCTTTATTCTACCTAAGTTGCCCTCCCACAAGTGTGTACTCCGAAAGAGTGTTTAGTGCCGCCGCTCACCTTGTCAGCAATCGGCGTACGAGGTTACATCCAGAAAATGTGGAGAAGATGATGTTCATTAAAATGAATTATAATCAATTACTCCGCGGAGACATTGACCAGCAGCAATTGCCTCCACAAAGTACACAGGGAGCTGAGATGGTGGATTCCAGTGGGGACGAATTGATAATCTGTGAGGAGGGGGATGTACACGGTGATATATCGGAGGGTGAAGATGAGGTGGACATCTTGCCTCTGTAGAGCCAGTTTGTGCAAGGAGAGATTAATTGCTTCTTTTTTGGGGGGGGTCCAAACCAACCCGTCATATCAGTCACAGTCGTGTGGCAGACCCTGTCACTGAAATGATGGGTTGGTTAAAGTGTGCATGTCCTGTTTTGTTTATACAACATAAGGGTGGGTGGGAGGGCCCAAGGACAATTCCATCTTGCACCTCTTTTTTCTTTTCTTTTTCTTTGCATCATGTGCTGATTGGGGAGGGTTTTTTGGAAGGGACATCCTGCGTGACACTGCAGTGCCACTCCTAGATGGGCCCGGTGTTTGTGTCGGCCACTAGGGTCGCTAATCTTACTCACACAGTCAGCTACCTCATTGCGCCTCTTTTTTTCTTTGCGTCATGTGCTGTTTGGGGAGGGTTTTTTGGAAGGGACATCCTGCGTGACACTGCAGTGCCACTCCTAGATGGGCCCGGTGTTTGTGTCGGCCACTAGGGTCGCTAATCTTACTCACACAGCTACCTCATTGCGCCTCTTTTTTTCTTTGCGTCATGTGCTGTTTGGGGAGGGTTTTTTGGAAGGGACATCCTGCGTGACACTGCAGTGCCACTCCTAGATGGGCCCGGTGTTTGTGTCGGCCACTAGGGTCGCTAATCTTACTCACACAGCTACCTCATTGCGCCTCTTTTTTTCTTTGCGTCATGTGCTGTTTGGGGAGGGTTTTTTGGAAGGGCCATCCTGCGTGACACTGCAGTGCCACTCCTAGATGGGCCCGGTGTTTGTGTCGGCCACTAGGGTCGCTAATCTTACTCACACAACTACCTCATTGCGCCTCTTTTTTTCTTTGCGTCATGTGCTGTTTGGGGAGGGTTTTTTGGAAGGGCCATACTGCGTGACACTGCAGTGCCACTCCTAGATGGGCCCGGTGTTTGTTTCGGCCACTAGGGTCGCTAATCTTACTCACACAGCTACCTCATTGCGCCTCTTTTTTTCTTTGCGTCATGTGCTGTTTGGGGAGGGTTTTTTGGAAGGGACATCCTGCGTGACACTGCAGTGCCACTCCTAGATGGGCCCGGTGTTTGTGTCGGCCACTAGGGTCGCTTATCTTACTCACACAGCGACCTCGGTGCAAATTTTAGGACTAAAAATAATATTGTGAGGTGTGAGGTATTCAGAATAGACTGAAAATGAGTGTAAATTATGGTTTTTGAGGTTAATAATACTTTGGGATCAAAATGACCCCCAAATTCTATGATTTAAGCTGTTTTTTAGTGTTTTTTGAAAAAAACACCCGAATCCAAAACACACCCGAATCCGACAAAAAAAATTCGGTGAGGTTTTGCCAAAACGCGTTCGAACTCAAAACACGGCCGCGGAACCGAACCCAAAACCAAAACACAAAACCCGAAAAATTTCAGGCGCTCATCTCTACTAGTTTCATCCTCTTTGCATAGACTATAGTTATAGTGACATTCTTGTTAACCCAGGATTCATTACATTCACATGTGCCATTACCCTTATTGCAAAACTGTGGCACTTCAGGGTTTGAAAAGAGCTCCAACGATATTTGCTTGTGAAGATTGAAACATCCTTGTTAGTGAAAGCAAGGTATATAGAAACTGTCATTGTGAATTGTATTTTTCATCACTCTTCTCATCACTTCATTATTATTGTGTCATATTTGAATAACCATTTATTTGTGATTAGATTGATTGTCCCATTGAATTACCAATTGTTTTCTGCATGTCATTATCTAAAGTCCTCTGTGATTTACAATCTACTTTGATGCCATGTCATTCTTGTGATTGTCTAATTTTTGCCAAACAACTAATCATTCTCTTTAATCCAGAGTTCATTGCGGCTCAATATAAAGACATCCTGTTGGAATTGCTGTCTTATTCCTGTTACGTATCAACTTATCCTACCTATCCGAGCAAGGTACTACAGACAAGGTATGGGGAAGATTACTTTAGGGAAAAGGTCTGTCACATAGCCACCTAACATCTGTGATACCTCTGCCAACCACTTAGACATACAGTACCTGCCAACCCTGGGCTGTTACACTTGCACATGCGGACACATAGATGTACCCAGGACTTGTAGCGGTATTTGCATAAAGTCATAGAAGCAATACTAGCAAGAGACACACATATATGGATACTGCCATGTCTGAATCAGTCTCTGTGTGCATTAGGCATGAGTGAATTTAAATATATAACATATCTTGCATATGGTGTAAGCTTGGTGTGCCACAGTGCCCCCATATTGGTTATGTAGCTATTTGTGGGGGACTCCAGTCTATGGGGGCCTCTGAGTTCCCTGTTGTTAATCCGCTTCTGTCAGGACCGAAGGGTTTACATTCAATCAATAATTATGGGCTACCATGCTTTATCATAGGTTTAAAATCATGTTATGTCTATCTTTCTGTATAGTAATATACCTGTAGATCTAAAGAGATGCAAACAAGTTGTGGGCTTAAGTTAAAGATGTTTCCTCATACACTTTGGTATCAATTGAGCCAAACAGCCCCTCTTTGCCGCGCTGAGCATTTTTTTTTTCTTTTCAAAGTGAGCATCTGTTTTACACAAGTAAAACAACTGGAAATTTCAAAGCTACTTTGCTAGATTACACTTATCAATTTGATGTGAAACATTTCAACATCTTTGTGTTAATGAGTCTGAAACTGTATCCATGTTATGATGCTATGATGCAGCAACAGTGGCTTTTTCGGACACCAAATTCTATTGTGCTTGATCTGTTACTAATTAACTCATTCCTGTGCAGTTAAGACGCAGCCCAGCATATGTAGTATACTGTGAGTGGTGTTTTGCTGCGTCTGCAAAATTAAAAAAAAAAACACTATGGGGGAAGTAAGGAAGTGTCACTTGTGGGAGGGGTGTGCCCAAAGAGTGGGGTGTGGTTAAAGAAGAAGGTGGTGGAAGATATGAATTGTAAGGTGCGAAAGATACAAGGCTGGTCCCAGAGGAGGGGTCAGCCCACAGTAGTCAGCCACACACTGTAAGGGCTGGTGGGGAGCCTGCAGGTGGGCAAAGATGGTATGTGGGGAGGGAGGAGGTGAAACAGCCGGAAAGGGGATTATCTCCATCTTGACTCTGCATGTGGTAACTCTATATTGTGGCCACACTGCACCCCATGACCCAGTACATTGGCACATTGCAAATGTTTTGGGATGATGGGGGGTGAGCGACTCCCTTGCCCCCCTCCATTTTGGTGCACATGCATACAGATGTGTCCACTTACTGTGTTTCAGCAATGAATATTTTTGGGGGTATGCATACGTCCACACCCACAATTTATTTGGAAACCCCCAGGAGCATACGTACATAGCCAGGCATTCCATAGCAGTGCTGCAATGCATATGCCCGTACACATGCATTGCAGCAAAGTTGTAAATGGAGACCTCTGTATGTTCCAAGTCACATACAGTACACTTACACTAATGTTTTTAATAGAGATCCCTTGTGTTTTGGTTTTGGTTTTGGTTCTAATTTATCATCAACAGCCCTCACGTGTTTTGATTTATATTCGGTTTTTGGTTCAGTTAAAAAATTTAAAAATATTTATTCATTGATAGATATCAATAAAACAGCTAAAATCATGTAATTTTTGCTATCCAAAACCCGAAATTTGGATTTAATATCTGAATTCTGAACTACAGATAATCTGAACTGGGACTCCAATCAGATTGGATTACCTTGGAAGAACAAGACGGTGTTTTGGTTTGGCTCAGATCCACAAAATTCATGTGGATTCATCTTTATGGAGAACCGACCTACATGACTCTAGTTTTTAACCTCTTTATCTATTCCTTACAAATTAATCTCATCTCAATGATACAGAAACCCAGATAATCTCATTCACATATCTCCCACAAATTCACTTCTTCTCTCCTGTGTCCTCTGGAATGCCAGATCTGTCTGTAACAAACTGGACACACACACACACACACACACACACACACACACACACACACACACACACACACACACACACACACACACACACACACACACACACACACACACACCCTTTTCATCTTCAAATCCCTGAATCTCCTAGCCATTACAGAAACCTGGGTTTCCCCCTCTGACACTCATTCTCCTGCTGCTCTTTCCGTTGGGGGACTCACATTCTCACACACCTCCTGGCCTGGGTGTCACCATAGTGGTGGTGGTGTTGGGGTCCTACAATACTCTGATTACTGCTAACAACATATACTCCCAGAACCTTCCCTGTCAGCACATTGTGTACATTTGAGGTTCATGCTATACACCTTTTCTAACCTGTTCACCTTTGGTTAGCTGTCATTTACTGCCCCCTGGCTCTCCCTGCAAATTCCTCAACCACTTTGCTTCCTAGCTCTCTCACTTCCTCTCTTCAGACATTCCCTCCATTACCTTCGGTGATTTCAACATCTCAATCGATATCCCCACAGAATCCTCTGTTTCTAAACTCCTTAACCCCACATCATTGCTTGGTCTCTCCCAGTGGACCACCTCTCCCTACCATGTGAGTGGGCACTCACTTGATCTGGTCTTTATTTACCGTTGTAATAATTCTGATTACTCCAACTCCCCATTCCCCTTCTCTAACCATCACCTGCTCTCTTTAAACTTACCTCTCTATGCTTCTCCATCTCTACCTCCTAAGGCTACCATCATTAAGTGTAAAATTGAGGCTACTGATACTGTTGCCTTATCCTACCTGCTTGCCTCACTTCTCTCTCGTATTCCCTCTCTCTCCTGCCCTGAACAAGCCACTTTCCTATACAATGCTTCCCGTACTTCTGCTCTTAACTCTGTTACTCCAGTGACCATTATTCACCCTCGCATAACAACACCTCAACCCTGGCATTCCAAATTCACCAGTTATATGCAAAAATATTCACGTAACACCAGGCAATAATAAAAGAAATCAGGCTCTTAGGCAGATTTCCTCCATTTCAAAATGATGCTCTAATCCAACACTGCTGCCCTTTCCCTCTCTAAATAGCCATATTTCAACAACCTCATCTGCTCCCATTCTTTAAACCCACAGCATCTCTTTGCCATTGTCAACTGTCTCCTCTGCTCACTCACCTTGACTCCCCTCTTCACTCTCTGCCCTTGAATTTGCCATCTACATCATATCCAAAATTTACTCCATACGTGAGGACATCACTTCACACCAGACCCTCAACAACCTGCCCCCTCCTTTCACTGACCAGCCCTCCCCATTCATCTTACCAACTTGACTTCTTTTTCCCCTGTATCTGGAGATACAGTCATAGCCCTCATCCGCGCCACCCTCCACTACCCAACTAAACACTGCCCCTTCCTACCTTTTCCGCTACCTCTCTCCACCTGCCTGTTCCTATCTTGCCCACCTCCTCAATCACACCCTCTCTTCCTCCCCTGACTATTTCTTCCTGGATGTTCCCAGCTCTTTCTTAAACTTAACATATATAATACTGAGCTGATATCTTCCCCCCCTCTAGCATAACTTCACCACCCAAAATTACATTATCTATTGACAGCAAAACTATCTCCTCTAGCCCCCAAGTATGCTGTCTTGGAGTTATCCTTGGCCATGAATTAGTACCCCCAATTCAATTTATTCTGCACAGTAGTTCCCCTTATTTACATCACACAGCACAGTATTTCCCCGTATTCACATTATGCACACAGTAGTACCCCTTATTAATATTACATCACGCAGTAGTACCCCTTATTCACATTATGCACAAAGTAGAGTCCCTTATTAATTTGAAGCTACACAGTAGAACTCCTTATAGCACATTATGCCACACATGAGTAGTGCCCCTTATACACAAAGTGCCACACAGTAATGCCCTTTACATTATGCCCTTACATACCATACTACACAATAGTAGTGCCGTTATACACGTTATGCCACACAGTACTCTCTCTCATACATTATACCCTTACACATTATGCCACACATTATGGGGGCTATTCAGAGTCCCTAGCAGTTTTTTGCTAAATTAGTAACAACTGCTAAAAATCAAATAACTTGCTAGAGGCCGTCCAGCACAAGGTAAGGCTGACCAACATGTATGGTGCTGCGCTGCTTTGCAATCGCATTTATTTTATGATCGCATCACAGGAGCATAAAAAGAGGATAACCCTTGGCAGAGGGCACCGCTGCCATGTTGCCAATCGCAGAAAATGTTTTCTACTTTGCTACCTCCGAACCCCACAACGCCACCCCGAATGCCCGCTGCCTGTCAATCAAATTGCAATCGCATCCTTCCAGGATGCAATCACAATGTGAATGCCCACACATGTTCACCACTAACACTGCACATGCGCAGATGGCCAAAATCATCTTATCTGCATTTTCGCAAGCCCTAGCATCTACCACTGAATAAGGCCCTATGTCCTTACACATTATACCACAAATTTTGGCCTTAGACATTATGCCCTTAAACATTATCTATTCCCCCTTCCTCCATACTCCCCCCAGCAGCCAGCCAACAGTCCACCTCTAGCTATCCACAGACGTGAAACCCAGCAGGCAAGCATACATACATTGACTCTGTCATCCTTGGTGGCAGCGGCACTCTCACGCCCAGTGGCAGCAGCTCTCTCTCTCTCTGCGGCAGCAGCTGACAATGGGTTACTGTAGCCTGCCCACCCAAATGCCGTGGCTCCTTACAGCACAGGGAACTGTGGGAATGTGCTGGGACTGAGAGAAACGTCACTCCCAGGACACACTGTGGGATATGGGGATCGGGAGGGGGCGGAGCACAAGGACTGCCTGCCACAGTAATGTATGCAGCAATATGGTCACAGGTGCTCAGTGGATGCAGGGGTGGCTGGTTCTACACCCACAGGGCATATGTGCTGTGTGCTGAGCACTGTCAGTACCACCCTAGTTACGGCCCTGTTTGCACGTGCCCTCAAGCACCCAGTGGCACTGAGAGGGGGGTCAGATACTCTTTAACCAGGTTCTGGCTGGTTAAAGTGTTTAAGGGACCCGCTACCTCCCTCCCATTGCAGAGGTTTTGTGTGCAAGGGAGAGAGGACTGGCTGCTGCAGCAGCCTCTCTCCCCAGCACAGCACACGGCATACGCTGCTATGTGCTGCACTGGGGAGAGAGGTAGAACTCAGTCATCTTTCCCCTGTCCCGAAGCAATTGCATCGGGACAGCACCTGCTGCTTCCTTCTCCCCCTCCTCCACTGCTGCCGCTGCTGTCCGCCATTCACCGCCCACCATGCCACCTAGCGCCGACTGGTCCATGGCCACAGTATTGCCCCCCCCCCCCCTACATTACCGGGGCCCTTTGAGTTTGTTAGCGCCCCTGTAAGCACCTACAAATGATACAGTTTATATAAGCATAATACAGTATGTGTTTCTGTGCCATGCTATCTCTGTTTGCAATCATGTAAACACACCCTAAACATGCACATTTTCACTCCTCTTCCCCAGGTGCAAGGAGCATAAAGGCCCATACACACTAAACGACCCCCCACTGAAGCTGATATTGGCAACGGCGGGGACCCAGCGGGGTGCCGGTATCAGCAAGTGCATAAACACTTGCCGATGCCAGCGGGGAAGGGAGTGATGGTGGTGGGGGGTAATGGGGGGAACAACGCCCGCTGTCTTTAATGAGGACCTCCCTCTTCTGTACATGTTCAGACAAGGGAGGGGGTCGCTAGCGATGCGCGGGAGTGGTATATTTTATTTTCTCGTCTAGTGTGTATGGGCCTTAAGTGTCAGATTCATACAAATCTGCATGACCACATATGCACATGAACTATTCTCTTCATCTGCAGAGCATTTTTACATACAGTATGTTGTGCTATGATAATTGGTATTAGCTTTTAGTTTCTAAAATTATCTGTGTAACAATAATTCAAGCATTTGAATGTATCGTGCAAGTGCAATTATGTTGATTGCTTCCATCGATATACAATAATAAACATGATAAGCCTTGATGTATCTTCTTCACTAAGTGCTTCTTTTACCTGGCCTCATCACCATGCAGTGTTCTTCAGAATTTGTTTGTGATTATAGAAATAAAATGTAATAAAAATTAATTCACTTGTTAAGATGCAAACTGAAGCAAAGAATACAATAAAAGAAAATCGGTAATCAATTTATGCTCATATTATCTAGTCACACATTGGGATTGAATTACAGTACTAGAGTACATAAACAGAAAACTTCCAACAGCCTGTCAGGTCTATATCCTGCTCCATTCTCATAATCATGTTCAGAACAACAACAGAAAAATAACATTAGAAAACACTAACCATAACTTTAACGTGTTTGTTACCATAAAACAGGAAATAAAAATGCACACACATATGGCAAGCTGTAGACAACTTATTGTAATTATGCAAATAAGACACTGGTAATACTTGGTGCAAGTCACAGTTATAAAAGAAAAGAAGAGAAGGGTTTTAATGGATGGCTAAGGGGGTTCAGTATGATATCCCAGCTGTCGGGATCCCAGCGGTAAGGAGACTGATGCCGGGATCCCGACAGCTGGGATACCTGCGGTGAGCACAGTGTGTCCACTCATGCGCTTGCTGTGCTTATCACCAAGTAGGGATTCCAGCCGCCAGTCGGGATTCCGTCCGCCGGTATTTCCCCAGGTGTCGGGATTCCGGAGTCGGTAACTTGACAGCCGGGATCCCGACAGGCAGTAAATTGACTGCCTCCCTACTAAAGATTAGCATAATGCCTTACTTATTCCAGATTTTTACATAAAATAAAATAAATAAATAATAATTTTCACTTTTGCGATTTTCAAATGTATTTTTCTCTTACTAAAGCGATCTATCTATCTATCTATCTATCTATCTATCTATCTATCTATCTATCTATCTATCTATCTATCTATCTATCTATCTAAGCAGTACCTAATTTGTTTAAAATGACCAACAGTCAGAGCCGTAACTAACTGTGTGCCAGGTGTGCCGGGCACACAACGCAGTCGTCCTGAGGGCGCAACTGGCCGCATCCTCCTGACTTTAGTCAGCGGCATTGTAATGAGTCAAACTGACTCATTACAAGACACCTGAGAGGAGAGGAGCAGCAACTCCGGAGGCAGGGAAGAAGGAGGAGGAGGGAGGGGGACTTGGGAACCGCAGTAGCCCACTGTAACTGGTGGGAGCGCTGCTGCAGCTGTCCCTCTCCTTCCACATAGGCTGGACGCCGCAGCTGTGAATGCTAGGATGCGCTTCCCTCATCCCACTGTCTGCCGTAATGTGTAAAAGGTGGACTCTGCCATAATGTGTAAAGAGGGCACACTGTCTGCCGTAATGTGTAAAAAGGGGGACTGTCTGCCGTAATGTGTAAAAAAGGGGATGCTGTCTGCCGTAATGTGTAAAAGAGGGGGACTGTCTGTCGTAATGTGTAAAAAGGGGATGCTGTCTGCCGTAATGTGTAAAAGGTGGACTGTCTGCCGTAATGTGTAAAGAGGTCAAAAGGTCAATAAGAGGTTTTCATATTTTTTTCATTTTTTGGACATTTTCATACTTTACAATCCACGTGGACTACAATTGGGAATGGTAACCTGTAGCGAGTGCCGCTGTAGCAGAGTAAGGCACCTTGCCCAAAGCATGGCGAGGGGACACGGTGCACTGATTGGGGTTCCCCGTCACTTTACAAAGAACATGATACCAATAAAAAGTCTAAAAACTCAAGTCGACCTTTTGACCTGTCCACCTAGTACATGTCGACCTAATGCCCATGTCGACCTAGTGCATGTAGATCTTCAGTGGTCGACCTAATGACTGTCAACCTAAGTTGTGTCGACCCGACGACCCATACCAGCAGTAAACAAGGGGGGTTATTCAGGTTTGTTAGCAAACCAAAAAAGTTAGCAATTGGGCAAAACCATGTTGCACTGCAGGTGGGGCAGATGTAACATGTGCAGAGAGATTAAGGTTTGGGTGGGTTATATTGTCGCTGAAGTTATAGGCTGTGAGAGCATGCAAAGTCACATTAAACTCACATTCTGACTTATTGCCGGTCCGGATTAAGCCTTGGGGGTGCACGGGGCACTTAAGACAGGGGGGCACCGATGGAAGGTGGGGAATGTATATTAAATTGTACATACCTCCCAACATGTCCCATTCCAGGAGGGACAAAATGCTCTCTACTTGGACTCCCCACTTAATATATGATCGTCGTCACCTGTGTTGAACTATTTAATTGATAAGAAAAGTACTTCAACCCAGGTTATTGCAATCATAAATTAAGCAGGAAGTCCAGGTAGAGAGCATTTTGTCCCTCCTGGAATGGGTCATGGTGAGAGGTATAGATTGTGTATATTAAATTTAAACCAATGGTGTATTTTAGTGTTTACTAATAGTTAATTATGCCTGTGTACTGTTTATAGCTCCACCTAACTGAAAGAAAACTATAACTTAAAATACACATAGACAAATAAATTCATTTATCTTGTCACATGCAAGAATAACAGCAGCCTCTGTACTACGTATACACTGGGACAGGACTCAGGAGGACTCTCTGTGTGTCTCTCTATCTCTAGACCCCAATGGTTTAATTGCATAACAGTTCACACAGGACTCAGACAACCAGGCGGTGGGGTGGAGATGCTGGTATCTCTGTGTCACTTACAGCTCTCTTCACCCTCCTATCTCTCCTCTGGTCAGAAAGCTATTTCTGTAGCTCATAAAACATGATATTCCTGTGTCTCTGCCTGCACTGCATACTGTCCTGCTGGCATTCTGGGTGCTGGTTCTGCTGCTGCTTAAAAGGGAAAGCTAGTGATATCAGTGTGCTCTGGCTGGGGGCCCCCAGACAAAGGGGGGCCCGGGGTACAGTATGCCCTGCATCCCCCTTCCCCCCTTAATCTGGCTATGACTTATTGCATGGCCCAAGTTTGCATCCAGATGTTTTCCCATTAAAAACATCTGGAAGCAAAGGTTTGTAATAATAAAAATGTGGGTTTGTAACAGGCTGTGAGTATTACACTTGCACAGAACTAGTAAAAAGATCAGCAAGATCCGTGCTGGTTTCTGTGTGTTAAAGGAAATAGTTAAAAAAAATTGTAAAACAAGTAACGTGCACACTTCCCCCACCAAAAAAAAAAAAAAAAAAAAGCATAACCATCAATAGGCTCTTTCAGCCAGCCATGATTCAAAAAATAGTAAATACAAGGAACTAAAGGTGTAGGTGTTCTCCTGTATTTAATGAACCAGCACTTGGAGCCAGCCTGGCTTTAAAAATACATGGGGAAAAATAAGTAGGGGTCCCCAATATTTTTAGACTCAGAACTGGGCTCCACAAGCAGGGGGGCAATGCCAAAGCCAGGGGAAACATTTCACAGGTCCCCCGGCCAAAGCATTCATCCCCTCTAGTCAGCCCAGGTTGTGAATTCCTGGGGAAGAGGAGACCCTCCAATAAAAGGGACCCCCTCTCCAGTCTACCCCAGGCCTGGACTGAAGCCCATGGCTACCCCCGCTCCCTTTGCAGGGGGGGAGGGGTTTTCGAGGTTGATAGCCTTCAGTTAATGTTAGATTTAAATAAAAGGCCCCAGCAAGCCTCTCCCGTATGCCAGTATACAGAGAACCACAAGTACCAGCATGCAGGGCATTAAGGGCCTGTTGGTACCTATAGTCCCCCTGTAAAAGAAATATGGGGGAAAAAAGACAGTATACAAACACCATAGATAATAAAATGTTAATACACACACATATCCTTACCTTGTCCCTGGTGCTGATCGGTCGCCTTGTTCAGTAGAATCTGCTACATGGATAAAATATATATATATATATATATATGTATATATGTGTGTGTAAAAAATAGAAGTAATCAGCGCCTAATAATGCCCAGAAAATGACGGGGACATAGAATGAAATTTTGTGAAAAAAATGGGACAAGCACTTATCTCAGATAGGAATCTTCGGTCCTCAGACCAATATCATTACAGTGATATGCAAAAGAGAAAAATAAACAACCAATAGTGTGTACCGTTTAAACCTCTATGTACTTATAGCAGTTTTCTATAAGTACATATAGGTTTAAACGGTACACACTATTGGTTGTTTCTTTTTCTCTTTTGCATATCACTGTGATGATATTGGTCTGAGGACCGAAGATTCCTATCTGAGATAAGTGCTTGTCCCATTTTTTTCACTAAATTTATTTCTAAGTCCCCACCGTAATTTTCTGGGCATTATTAGTAGAGATGAGCGGGTTCGGTTTCTCTGAATCCGAACCCGCCAGAACTTCATGTTTTTTTTCACGAGTCCGAGCGACTCGGATCTTCCCGCCTTGCTCGGTTAACCCGAGCGCGCCCGAACGTCATCATGACGCTGTCGGATTCTCGCGAGGCTCGGATTCTATCGCGAGACTCGGATTCTATATAAGGAGCCGCGCGTCGCCGCCATTTTCACACGTGCATTGAGATTGATAGGGAGAGGACGTGGCTGGCGTCCTCTCCGTTTAGACACTTGATTTACTAATTTTGGGGAGCATTAGGAGTACTCAGTAGTGTACAGTGCAGAGTTTTGCTGATAGTGACCAGTGACCACCACTTTTATTTATAATCCGTTCTCTGCCTGAAAAAAGCGATACACAGCACACAGTGACTCAGTCACATACATACCATATCTGTGTGCACTGCTCAGGCTCAGGCCAGTGTGCTGCATCATCTATATATATTATATATCTGTCTGACTGCTCAGCTCACACAGCTTATAATTGTGGGGGAGACTGGGGAGCACTACTGCAGTGCCAGTTATAGGTTATAGCAGGAGCCAGGAGTACATAATATTATATTAAAATTAAACAGTGCACACTTTTGCTGCAGGAGTGCCACTGCCAGTGTGACTAGTGACCAGTGACCTGACCACCAGTATATAATATTAGCAGTATACTATCTCTTTATCAACCAGTCTATATTAGCAGCAGACACAGTACAGTGCGGTAGTTCACGGCTGTGGCTACCTCTGTGTCGGCACTCGGCAGCCCGTCCATAATTGTATATACCAGTGACCTAACCGTGGTTTTTTTTTCTTTCTTTATACATACATACTAGTTACGAGTATACTATCTCTTTATCAACCAGTCTATATATTAGCAGCAGACACAGTACAGTGCGGTAGTTCACGGCTGTGGCTACCTCTGTGTCGGCACTCGGCAGCCCGTCCATAATTGTATATACCAGTGACCTAACCGTGGTTTTTTTTTTCTTTCTTTATACATACATACTAGTTACGAGTATACTATCTCTTTATCAACCAGTCTATATATTAGCAGCAGACACAGTACAGTGCGGTAGTTCACGGCTGTGGCTACCTCTGTGTCGGCACTCGGCAGCCCGTCCATAATTGTATATACCAGTGACCTAACCGTGGTTTTTTTTTCTTTCTTTATACATACATACTAGTTACGAGTATACTATCTCTTTATCAACCAGTCTATATATTAGCAGCAGACACAGTACAGTGCGGTAGTTCACGGCTGTGGCTACCTCTGTGTCGGCACTCGGCAGCCCGTCCATAATTGTATATACCACCTAACCGTGGTTTTTTTTTCTTTCTTTATACATACATACTAGTTACGAGTATACTATCTCTTTATCAACCAGTCTATATATTAGCAGCAGACACAGTACAGTGCGGTAGTTCACGGCTGTGGCTACCTCTGTGTCGGCACTCGGCAGCCCGTCCATAATTGTATATACCAGTGACCTAACCGTGGTTTTTTTTTCTTTCTTTATACATACATACTAGTTACGAGTATACTATCTCTTTATCAACCAGTCTATATATTAGCAGCAGACACAGTACAGTGCGGTAGTTCACGGCTGTGGCTACCTCTGTGTCGGCACTCGGCAGCCCGTCCATAATTGTATATACCAGTGACCTAACCGTGGTTTTTTTTTCTTTCTTTATACATACATACTAGTTACGAGTATACTATCTCTTTATCAACCAGTCTATATATTAGCAGCAGACACAGTACAGTGCGGTAGTTCACGGCTGTGGCTACCTCTGTGTCGGCACTCGGCAGCCCGTCCATAATTGTATATACCAGTGACCTAACCGTGGTTTTTTTTTCTTTCTTTATACATACATACTAGTTACGAGTATACTATCTCTTTATCAACCAGTCTATATATTAGCAGCAGACACAGTACAGTGCGGTAGTTCACGGCTGTGGCTACCTATGTGTCGGCACTCGGCAGCCCGTCCATAATTGTATATACCACCTAACCGTGGTTTTTTTTTCTTTCTTTATACATACATACTAGTTACGAGTATACTATCTCTTTATCAACCAGTCTATATATTAGCAGCAGACACAGTACAGTGCGGTAGTTCACGGCTGTGGCTACCTCTGTGTCGGCACTCGGCAGCCCGTCCATAATTGTATATACCACCTAACCGTGGTTTTTTTTTCTTTCTTTATACATACATACTAGTTACGAGTATACTATCTCTTTATCAACCAGTCTATATATTAGCAGCAGACACAGTACAGTGCGGTAGTTCACGGCTGTGGCTACCTCTGTGTCGGCACTCGGCAGCCCGTCCATAATTGTATATACCACCTAACCGTGGTTTTTTTTTCTTTCTTTATACATACATACTAGTTACGAGTATACTATCTCTTTATCAACCAGTCTATATATTAGCAGCAGACACAGTACAGTGCGGTAGTTCACGGCTGTGGCTACCTCTGTGTCGGCACTCGGCAGCCCGTCCATAATTGTATACTAGTATCCAATCCATCCATCTCCATTGTTTACCTGAGGTGCCTTTTAGTTGTGCCTATTAAAATATGGAGAACAAAAATGTTGAGGTTCCAAAATTAGGGAAAGATCAAGATCCACTTCCACCTCGTGCTGAAGCTGCTGCCACTAGTCATGGCCGAGACGATGAAATGCCAGCAACGTCGTCTGCCAAGGCCGATGCCCAATGGCATAGTACAGAGCATGTCAAAACCAAAACACCAAATATCAGTAAAAAAAGGACTCCAAAACCTAAAATAAAATTGTCGGAGGAGAAGCGTAAACTTGCCAATATGCCATTTACCACACGGAGTGGCAAGGAACGGCTGAGGCCCTGGCCTATGTTCATGGCTAGTGGTTCAGCTTCACATGAGGATGGAAGCACTCAGCCTCTCGCTAGAAAACTGAAAAGACTCAAGCTGGCAAAAGCACCGCAAAGAACTGTGCGTTCTTTGAAATCCCAAATCCACAAGGAGAGTCCAATTGTGTCGGTTGCGATGCCTGACCTTCCCAACACTGGACGTGAAGAGCATGCGCCTTCCACCATTTGCACGCCCCCTGCAAGTGCTGGAAGGAGCACCCGCAGTCCAGTTCCTGATAGTCAGATTGAAGATGTCAGTGTTGAAGTACACCAGGATGAGGAGGATATGGGTGTTGCTGGCGCTGGGGAGGAAATTGACCAGGAGGATTCTGATGGTGAGGTGGTTTGTTTAAGTCAGGCACCCGGGGAGACACCTGTTGTCCGTGGGAGGAATATGGCCGTTGACATGCCAGGTGAAAATACCAAAAAAATCAGCTCTTCGGTGTGGAGGTATTTCACCAGAAATGCGGACAACAGGTGTCAAGCCGTGTGTTCCCTTTGTCAAGCTGTAATAAGTAGGGGTAAGGACGTTAACCACCTCGGAACATCCTCCCTTATACGTCACCTGCAGCGCATTCATAATAAGTCAGTGACAAGTTCAAAAACTTTGGGTGACAGCGGAAGCAGTCCACTGACCAGTAAATCCCTTCCTCTTGTAACCAAGCTCACGCAAACCACCCCACCAACTCCCTCAGTGTCAATTTCCTCCTTCCCCAGGAATGCCAATAGTCCTGCAGGCCATGTCACTGGCAAGTCTGACGAGTCCTCTCCTGCCTGGGATTCCTCCGATGCATCCTTGCGTGTAACGCCTACTGCTGCTGGCGCTGCTGTTGTTGCCGCTGGGAGTCGATGGTCATCCCAGAGGGGAAGTCGTAAGCCCACTTGTACTACTTCCAGTAAGCAATTGACTGTTCAACAGTCCTTTGCGAGGAAGATGAAATATCACAGCAGTCATCCTACTGCAAAGCGGATAACTGAGTCCTTGACAACTATGTTGGTGTTAGACGTGCGTCCGGTATCCGCCGTTAGTTCACAGGGAACTAGACAATTTATTGAGGCAGTGTGCCCCCGTTACCAAATACCATCTAGGTTCCACTTCTCTAGGCAGGCGATACCGAGAATGTACACGGACGTCAGAAAAAGACTCACCAGTCTCCTAAAAAATGCAGTTGTACCCAATGTCCACTTAACCACGGACATGTGGACAAGTGGAGCAGGCGAGGGTCAGGACTATATGACTGTGACAGCCCACTGGGTAGATGTATGGACTCCCGCCGCAAGAACAGCAGCGGCGGCACCAGTAGCAGCATCTCGCAAACGCCAACTCTTTCCTAGACAGGCTACGCTTTGTATCACCGCTTTCCAGAATACGCACACAGCTGAAAACCTCTTACGGCAACTGAGGAAGATCATCGCGGAATGGCTTACCCCAATTGGACTCTCCTGTGGATTTGTGGCATCGGACAACGCCAGCAATATTGTGTGTGCATTAAATATGGGCAAATTCCAGCACGTCCCATGTTTTGCACATACCTTGAATTTGGTGGTGCAGAATTTTTTAAAAAACGACAGGGGCGTGCAAGAGATGCTGTCGGTGGCCAGAAAAATTGCGGGACACTTTCGGCGTACAGGCACCACGTACAGAAGACTGGAGCACCACCAAAAACTACTGAACCTGCCCTGCCATCATCTGAAGCAAGAAGTGGTAACGAGGTGGAATTCAACCCTCTATATGCTTCAGAGGTTGGAGGAGCAGCAAAAGGCCATTCAAGCCTATACAATTGAGCACGATATAGGAGATGGAATGCACCTGTCTCAAGTGCAGTGGAGAATGATTTCAACGTTGTGCAAGGTTCTGATGCCCTTTGAACTTGCCACACGTGAAGTCAGTTCAGACACTGCCAGCCTGAGTCAGGTCATTCCCCTCATCAGGCTTTTGCAGAAGAAGCTGGAGGCATTGAAGAAGGAGCTAAAAGGGAGCGATTCCGCTAGGCATGTGGGACTTGTGGATGCAGCCCTTAATTCGCTTAACAAGGATTCACGGGTGGTCAATCTGTTGAAATCAGAGCACTACATTTTGGCCACCGTGCTCGATCCTAGATTTAAAGCCTACCTTGGATCTCTCTTTCCGGCAGACACAGGTCTGCTGGGGTTGAAAGACCTGCTGGTGACAAAATTGTCAAGTCAAGCGGAACGCGACCTGTCAACATCTCCTCCTTCACATTCTCCCGCAACTGGGGGTGCGAGGAAAAGGCTCAGAATTCCGAGCCCACCCGCTGGCGGTGATGCAGGGCAGTCTGGAGCGACTGCTGATGCTGACATCTGGTCCGGACTGAAGGACCTGACAACGATTACGGACATGTCGTCTACTGTCACTGCATATGATTCTCTCAACATTGATAGAATGGTGGAGGATTATATGAGTGACCGCATCCAAGTAGGCACGTCACACAGTCCGTACTTATACTGGCAGGAAAAAGAGGCAATTTGGAGGCCCTTGCACAAACTGGCTTTATTCTACCTAAGTTGCCCTCCCACAAGTGTGTACTCCGAAAGAGTGTTTAGTGCCGCCGCTCACCTTGTCAGCAATCGGCGTACGAGGTTACATCCAGAAAATGTGGAGAAGATGATGTTCATTAAAATGAATTATAATCAATTCCTCCGCGGAGACATTGACCAGCAGCAATTGCCTCCACAAAGTACACAGGGAGCTGAGATGGTGGATTCCAGTGGGGACGAATTGATAATCTGTGAGGAGGGGGATGTACACGGTGATATATCGGAGGGTGAAGATGAGGTGGACATCTTGCCTCTGTAGAGCCAGTTTGTGCAAGGAGAGATTAATTGCTTCTTTTTTGGGGGGGGTCCAAACCAACCCGTCATATCAGTCACAGTCGTGTGGCAGACCCTGTCACTGAAATGATGGGTTGGTTAAAGTGTGCATGTCCTGTTTTGTTTATACAACATAAGGGTGGGTGGGAGGGCCCAAGGACAATCTTGCACCTCTTTTTTCTTTTCTTTTTCTTTGCATCATGTGCTGATTGGGGAGGGTTTTTTGGAAGGGACATCCTGCGTGACACTGCAGTGCCACTCCTAGATGGGCCCGGTGTTTGTGTCGGCCACTAGGGTCGCTAATCTTACTCACACAGCTACCTCATTGCGCCTCTTTTTTTCTTTGCGTCATGTGCTGTTTGGGGAGGGTTTTTTGGAAGGGACATCCTGCGTGACACTGCAGTGCCACTCCTAGATGTGCCCGGTGTTTGTGTCGGCCACTAGGGTCGCTAATCTTACTCACACAGCTACCTCATTGCGCCTCTTTTTTTCTTTGCGTCATGTGCTGTTTGGGGAGGGTTTTTTGGAAGGGACATCCTGCGTGACACTGCAGTGCCACTCCTAGATGTGCCCGGTGTTTGTGTCGGCCACTAGGGTCGCTAATCTTACTCACACAGTCAGCTACCTCATTGCGCCTCTTTTTTTCTTTGCGTCATGTGCTGTTTGGGGAGGGTTTTTTGGAAGGGCCATCCTGCGTGACACTGCAGTGCCACTCCTAGATGGGCCCGGTGTTTGTGTCGGCCACTAGGGTCGCTAATCTTACTCACACAGCTACCTCATTGCGCCTCTTTTTTTCTTTGCGTCATGTGCTGTTTGGGGAGGGTTTTTTGGAAGGGACATCCTGCGTGACACTGCAGTGCCACTCCTAGATGGGCCCGGTGTTTGTGTCGGCCACTAGGGTCGCTTATCTTACTCACACAGCGACCTCGGTGCAAATTTTAGGACTAAAAATAATATTGTGAGGTGTGAGGTATTCAGAATAGACTGAAAATGAGTGTAAATTATGGTTTTTGAGGTTAATAATACTTTGGGATCAAAATGACCCCCAAATTCTATGATTTAAGCTGTTTTTTAGTGTTTTTGGAAAAAAACACCCGAATCCAAAACACACCCGAATCCGACAAAAATAATTCGGTGAGGTTTTGCCAAAACGCGTTCGAACCCAAAACACGGCCGCGGAACCGAACCCAAAACCAAAACACAAAACCCGAAAAATTTCAGGCGCTCATCTCTAATTATTAGGCGCTGATTACTTCTATTACCTACCCTTGATCCAAACACTCTCTCCAACTACCGACCCATCTCTCTCCTCCCTTTTGCCCCCAAACTCCTTGAGCGTATTGTCTACAACCGCCTTACTTCCTTTCTTACCTCACACTCACTGCTTGACCCATTCCAGTCTGGGTTCCGTCCTCCCCACTCCACTGAAACTGCCCTTACAAAAGTATGCAATGACCTCCATGCAGCTAAATCTAAGGGACACTACTCTCTACTTATTCTACTTGATCTCTCTGCTGCTTTTGACACTGTGGACCATCCTCTCCTACTGCAAATCCTTCACTCCATTGGTCTGCGTGATACTGCCCTCTGACTGCCCAGTCTCAGTTAATCCTATTAAAGGTCAAGATAAACATGGACCCATCTGTATGTACTTTATCTACGCTTTTGACTCATTTCATACTAAATCTAAACCCATTGAGCCTACACTGCTTTTCTCACCTGCATTTCTGCAATTCTTCTGCTCTGATTCCCTTACAGTCTCCTCTCCTACTTCCACTTTCCCTCAATCTATTTACCTACTTAACACTATGTCAAGGCTTTCTTATACTCCCCACATCACTCAGTGTCTACCTAATAATGTATCTTTATCCTTCCACCCTAGTCTCCTACACCTCCTCCTCTGTCTCTCCTCCATCCCTGTTTCCTTCCCCCTCCTTTCCTGTTACCCCACTTTCATTCACCTCTGCCCCATGTTCCTGCTACCCCACAACTCAGCCCTGCTCCCTCTCTCCCTTCCCTGTCACCTCCCCACACCCCCATCCACATCACACTGACCTCCCTCCCTGCCCACCTCCTGCAGCTTCCCCTCCTAGCTCAGGCACCCGTACCATCACTACTCTCTCATCATCCCTGCCCTCAAAGTTAATCTCACCACATTGCTACAGCAACCCTGATAATCTCATTCACATCTCTCCCACAAACTCATACCCCCTATCCTGTGCCCTCTGGAATGCCAGATCTGTTTGTAACAAACTGGTTCCCACTCATGACCTTTTCATTTCCAACTCCCTACACCTACTAGCCATTACTGAAACTTGGATTACGCCCTTTGACACTACTTCTCCTGCTGCTCTCTCTGCTGGGGGCCTCACATTAACACACACACCCCGACCTGGGGGTCGCCATGGGGGTGGTGTTGGGGTCCTTTTACCTTCTAATTACTCCTACCAACTCATACCACCAGAACCATCCCTTACATTCTCTACATTTGAGGTCCATGCCATACGCCTCTTCCAACCAGTCCATCTTAGAGTAGCTGTCATTTACTGACCCCCTGGCACTGCACCAAATTCATCGACAACTTTGCTTCCTGGCTTCCTCACTTCCTTTCTTCTGACATTCCCTCCATTATTCTAGGCGATTTCAACATTCCTATTGACATCCCCACACAATCCCCTGCCTCTAAACCTCTTCACTTTGTCTCTCCCAGTGGACCTTCTCACCCTCCCATGTGAATGGGAGATCACTGGATCTGGTATTCACTCACCGCTGTGATATTTCTGATTTTTCCAACTCCCCATTTCCCCTCTCTGACCACCACCTGCTCTCCTTTAACCTATCTCTCTCTCGACTTCCCCATTGCTACCTGCTAAGGCTACCATCACTAAGCGTAACATTGAAGCTATTGACACCACATTCCTTTCCTCCCTGTTTGACTCACTTCTCTCTCCTATTCGCTCTCTCTCATGCCCTGAACAAGCCACTTCCACATACAATGCATCCCTTACTTCTGCTCTTGACTCTGTTGCTCCACCAACCACTATTCACCCTCGCAAATTAACACCTCAACCCTGGCACTCCAAATGCACCAGATATCTGCAAAAATGCTCACGTACTGCTGAGCAACACTGCAGGAAATCACGCTTTTAGGCAGACTTCCTCCATTTCAAACTTATGCTCTCATCCTTCAGTGCTGCCCTTTCTCTTGCTAAACAGTCATACTTCAAGAACCTCATCTCCTCCCATGCTTCCAACTCCCGGCGCCTCTTTGCCACTCTCAACTCACTCCTCTGCCCACCTCCACCTCGTCTCCCTTCCTCACCCTCTGCTCTTGACTTTGCCGCTTACTTCACATCCAAAATTGACTCCATACGTCAGGACATCACATCACACCAGACCATCAGTAACCAGCCTTCTCCCATCCCTTACCAACCCTCCCCATCCCTTGCACCTACTCTGACATCTTTCTCCCATGCATCTGGAGAGGAAGTCATGGCCCTCATTCGTTCCTGTCCCCTCACCACCTCCCCACTTGACCCTATCCCCTCCAACCTCCTCCGCTACTTCTTTCCTTCTGCTTGTTCCCATCCTTCCCACCTTCTCAATCTCTCCCTCTCATGGCACTGTCCCCTCTGCCTTCAAGCATGCACTCATCTCTCCTATTCTTAAAAAACCTACCCTTGATCCAAACACTCTCTCCAACCACCGACCCATCTCTCTCCTCCCTTTTGCCTCCAAACTCCTTGAGCGTATTGTCTACAACTGCCTTACTTCCTTTCTTTCCTCACACTCACTGCTTGACCCATTCCAGTCTGGCTTCCGTCCTCTCCACTCCACTGAAACTGCCCTTACAAAAGTATGCAATGACCTCCATGCAGCTAAATCTAAGGGACACTACTCTCTACTTATTCTACTTGATCTCTCTGCTGCTTTTGACACTGTGGACCATCCTCTCCTACTGCTAATCCTTCACTCCATTGGTCTGCGTGACACTGCCCTCTCTTGGCTGTCCTCCTACCTTTCTGACCATTCATTCTCTGTCTCCTCTCATGACTCCACCTCCCTCTCACTTCCACTAACTGTAGGGGTACCCCAAGGTTCTGTCCTTGGTCCTCTTCTCTCTCTATACGTCCTCACTAGGTAAGCTCATTAGTTCTTTTGGTTTCCAATATCATCTCTATGCTGATGACACCCAAATCTATCTTTCCTTTCCGGACCTCTCCCCTGCTCTCCTCACTCGTATCTCCAACTGTCTCTCTGCTACCTCTTCTTGGATGTCCCAGCGCTTTCTTAAACTTAACATGTCTAAGACCGAACTGATCATATTCCCTCCCTCCCACATAACCTCACCTCCTACAATCTCATTATCTATTGATGGCACTAGTATCTCCTCTAGCCCCCAAGTGCGCTGTCTTGGAGTAATCCTTGACTCCTCCCTCTCCTTCAAACCACACATTCAGCACATCTCACAAACCTGCCCGTTTCATCTAAAAAATATTTCCATGATCAGACCCTTTCTGACCCAGGATGCTACTAAGACTCTTATCCACTTACTGGTCATCTCCAGACTGGACTACTGTAATCTCCTTCTGACTGGCATTCCTGACAAATACCTCTCTCCACTCCAATCTATCCTCAATGCTGCTGCCCGGCTCATCTTCCTCACCAAACGCACTACGTCCACCTCTCCTCTCTTAGTAGACCTTCACTGGCTCCCCTTCCCTTCCAGAATTCATTTCAAGCTTCTCACACTCGCTTACAAAGCCCTCACCCACTCCTCTTCCATCTACATATCTGACCTTATCTCCCTTTACCCTCCCACCCGTCCTCTTCGCTCTGCTAATGCACGGCAACTCTCCTGCCTACAGATTACTTCCTCCCACTCCTACCTCCAAGATTTTTCACGTGCTGCACCACTTCTCTGGAATTCCCTACCTCTCCCCCTCAGACTCTCCACCTCTCTACAAAACTTCAAACGGGCTCTCAAGACCCACTTCTTCAGCAAACCCAGCCAAATCTCATCCTAACCCTCTGTTCTATGCTCTCTATGTACCGCATCTGTGTCACCCCTGTCTGTCTACCCCTCCCCTTTAGAATGTAAGCTATCACAAGCAGGCCCCTCTTCCCTCATGTGCTTATCCTTTCTTACTTTAATAATCTTCAACTGTACCACATCCAGCAGTCTTCTGCCACCTGATACTTATTCCAGTGTCATCTGCTGATGTAACTATGTTTATTTACCCTGTACTTGTCCTATACTGTCATCAACTGTAAGTTGCAGTTTTCCTGTTTGATTATTTGTTTATGTACTCTGTAATTGGGCGCTGCGGAACCCTTGCTGCGCCATATAAATAAAGGATAATAATAATAATAATAATAATAATAATAATAATAATAATAAAAGGGAGAACCCTCAAGGACTTTTAAAGTGAAATAATAAGATTTTACTTACCGGTAAATCTATTTCTCGTAGTCCGTAGAGGATGCTGGGACCATGGGGGATAGACGGGCTCCGCAGGAGATAGGGCACTTTAAGAAAGCTTTGGATTCTGGGTGTACACTGGCTCCTCCCTCTATGCCCCTCCTCCAGACCTCAGTTAGGGAAACTGTGCCCAGAGAAGATGGACAGTACGAGGAAGTATTTTTGTAAATCTAAGGGCGAGATCCATACCAGCCACACCAATCACACCGTATAACTTGTGATAAACTACCCAGTTAACAGTATGAACAACAACAAAGCCTCGGTTCAACCGATAAACTATAACATAACCCTTATGTAAGCAATAACTATATACAAGTCTTGCAGAAGAAGTCCGCACTTGGGACGGGCGCCCAGCATCCTCTACGGACTACGAGAAATAGATTTACCGGTAAGTAAAATCTTATTTTCTCTAATGTCCTTGAGGATGCTGGGACTCCGTAAGGACCATGGGGATTATACCAAAGCTCCCAAATGGGCGGGAGAGTGCGGATGACTCTGCAGCAGCAAATTGAGCAAACAGGAGGTCCTCCTCAGTCAGGGTATCAAACTTACAGAACTTTGCAAAGGTATTTGACCCCGACCAAGTAGCAGCTCGGAACAGGTGTAGTGCCGAGACCCCTCAGGCAGCCGCCCAAGAAGAGCCCACCTTCCTAGTGGAATGGGCCTAAACCGATTTAGGTAACGGTAATCCTGCCGTAGAATGCGCCAGCTGAATCGTGTTACAGATCCAGCGAGCAATAGTCTGCTTTGAAGCAGGGCCGCCAACCTTGTTGGCTGTATACAGGACAAATAGTGCTTCTGTTTTGAAGATCCTAGCCGTTCTGGCCACGTAAATTTTCAAAGCCCTGACCACATCAAGGGACTCGGAATCCTCCAAGTCACGTGTAGCCACAGACATGACAATAGGTTGGTCCATATGAAAGGATGAGACCACCTTTGGCAGGAATTGAGGACAGGTCCGCAATTTCGCTCTATCCATATGGACAATCAGATAGGGGTTTTAGTGATAAAAGCCTCCAATTCCGAAACTCGCCTAGCCGAAGCCAAGGCTAACAGCATGACCACCTTCCAGGTGAAATATTTCAACACCACTGAGTGGTTCAAACCAATGAGACTTAAGGAACCGTAACACCACGTTAAGGTCCCAAGGTGCCACCGGTGGTACAAAAGAAGGCTAAAAATGCCGTACTCCCTACACAAACGTTTGTACTTCCGGAAGAGAAGCCAAATCTTTTTGGAAGAAAATGGATAAGGCCGAAATTTAAACCTTTATCGATCCTAATTTTAGGCCCAAGTTCACTCCAGTTTTAAGGAAGTGAAGCAGACGGCCCAAAAGGAATTCCTCCGTAGGAGCATTCCTGGCCTCACATCAGGAAACATATTTTCGGCATATTTGGTGATAATGTTTCAATGTCACTTCCTTCCTAGCCCTAATTAGGGTAGGAATGACCTCCTCCGGAATACCCATTACCGCTAGGATCCTGCGTTGAACCGCCATGCCATCAAACGCAGCCGCGGTAAGTCTGGGAACCGACAGGGCCCCTGCTGCAGCAGGTCCTGTCTTAGACGAAGAGGCCACGGATTCTCTGTGAGCATTTCCTGCAGATCTGGATACCAGGTCCTCCGTGTCCAATCTGGAACAATGAGAATTGGTCTCACTCCTCTTTTTCTTATTATCCTCAACACCATGGGTATGAGAGGAAAAGGAGTAAACACAGAAACTGACTGGAACACCCACGGTGTCACTAGGGCGTCCACAGCTTACTGCCTGAGGGTCTCCTGACCTGGCGCAATAACTCTGCGGCTTTGTGTTGAGGCGGGACGCCATCCTGTCTATCAGTGTCAGTCTCCACCGAATTGCAATCTGTGCTAAGACTTCCTGATGAAGTCCCCACTCTCCAGGACGTAGGTTGTGTCCTCTGAGGAAGTCTGCTTCCCAGACGTCCACTCCCGGAATGAACACTGCTTACATGATTCTCCGCCCAGCGAAGAATTCTGGTGGCTTCCGCCATCGCCACTCTGCTCCTTGTGCCGCCTTGGCGGTTTACATGAGCTACTGTGGTGACGTTGTCCGACTGGATCAGAACCGGTTGGTCGCGAAATAAGGTCTCCGCCAGACGTAGGGCGTTGTATATGGCCCTTAGTTCCAAGAAGTGAAGACAAGTCTCTTGACTTGACCAAAGACCTTGGACATTTTATTTTTCCCTGTGTGACTGCTCCCCTACCTCGGAGGCTCGCGTCCGTGGTCACCAGGATCTAGTCCTGAATGCCGAACCTGCAGCCCTATAGAAGGTGAGCATCTTGCAGCCACCACAGGAGAGATACCCTGGCCCTGGGGGAGAGGGTGACCAACTGATGAATCTGTAGATGTGACCCGGACCACTTGTCCAGTAGGTCCCATTTGAAAGACCTCACATGGAACCTGCCGATGGGAATGATTTTCCCCGGACTCAGGTGCAGCGATGCCGACACCTGTCTTGGTTGAGTTCTTGGGCCTTCTCTATCTGAAGGTAAACCCCTTTCTGGTCCGTATCCAGAATCATACCCAAGAAGGGCAGACTAGTCATAGGAACCAACTGTGACCTCCGGATATTGAGAAACTAGCAGTGTTGCTGTGACACCTTCAGCGACAGTGACACGCTGTTCAATAACTGCTCTTTTGATCTCGCCTCATAAGAGATCGTCCAAGTATGGGATAACTGTGACTCCTTGCTTGCGTAGGAGCACCATCATTTCTGCCAATTACCCTGAAATTGGTAATGACAATACTGTACCGCAATTGTCAGGTACGCCTGATGGGGTGGATAAATGGGAACATGAAGGTATGCAGCCTTTATGTCTAGATACACCATCAAATCCCCCCTTTCCAGGCTGGCCATGATCGCTCTGAGCGATTCCACTTTAATTTTGAACCTTTTCTAATATAGGTTCAGAGGTTTTAATTTTAAATAGGTCTGACCGAACCGTATGTATTCGGAACTACAGCCAAGGTTGAGTAATAGCCCCTTCCTTGTTGCAGGAGGAGAACCTTGAGCACCACCTGTTGGAGATACAATGTGTGAATTGTATTTAATATAACTCCCCTTCTGGGGGAGAAGCCGGTAGGTCCGATAAGGAAAAACAGGCGAAGAGGCACCTTTCGAATTCCTTTGTAACCCTGAGAACAATTTTTATTGCCCCGGGATCCACCTGTGAGTGAACCCAGCTGTGGCTGAAGAGTCGAAGACGTGCTCCCCCTGGGACGGACTCCCTTAGCGGAGCTCCCGCATCCTGCGGTGGATGTAGTAGCGGCCGGGGAGGACTTCTGTTCCTGGGAACTAGCTGTGCCCTGTGCCCTACCTCTGGTAAGAAAGGACACTCCTCATACTTTTTTGTTATTCTGCGACCGAAAGGACTGCATTTGATAATGTCGTGCTTTCTTAGTCTGTGAGGGTATATAAGGCAAAAAGATCAGAATTACCTGCTATAGTTGTGGAGACCAGGTCTCCGGAAAAATGGCCGCCACCGGGCTACATCGGCGGCCATTTTTCCGGAGACTAAAAATTGTTTTATGACACTCAGTCACATTCTATTTATGTAGAAGAGAGGAGCAACATTTTCTATCAAATAATCCCAGGTCGATTCCCTGTTTCCTGACTCTATCTAGATTCCGACAGAGACTTGGACTAAAAGACCAGGGCATCGATAGGCCTTGTGTCAAGCTGTAATCCGGTACGCAATATTATTCTTGCGTGTGACAAAAACTGTTTTAAAGGATACTACACTATAGGCGCTCTGCTGTTTCTTCCTCTATTTGCATATTCTCCTTTGGGCTACGCATACCTAGTGGCACTTTTTGAAGAACTGAGCAGCCACCCGATAAAACGGGGAAAGTGTGGACTGTTTGGCAATCAAACCTTAACACTAGATTTGGAAGAACTCATATATTGAACTGGTCATTTGACTAATTTATTTGTGACTGTAGATCACACTTTTACAGTAAGGTACTCCGTATAAATTGGACAAGCGCACTGATTTACTCATTTACAATATATATATATATATATATATATACCAGTGGCGTAACTACTGCCCCCGCAGTCCTCGCGGTGGCTTGGGGGCGAGGGGCTGCGGGGGCGCCACTGATTTACAGCAGACTGACATGCGGACGAGCGTCCGCATGTCAGTCTGCATTCTCCTTCCCTCCGCCGCTTTTTGGAGGGACACGGAGGGCACAGCGCGCCTACCTGTGTCCCTGCTGCTGCATCATCTCCGGCGGCCGCGGGTCTAATAGGGGGAAGTGCCGTCCGTGAGCTCTAATTGGCTCACGAACCGGCACTTCCCCCTATTAGACCCGCGGCCGCCGGAGATGATGCAGCAGGAGGGACACAGGAGAGACGAGCTGTGCCCTCCGTGTCCCTCCAAAAAGCGGCGACGGTGGCGACGGCGACGACGGCGGGGGGGGGGGTAAATATCTGGCACTGGGGGCATATATGGCACGGGGGGGGAGGAATATCTGGCACTGGGGCATTTCTGGCACTGGGGGGAATATCTGGCACTGGGGCATTTCTGGCACTGGGGGGAATATCTGGCACTGGGGGCATATCTGGCACTGGGGGGGGGGTATCTGGCACTGGGGGGGAATATCTGGCACTGGGGGCATATATGGCACTGGGGGGGATATATGGCACTGGGGGCATATATGGCACTGGGGGGATATCTGGCACTGGGGCATATATGGCACTGGGGGGAATATCTGGCACTGGGGCATATATGGCACTGGGGGGAATATCTGGCACTGGGGGGGATATCTGGCACTGGGGGCATATATGGCACTGGGGGGGAATATCTTGCACTGGGGGCATATATGGCACTGGGGGGGATATCTGGCACTGGGGGCATATATGGCACGGGGGGAATATCTGGCACTGGGGGGGAATATCTGGCACTGGGGGCATATATGGCACGGGGGGAATATCTGGCACTGGGGGGGAATATCTGGCACTGGGGGCATATGTGGCACTGGGGGGGGGAATATCTGGCACTGGGGGCATATGTGGCACTGGGGGGGGTATATGTGTACCTGGCACATGGGGACGACGACTATATTTGGCACTGGGGCATGTAAGTACCTGGCACTGTGGGGGAATATCTGGCACTGGGGACATATGTGGCACTGGGAGCACAGCCCTAGCAACAAGGACTACCTCCTAGCAACGAGCATGACACCCAGTGCATGAAACACCTGGCAACGAGCATGACACCCAGTGCATGAAACACCTGGCAACGAGCATGACACCCAGTGCATGAAACCCCTGGCAACGAGCATGACACCCTGAGCATGAAAACCCCTGGCACCGTGCATGGAACCAAGAGCATGAAACCCCTGGCAACGAGCATGACACCCAGTGCATGAAACCCCTGACAACGAGCAGGCAATTGAAAAGTAATTAGAAGCCTTACTGTAGGACTTAATGTGTAATGGGCATTACGGTGTGTGGCATAATGTATCACGGACATTGCGGTGTGTGTCATAATGTGTCACAGGCATTACGGTGTATGGTATACTATATCGCGGGCATTGTGATATGTGGTATAATGTCTCAGGGTCATTGCAGTGTGTGGCATAATGTATCACGGACATTGCGGTGTGTGTCATAATGTGTCAGGCATTACGGTGTGTGGTATACTATATCACGGGCATTGTGGTATGTGGTATAATGTCTCCGGGTCATTGCAGTGTGGCATAATACATAACGGGCATTGCGATGTGTGGCATAGGGTATAACGGGCAGGGCATTGCGGTATGTGTCACAGGCATTACGGTGTATGGTATACTATATCACGGGCATTGTGGTATAATGTCTCAAGGTCATTGCAGTGTGTGGCATAATGTGTCATAGGCATTGTATGTGCTATAATGTATCGGGCATTGCAGTGTGTGGCATAATGTATCACGGACATTGCGGTGTGTGTCATAATGTGTCACAGACATTGTATGTGCTATAATGTATCAGGGGCATTGCAGTGTGTAGCATAATGTATAACGGGCATTGCGATTCCTGTCATAATGTGTCACAGGCATTACGGTGTGTGGCATAATGTGTCACAGACATTAGGGTGTGTGGCATAATGTGTCGGGGGCATTACAGTGTGTGCATATTGTGTCGTGCATTATTGTGTGCGGCATAATGTCTAAGGGCCATTGCAGTATGTGGCATAATGTATACTGGGCATTACTATAAGGAGGAAAAATGACAAATAATGTAAGGGGCATGAATCAGGATTATTTTTCTTTCCTGTGGTGGCCAACGTATGGGCGTGCAGGTTGCAAAACTGGGGTATAAGGTAGTCTTTTCCTGCAATGCCACGCCCCTTTATGCGAAACCACGCCCAACCCAACAAAACCACGCCCCTTTTTTGGTGCGCGCGCCTTCGGCGCGCGCATATTTATCCCTTTCTTGCTCACAATTATGGAGCATGAAGGGGGGGGGGGGGGGGGCGCCGAAGATTTTTTTGGCTTGGGGGAGAAAAATTTCTAGTTACGCCACTGATATATACACAGTATATATATACAGTATATATATATATATATCAGTGGCGTGCGGTGAGGTCAGTGGCTGGTGAGGCACTGCAGCCATAATGACCGTCGAGTCCCACCAAAGATTCCTACCACCGCAGAGCTAATGCCCGCTACTGCTAATAGTAGTGCAGAGGGGTTTGGTATGATTTAAATACAGACGGGATCCCGACGGTCAGAATACCGACAGCGGCATCCCAACCATCAGAATGCCGACAGGTCCCTGTAAAGTACCCTAACCCTCCCATGCACCCTACCCTTACCATCTCTTGTGGGTGCCTAAACCTAACCCTCCCTGATGCCTAAACCAAACCCTCCCCACTTGGTGCCTAACCTCCCCTTCTATGTGCCTAAACCTAACCCTCCATCCCCAGTACTTAACTCTAACCTTCCCGTTCCTGCACCCTAAGCCTAACTCTCCTTCTCCTGCCTAAACATGACCCCCCTGCGGCAGGACACCGGCGCATCCCACTAAAAGGACATTCGGGAATCCGGCTGTTGGTATTTTGATACCGGTATTTAGACGCCTGGCTTGTGGTGCCCTTCGGGATTTCGGCGTCAGTAACATATATCGCCCGCCGGGATCCCGTCTGTCAGGAACTTAACTGCATTCCGTGCAGAGTAGGGGGCAGGCAGGGACTAATAGAAGGGGTGGCAGGATGGGAGTAGTGGGGGGAAGAAGTGGGCAGGTTAGGTGTAGAGGGGACTCGGCGAGTATAAGTTAGTATATAAGATGAAAAAGGATCTCACCTCTTTACAGTTCACACATGACGTACACTCGGACAGCCAGAGTGGAAGTGACAGGTCCCGCTCCTCCGGCAGCTCACACCCATCTCTTTCTTGCACTATCCAGCGGGGCTAGGACAAAGGGGTAGACCACTGCTGTAACTAGACATTTTGGTGCCCTGTGCCAGAAAGAGAATTGGGGCTCCACGGGCAAATGCAAAAAAGGGACAGCGTGCGCCATAAATATGGTGGTACAGTAGTACTCCTTATACAAGAAACACCACACAGTAGTGTCTGCACGTCACATTACACCATCCTTATATACATTACACCACACAGTAGTGTACGTAAATCACATCATACCGCACAGAAGTGTCTATTATTCACATTGTGCCGCACAGTAGTGTATTTTGTTCACATTACACTGCACAGTAGTGCCCCATTTACACATTATGCCATGCAGAGCACCACCATCTCATTCCTCCACCTCCTCCTCATACATCCCTGACTTTGAGGACATGCTGGCCCTTGTGGTTCTTCATCTATAAAGTCACCCTGCTCTCTTTTAATCTATACTGTAAGAGTTCCGGCAGTGGGGTGATGTTGTGAGTGAGTGAGTGAGTGAGTGAGTGAGTGAGTGAATGGTTGGTTCTGTTGCTGAGGGACGTTGGAGACCCACATATGGTGTTGGATGAGGTACATTGCTGCTGTGAGTCACCTACAGGTATTAGTGTGGGGACATGGTGGGAGGGGGTGCGGAGGTGAGTGGCTGGGGACAGGTATCAGTGAGGGAACACGGGGTAAGGGGGTGAGGATGTGAGTGGCTGGAGACAAGTATCAGTGAGGGGACATGGAGTAAGGGGTGTGAGTGGCTGGGGAATAGGTATCAGTGAGGGGACAAGGGAGTAGGGGTGTGAAAGGCCAGGGACAGAAAATCAGCACATCTGTGAGATGCAGGGAGGTTGCCAGGCCTGCTGGTCAGCAAGCAGCTACTAGCGGGAGAATAAGATCTGCAGCCCGTCAGAAAGCACAACACAGGTGACCCGCATCTTGTCACTTGCCGGGTTCTGTTAAACCTGGTGCAGCGCGCGATGGGATACAGCGCAGCTCAGAGGAAGACTGGAGGTAGGGGAAAATTCTGTACACACTTATCCAATACACATATACATTTTCATGCTCATCATGCCATCCCTATTAACCTCCCTGACTCATCATACTCCCATCCTATCCCCCCCCCCCCTCTACCCACTCTGCTCATTGTGCTTTGGTGCTGTTAGTTTAGTTTGGTCCTCCACTCTCCACAACCTCCAGTTTCCCCCTTTCATTACATCTGAGGTGCGCTGTATCCCCCATCGCATGACACCCTGTGATACAGCGCTTCTTTTTCACCCCCACCCCCACTCCCAAGGTGAGAGCGAGTAAATATTTTTTTTATAAATCTGACCTGGTGCGCGCAGATCTTCCTGTGCTGGCCGCGCTGTTTCCATGGCTGGGACTCGGAGCTAGGTTATAAGGGCACCACAAACAAGAGGACAGAGAGAGAGGAGCGGAAAGCAATCATCCCCTCCGCACCAGCCATAAACAGCTCTGACTACAGCATTCAGGCCCCTGAGCGCGGTTGTCACTGTGCTGCCCTGGGAGTGGGGCAGTTCCTCCTCTGCAGCCCTGCATGTGATGTGGCCATACAACGAACAGGTATGGCCCCGGTTGTGTACTCCGTCGCGCGCGCGGGCGGGCAGCCGGGTGGGACGGACGGACGGACGGGGGGACGGGACTCTCACTGGTGTAAGCTCGGCAGGGGGGGGGGGGGGGGGGCGAGTGGTAGCTGGCCCAGGAAGGGAGGTGGTTTGGGGACGGGTTGCCACTCGAGCCAACCCCACTGTCTAATCACAGCAACATTACTGACAGGGGCGTGCTTTCATATGGGCTGAAAGCACGCCCCTGTCAAAGCGGCACTTCCAGTGGGTGCCGCTTACAGGGATTTTTTCAATGGGCTTTTACTGCCCGATGCTTGGCCCCGCCCCCCGCTTCCGCCGCTTTCACACTCACAGCAGGAGGCACCGAGAACGGTGCCTCCGAAACACGTTTAAAACTTTTTTTGAACACAATAAAAATGATTAAAATAATATAAAGGATAAAGAAGATACTTATGACACAGAATATGTGTCATAAGTATCTTCTTTGTATTATTTTAATCATTAATGACAGGGGAGGCACTGCCTCCCCTGCCTCCCCTGACTGCACGTCCCTGATATATATATATATATATATATACTAGGGACAATAATATGACATCCTTATCTAGGGTTTCAACCTCCGCTGATAAGGTATCTGACTATGCTGCTACAGCGCTATAAACCCATGTCGACACAATCGCCGGTCTGAGTAGTGTACCAGAATGTGTGTAAATGGACTTCAAAGTACTTTTACTGCATGCTATCTGCAGGATCCCTGAGGGTAGCTGTTAAGTCAGCGCTACCTTTTTGGTTAAACGTGTCAATGCCTTGTACACCCTAGGGGAAGATTCCCATCGTATCCTGGCCCCATTAGGGAAAGGATACTCCCTGAGAATTCTTTTTGGGAAACTGCAGCTTCTTGTCTGGAGATTCCCGCTCTTATTCTTCATGAGAGGAGGGAAATTTACCTCAGCTTTCTTCCCCTTAAACATGTGTACCCTCGTGTCAGGGACAGATGAGTCATCAGTGATATGCAAAACATCTTTTATTACAATAATCATATATTGAATACTTTTCTGCCAGTCTTGGCTGTACTTTGCAGTAACGTAGTCGACACTGGAGTCAGACTCCGTGTCGATGTCTATTATTTTGAATAGTGAGCGTTGTGAGACTCTGAAGGTCTCTGTGACATAGGGGCAGACATGGGTAGATTCCCTGTCTGTTCTCTAATCTTTTGCAATAAGTTCATCTTAGCACTTAATTTCACATATCCAATCAGGTGTCGGCGTTGTCGACGGAGACACCACACACCCACACAGATTTGCTCCATCTCTTCCTTAGGAGAGCCTTTTACCGCAGACATGTCGACACACACGTACCGACACACTCCACACACACAGGGAATCTCTTATCTGAAGACAGGTTCCCCCCCAGGCCCTTTGGAGAGACAGAGAGATAGAATGCCAGCACACACCCCAGCGCTATATAACCCAGGAAAAAACACAGAATGTTTACCCAGTAGCGCTGCTGTAATGTATAATCGCCAAATATGTGCCCCCCCTCTACTTTAAAACCCTCTTCACCGTGTGTCAAGCAGGGGAGAGTCCGGGGAGCTTCCTCTCAGCGGTGCTGTGGAGAGAAAATGGCGCTGGTGAGTGCTGAGGGAGAAGCCCCGCCCCCTCGACGGCGGGCTTCTGTCCCGCTCAAACTTACTAAAATATGGCGGGGGCTCTTTTATATACATGTGCAGTGCCCACCTGTACATGTATATATACTTTTTGCCATAAGAGAGGTGTTATATTGCTGCCCAGGATGCCCCCCCCTGCGCCCTGCACCCTTACAGTGACCGGAGTATGTGAGGTGTATGGGAGCAATGACGCACAGCTGCGGTGCTGTGCGTTACCTCAGTGAAGCTCTAAAGGCTTCTGCCGCCTGAGACGTCACTGACTTCGTTTCTTCTGGCTCTGTGAGGAGAACGGCGGCGTGGCTCTGGGGGTGGACGCCCAGTAAGAACCTGTGTTCACCCCCTCTGGAGCTAATGGTGTCCAGTAGCCGAGGAAGCAGAGCCTATCTTAGACAAGAAGGTCTGTCCCTCTCTCCTCAGTCCCTCGATGCAGGGAGCCTGTTGCCAGCAGTGTTCCCTGTAAAAATGTAGAAAAAATCCAAACAAAAATGCTTTCTAGGCAGAGAACTCAGGGAGCTCCCTGCAGTGCACCCATCTCGCTCTGGGCACAGTGTAAAACTGAGGTCTGTAGGAGGGGCATAGAGGTAGGAGCCAGTGCATACCCAGAATCCAAATCTTTCTTAAAGTGCCCTATCTCCTGCGGAGCCCGTCTATCCCCCATGGTCCTTACGGAGTCCCAGCATCCTCAAGGACGTTAGAGAAAGTATATTGTAAACAAAGCCAATACATTTTGTGATTTTGTTCACAATATACTTTCCCTTTCAAATCTTTGAGTGACGACCATTCTTTCTGCCTATGTATACACCATAGCTGGCATGTTAGGAATTGCATAGGACACTGATGGGTAAAGTTTCAGCCAATAACATTCTAACTGTCATTTTTCAAACGCAGGTTGTAACATGACAGTCAGGAGCCGATTGGCTGGCACTTTATCTCCAGCGACTTTTCGACCTCCTAATGATAATTTGTGGACCCCTTATTCAAAAGTAAAGCATTCATTACCTTTAATACCAAGAAATAATGACACGGAGACTTGAATTTGGCAGAAAATTGTTAGCTATTTATTGTACCCTAACCATTAGCAAACCTGTAAATTGAAAATTTTAGTTAACATGCCGATTCAGCCGGCATATGGTGGCAGAAAAAAGAACGGCTCTATTCAACTGACGCTAACCTTAAAACATTAAAATTCAAAACTATCCTAATTTAAACACAAACTATAAAATCGGTAATAGGTGCCCGACTCATACCCCCACGGTGACTACCCACCCTGATGGGTGATGCCGCTGCCCCCGGACGGGTGGTCGAGCGGCCTTAAAAGTCAATGGAGGTGAGTGCACCTAAACCACACCAAACTGTAAATCACTACAGCTAACATGACAAACTACAACCTGCCGTTCTTTTCCGCCAACAGCGAAAGACTCCTCCCCAGAGTCTTCGCACCGCCACCATAACCTCAACCTAACTCCTGCAACACTAGAAATAGATCCTCCAGGAAAAGCATCATCCCCTCATTGGACAGATGCACACCATCAGGCCGAAAAAGGTGACTGTCTCGAAACCGAATCCTAGGGTGGCGAACCACTTTGCCTCCGTGGGACAACACCCACTTCGCCACAGCCCCATTCACCTTCTGCCTGGCCTCATCAATCAGGCGACCGTCCGCCACACCTCACCAACTCAACCTTGGCACCATCATCGAGAACACCAAGACACAATTGGTCCATGCTGCGGCCACACTGGCCAGATCCTTCATCATGGCCCACCGCAGCTCCAAAGATGTCCTCTTCCCCAGGTCGTTGCCACCTAAATGGACAACCAGCACCCTATGGACTCCATGCTCGCTGGCCTGACTGACTGATCTACTCTTCAGATCTTTCCACATCATCCCCCGCCAACCAAGCCAACGAACGTCATGAGCCCTAGGAAACATCTGCGCCCCCTCTGAGGCCAAAAACCTGGCTGCCCAGTACACATAAGAGTGGCCAACCACCCAGACTGCCAAATCATCGTCAACCCAACCTGAAGAGAAGGAAAGGGGTAAAAATTCGGTTAATAAGAATCTAAAGCAGAGTTTATTAAATGCATTAACCTGAAGGATCTGCCAAAAGAAAAAATGGATTTTCGTGTCTTGCAGAAGTAACGGCCTAGCCGATCTGCACAAGCTTCCAGCCAATTTGAAGCAGAACATAAACACACAATAGGAAAATCAAATTAAAATAAAAAAATAAACGGGGGGGGGGGTATAAAATGGGAAAAACATGTAAGAACTCAGCTGGAGGTGAAAGCGTAAAAACCTGCTGAGGGACTTTGATTAGAACTGATCAGCCGAATTGTAGATTAGAATTCAGTCCGTCAAGTCAGGCAAAAAATCGCAAAAGAACTCCAGACCCCCGCTGCCAGCAGCGGCGAGTGGCTAATCCCTGAGTAGGATAAACAGGGGAGACAAACAGATACACCACACAAGGACGTACTGAACTTTACAAAAGGACTTATACCACTACAAATAAACAAAACCATATTCAAGCAAACATATCATGCAACGGGGCGAATATATCGTCTGTAGCTCGACGACTTCCATTGCCCCACTGCCTGGATTTCAGCCACGGAAAGCCCTGCCGACGCAGCCGACGTCGCAGCCCCGATGCGGAGGAATGCGTCCCGAAAGCAGCGGGTGGAAGGCCCAAGCTCGCCAGACAGTGACCCAGCATCCAACGAAACTGATATTTCGTCACTGGCAGGCCATCATAATGCAGCAACCACGACCCCCGACCATCAGGCCGCACTGCCGCATATTGTACTGCCAACCTCACTGGGCAAATGCTCTCCTCCAGCACCGAAACCAAGGTGACCCATCGACCTCTACCTACTTGGTCCGTCTTAGAGCGACGCAATCTGCACAGCAAGGACCTCTCACCCACCACCACGTCCTCGAGAAGCATGCGCGAATCTGCTCGATTAGATGGCGCCACCAGCTCCGAAACCCGAAAGGCACCGTGATAAGCCATTGAGAACGCCAAACGGAACAGCAGCGACTCAAACATAGACGACGCGATACAGCCAACCGCCATGATGACAGCCAGAAGCAAGGCCGCATCAATGGGCCGCCTCCTATCAGGCGGCGTTGGCGCCACGCGCGCCCACCCCTTCATCGCCTTAAGCAGAATCCCGCTCTTTGTCACGTCAGGGACACCCTTGATTTTGTTAAAGAACGAAATACCAGCTAAGTACCGAGGTACCACCGCTCTGGACCTACCCGTAACAAACAGCTGCCAAATAAAAGAAAGCATCATCCGATGCCCGCTCTTACCTAGTTGACCTCGTCCTCGGACAAACTCCTCCCACTCGCTCCAAGCTTGTCCGTAAGCCTTGAGCGTGCTCGGAGCGACAGACCGCATCGCTAGACCCTCCAGTCCGGCCCGATCACCTGCCAGACATAACCGGGACATTGAAACCCTTGCTCTTCGGCCTCGGGTGCCAACAAACAAAACCTCTCCCACTGACCTTGTGACAACGCGTAGGCAATTCCGTTCTCCAGACCAGGCACATGCTGCGCGCGGAACCACACATTCCTATGCAAGCATGTCAACAGCAACTGCCCCAGCACCCTCAGGACCACCAGCGATTTCGCCCTCTGGTTATTTATCGCATGCACCACGCCCAGATTGTCACATCTAAACAAGATGCTGCGATGCGCCAGACGATCGCCCCAAACCTCCAGCGCCACCATAATGGGGAAAAGCTCCAGCAGCAAAAGGTCCTTAGTTAAACCCTCGCAATGCCATTCCGCCGGCCACAAGGCCGCGCACCAAGATCCCTCCAGGTAGCAACCGAACCCAGAGGAACCCGCCGCGTCAGTAAACAGCTGCAGCCCAGCGCTGTCGACTGTTGGGGCCTGCCATATACACACCCCGTTGAAGTCCTCCAGGAACGAGGCCCATACGGCCAAATCCCTCTTAATCTCGGAGGAAATGATGCGGCCTGGCACACCCCGCAGTCGCCCTTTCCAGCTTCCGGCAGAAAACCCTGCCCATCGGGATTACCTGACAAGCAAAGTTCAAAAGGCCCAGCAAGGACTGCGCCTGCCGCAGTGTGACTTTGCGCGACCTTACGAACCGGCAGATAGCCTCGCGGAGCTTCGCAACCTTGTCCGGAGGCAGTCGACACGATCCCACCACCGTGTCGATTTCTATCCCCAAAAATGACAAACAGGAGACCGGCCCCTCCGTTTTATCCTCGGCCACAGGAACGCCAAAGTGAAAAAACAGAGCTCGGATGCTGAACAGCAAGTCGCAGCAGCGTGGCGAATTCGCCGGACCCACACACAGGAAGTCATCGAGGTAATGGGCGACTCCGTGACCCCCTGATGAAGACTCCACGTACCAATGTAAGAATGTGCTAAACCGTTCGAAAAACGGGCAGGAAACGGAACATCCCATCGGCAAACATTTGTCGATGAAATACTCCGCTCCAATCCGAAAACCCATAAAACGGAATGAGTCCGGATGCAACGGCAGCAACCGAAACGCGGATTCCACATCGATCTTAGCCATCAGGGCCCCAGGGCCGTAACTACGGACCAACTCTAGCGCCTCGTCAAACGACTGATACACCACCGAGCAATGAGCCGGCGGTATCGCGTCGTTGACCGACGACCCCGACGGGTAAGAAAGATGCTGAATGAGCCTAAAAGCACCTGGAGTCTTCTTGGGAACTACCCCCACTGGGGAGATGACCAAGTCATCCACCGGGGGTGAGATAAACGGTCCCTCCATCCTACCCAGCCTTACCTCCTTATCCACTTTCTTCCTGCAGAACCGATGGCAAGGCACGAGCAGACTGGAGATTCCGTTGGGCCCGGACCGAAACCTTGCTCGCAACAGGCAAGCGAAAACCAAACTGAAAACCGTGAAACAAAAACAGAGCGTCCGCCTTATTTGGATACCAAACCAACCACTTGGCCATTGTATCCAAATTAATTGGCGTTGGTGCCCTGCGGAGTGCTCCCGCTCGCGCCAGGTCTTGGGTAACTTTGCTTACCTCGCGCGCCCTGGCGACTGCCTTTAAAACAGGTAGAGGCTGGGTGGGAGCCGCCACATTGCAAGCACAAATGTCGAAACCTACACTGCTTGCCGAAGGAACAGGACGCATTGTTAAATGCGAAGCACTTCCCTTTTGCGGCGGCCTGCCCCCCCCCCCCACGGACGGCCAACCTACCTGTCTTGCCCGATCCGCCGTCCGCGCTGGTCCCTTGGGCGGACGACCCTGCGCGGTGCCCATCCGCCCCGGATTCCGGGGCTCCCTAGCAGGTTGAGAAGCCCGGGTGACTTGGATCCAGACTTCCACGTCCTTGCAACCAAAGTCAATCACCTGCAAGCAGTCCTGTTTTTCCCGGAATTTCTCGTCATACATCCGCCATTTGATGCCCGACGATGTGCGCTGCATATCGTGTATTAAGTGCAGGTATCTAATGACGTTCATATGTTCGTCAGGCCTATCTTCTAGGTAACAAGCCGCGAAGACGCAAAAACCAGCCAGCCAGTTGTCGAAGGTACGGAAAGCCTCGGCCCCGATGCCCTTCTTCGCTGACGCCGACTTATAGTCCTTCTTTGCGTCCTTCGTCAAGACGAACATATCAACGTAATCGCCCCTGCATATTTTCCTACGGCAGCTATCCCGCAGTCCCCGCATCACGGCAGTGTAATCGCAGTGGACTACCCCAGGCAAATCGCGGCGCTTCTTGGCCCTGCGAGCGTCCTCGCAAAGCCGCTTACGTCTCTTCCGCCTCTCCTGCTGACCCGCCGCCCTCTTGGCGCATTTCGTAGCACGCTTTTTCGCCCTAGTCGTGCTACTGACTTCAGACGCCGGTGACGACAGGGAAGAAGAGGAAGAGCTGCGAGAACTAGAGCGCGTGCTGGAGCCCGACACCGACTGCTCAACCTCACCTGATGCTGTCGACTGCTCGGACAGGGAATCTTCCGGTGTGGGCACTGCGACATCCTCGTCCTCGCTCCCCACCATCTCAACTTCGCCGCGATCACCTGAAGTAGAAGACGGAGCAAAGGACCCAGCAACCAATCGAGGCGCATGCCTAGCACCCCGGGGCGAAGGCGTCCCCACTACGCGCCCTTGCTCGTCCCGCATGGAACGACGACCTAGCTGCGCCGCGGCCGCCCCCAGCTCTCAACAAGTGCAAGCAACACGCTGCGCCGCCAACCCCGGCCGCGCACCGGACCCACTTGCTACTGCGTGCGTGCCGGAACGCCTTGCCCCCCCGGGGATGCGGCAGTGGCCAGGGGACCCAATGCCGCCACTACCGCTGACAGGGCCGACGCAAGATCTCCGGAGGGGTCCTGACCACCCCATAACTCACTGCCGGCACCCGCGGGAGCCCCCGCAGATGCCGGCGCACGCCTCCCTGCCCGTCACCCGACAGGTGCCAACAGGGGGCCCGATGCCCGAAGCCCAGACTGTCCCGGTGGGGAACCGCCAGCGCCCCTGAACATCAGCGGCTCGGTCCCCCACCAGTCACTGCTCCCCACCAGTGCCTGCCTGTCGCTGCCAGCGCTGCTTCCACTTTCTGATCCCCCGCGCGCGCCCTCCCCCCGCAGGCCGGAGCTCCCTCCGCCCGCTGGGAGGGCACCGCGGCAGGACTCCCTGCTGCCCTGCTCGCTTTTCCTGCGCCCCCCCCCCACCGCCGCCGCTCGCCACCGGACTCCTGCTGCAAGGGAGGCAGCAGGGGAGACAGGGACACCAGCGGCGCCGCTGCGCACACACGTGCGCGAACGGCGCCACCTGTGGCGCTTCCCGCGCCGCTTCCCGCCACAACCCCTCCGTCAGTGTCTGCAGCCTGTACCCGGATAACAGCCGGACGAGACCCCGCTACAGGCCTCCTCCGACTTGCGACCGCCGCCCGCCCGCTCTGCCCCCCTCACCCGGCACCGCCTCTCGGCCGCGACAAGGGGGAAGAGAAGGAGACCGAAATGGCAGCCTCCGTCGGCCACCCAACGTGGCACGCATGGGCGCGCCCGCGGGCGCCCGAACGCAGCACCGAAGCCGCCAACACTGCACCCGGAGGTGAGGGCCGAGGGCCGATGCCCGTCCACCTCCGGGCATCCTGCCTGTGCCCCCAGCCCTCCCCGCCGCCCGCGCCCGGCCGGCAAGACCGGCCCGGAATCCAGCGGCAATGAGGACCGGGTCCGCCGCGCCCCATCCGCACCCGCGCCCGCGTAGGCCCCAGAAGCCGGGAAGCTGTCAGCAGCGCCAGCCAGCCCGTCCCCGGGCCCAGACCCACCGCCAGATGAGCGGTAACGGGCTGGGGCCCCTGCGGTACGGCGAGGTCGAGATGCGGCCATCACAGACAGAATAACTATGAAGGGAAGTGGTAAAACTAAGCTTATAGCAAACAAGGCTAACAATGTGGAAACTCTGCTATGCAGCACTCACCAAAGGCAATTCAGCAGCAAGAGAGACCGAGCTGGACTAGCATTCCCTATATATATTAACCCTCCCCTTTTTCCATGGGCTGTACTTTCCTCATAGCTAGGTCCACCCCTCACAGGAGGTTTAACTCTCTCTATTCCTATGCCGTCATTTCGCTCTCCATCTCTATCCAAGGCTTAGTAAATAGACCCTAGGGGGACATTTACTAAGCAGTGATAAGAGCGAAGAAGTGAGCCAGTGGAGAAGTTTCCCCATCAACCAATCAGCAGCTCTCTCTCTCTCTCTCTATAATGCAAATTATAGATGTTACTACAGTGCTGATTGGTTGCCATGGGCACTTCTCCACTGGCTCACTTCTCCGCTATTATCACTGCTTAGTAAATGTCCCCCAAAGGCCAATTGCACATTTTTGCTGAGTGCCAGGATATTTTATATATATATATATATATATATATATATATATATATATATACTCAGTGGTGGGATTAAAATAAATTAACAACCGGTTCTATGTCCTAATGACCATTTTAAGTATACCGAAAGGTAGTTTAATAATTCATGCATTTAATACTCAAATAACACCCATTATGCGTTATGCCACACACTGTAATGCCAATTACATATTATGATACACACAGTTATGGTCCTGACACCATTTTATGCCCACACACAATAATGCCACTTACATTGCCTGGGGACTCCTGTGTATTGCCAGGGGTTAAAAGCGCATTGCTAGGGGTCTCCTGTGCGTTGCCAGGGGTTTCATGCGCGTTGCTTGCTAGGGGCCTCCTGTGCATTGTCAGGGGTTTCATGCACGTTGCTAGGGGTTTCCTGTGCGTTGTCAGGGGTTTCCTACGTGTTGCCAGGTATCTCCTGGCCGCTGCCCCAGTAAAGTTAAGAAGGGTGGGTGCGGACTTCAGTGGTTACTGCTAGCCCCCGCAGCCCCCGCAGTAGATTGAGACGCGCTGGGGGCTGCCGAAGCGCTTCTGTACTATAGCAGTCACAGCAGTGTAAAAATAACCACCCTCTTAAAATGCCCACCGCCGAGGAGACAGGCGCTAGAGGTCAAATGTGACCTCTAGCATCTGTCTCCTCCTTGGCGGCGGCCATTTTTGGTTGTTTTTTTTACATTGCTATGGTACAGAAGCACTTCCGCAGCCCCCAGCGCGTCTCAATCTACTGCGGGGGCAGCGGCGGCTAGTGCTACTGGGGCAGCGGCGGGTTCCATGGGTGCTCCTCGCGGTCCATGGGTGCTCGGGCCCGGGAGCACCCACGCAATTAGCAACCGGTTCTAAGAACCATACCTAACTCTAGCTATCGGTTCTGAAGAACCGGTGCGAACCGGCTGAATCCCACCACTGTATATACTGCATCTGCATATGGGGTCTGGTGGGGATATTTAATTGTCTGTGTATACATACACATACATACATAAATACATACATACATACACTATGACGTAAATTTACTAAAGCTTCTAAAATAGAGAATTAGTGATGCTGCCCATAGCAACCAATCAAATGCTGTCTATCATTTCTCTGTTGACTTTTAGAAAATCATAGACAGCATCTGATTGGTTACTATGGGCATCATCACCAATTCTCTATTTTAGCAGGTTTAGTAAATTTACCCCACTATGTACCAAAGGATTTGGGTACACCTGTTAATTATTGAATTCAGGTGTTGCTGAGGGCAGAGTGACATGTCGGTGGGGCCTGTTTTGTGTGTTGTTATGTGTCCCCATCCCCCACTTAACAGGCAGCCCACCACACTCTGTACATGCATTGTCTCCTTTCATTCTTTTATTCCATCTCGTAGTACAGCAACTCTGCTATCCAGTGATGCTGCCATGGCTACACAGTACTGTATGTTATACCTCTGGTACTGCCTGTGTCTGGCCACTGCTACAACATTTTAAAGGGCCACTTGTATTTCCCAATCCACCCCTAGTCTGCAGCAAAAGACAGAAGGAAGGCCCTATGAGGAGGGATCCGATCCCCCCCAACAGACCCCCTCATCAGACTGCACCCCCATTAGTGCTGCTTCCATTAATTTCCGGGGCTAGTATTCCATCCCAATCAGCCCCCACACATTGCCACAGGTGTATAAAATCAAGCACCTAGCCATGCATGGGTTTGGGCTAGGCCCCTTACTCTCCAGTGAAAGGCAATCTTAATGCTTCAGCATACCAAGACATTTTGGACAATGCTATGCTTCCAACTCTGTGGCAACAGATTGGGGAAAGCCCTTTTCTATTCCAAAATGACAGTGCCCCAGTGCACAAAGCAAGGACTATAAAGACACCCGATTAGACCCGCAGCAGCCGTCCCACACACAATTTCGACTTTTATCTATTCTCCAAACCTTTAAGCATTACATGAAAACTTACCACTTCAGGCAAGTGTACCAAACTCTAGAACCACCCACATAACCTCCATGAGCTATTACATCCCATATGACATCCCCTCTATACAACCCACATGACACATCACATTTTTAATGTGATGCATCCTGACACTCATCGCATGTATATTGGCGTTAATTACTGCTGTATGCATGAAGATTTCTGCGAAGAACGGTTTTCCTAATGAGATCTGTCCTTTGCGATGACAGGACTTCCGGGTTTGTGACCCGGAGGTCCTTCTGCGCATACGTACATCGGGTGACACACAAGCTGTGGGGGGTGCTGGGAGGGATCTGATTGGATCACTCTCAGGGGGAAATGTGAATAGAAGCCCATAGGCTCCTAAAGATGGCATGAACTAAGGGGTCCATAGGTTGGTGCATTTGCGTTAAAATGTAAACTTGCAATTTTTCAGATGCTTGACCACAAAATCCAGTTTGATGCATCCCGCCTAATATCATATAGCCTCCTTCAATCTAGCTGGATAATATGCAATATGGAAATTTGTCAGCAGTGCCCTCTTACCTCTTTGGGGTCTACTTACTAATAGTGATGAGCGGGTTCGGTTTCTCGGAAACCGAACCCCCCCGAACTTCACGCTTTTTACACGGGTCCGAGGCAGACTCGGATCTTCCCGCCTTGCTCGGCTAACCCGAGCGCGCCCGAACGTCATCATCCCGCTGTCGGATTCTCGCGAGGCTCGGATTCTATCGCGAGACTCGGATTCTATATAAGGAGCTGCGCGTCGCTGCCATTTTCACACGTGCATTGAGATTGATAGGGAGAGGACTGTTATGCACACCAGTGCCAGCAGGAAAGTACTGGTGTCAGAACTGTTATGCACTCCAGTGTCTGCAGGAATGTACTGGTGTTTGAACTGTTATGCAAAACAGATGGACTCACAGACAAACTGGGGGATATGACATAACGTACACAGAAGGTGATAGGGTAACAAAATACACACAAAGTGAACAGAGAAGCCCAGAGGCTAAGGAACTGGGTATCTCCCTTGTATTAGAACTGCTAAGATGGAAAAAGCAAGATGTTGTGTTTTAATACGTAGAGTACCCGAAATGCTGTTGCTAAGGGCAACAGCAAAACCCTAAAGGGTTACCAACGGGTGTGGCAGTAAACTCCTTGGTCAGAGATGGAATGATAGACACAAGGAGTATCTCCACAATCCAAATTCTCACTTGCAGTGCACAGGTTTTAGCTTACTGCCACTAAACTGACCCCTGACACCTAGCACAGTGAGACAGGATTAGACAGGCAAGTCTTAGAATACAGCCGCAAACTTGCTAAGTTCACAGAGTAGTAACAGAACCCCAGCAAGCTAAACGACTGACTCCAGTCTTACTGCTAGGTCTGGATTGGCAGAGTGTAATACCAAATTCCCAGGCCTATTTGCAGTAAGCAACAAACAAATACAAAGCTACACAGTACTGGCTAACGTTCATGAACTGACTAACCAACAAAGATTCAGCAGCATCTGCTTACCCTGAAAAGAGGCCTTATAAAGCAGGTGCTGTCCACGCCCCACTCAGACCTCACAGACTGTGAGCACAAAAACCAGCACCGGATCCCCTGCCGTGCACAGAGCCTATAACCACTGCACAGCAAAAGACCCGAACCGGAGTATCAGCTGCGCTCAGGTTACTCCACTAGCACTTGTCTCCCGGTTGCCATGACGACGTGGCAGCACAGGGCAGGAGACCCTAACAGTACCCCCCTCTGACGAGGGGTCAAAGAACCCCTACCACCGGGTTTATCGGGGAACTGCGAGAAGAAAGAGCGTATCAGTCTGGGGGCATGAAGATCACAACTGCGCACCCACGACCGCTCCTCCGGGCCATACCCCTTCCAGTGCACCAAAAATGACAGCCGACCCCGAACCACCTTGGAGTCAAGAATCCTTTCAACAACAAACTCCCTCTGGCCACGTATCAGAAGAGGGGAAGGTCTTCCACTGGTAGAAGGATTACTAATCGCCCGTTTTAAAAGGGAACAATGAAATGTTTTATTGATACCCAAAGAACGGGGCAGATCTAACTGAAATGCCACCGGATTGATAACCCTGGTGATCTTATAAGGGCCGATGAACCGGGGCCCTAACTTATGAGATGGCTGTCTCAACTTCAAATTCTTGGTAGACAACCAGACGAAGTCTCCTAATTTGAAGCTGCAGGGTCTTTTCCGCTTATCAAAAACGCTTTTGGTCACTAATGACACAGACACAAGGGCTTTCTTCACTTTCCGCCAAATACCTCTAAGGACCGAAACCACAGAGGAACCACCAGGCGTGGAGTCCACGGGGTCAAAAGAATTGGCCTTAGGATGATGCCCATACACACAAAGGAAGGGAGAGATCCCTGTAGCAGAGTGAGCCGCGTTGTTATAGGCAAACTCCGCCATGGACAGATGAGCAACCCAGTCAGTCTGACACTTGGAGACATAACACCTGAGGAACTGCTCCAAGGACTGGTTCACCCTTTCAGTCTGCCCATTAGACTGCGGATGGTAGCCTGACGACAAGCTGACAGAAATCTGGAGATCGGAACAAAATGCCCTCCAGAATTTGGCCACAAACTGGGATCCGCGGTCAGAGACCACATCAAGTGGCAACCCGTGGAGACGCACAACATGCAGCATAAATAATTCAGACAGGCGTCTGGCTGATGGCAGCCCAACCAGTGGAACGAAGTGCGCCATCTTCGAAAACCTGTCAACGACAACCCAGATGGCTGTCATCCCCGAGGATTTGGGCAAGTCCACCACAAAATCCATTGAAATGTGGGTCCATGGCTTAGATGGGATAGAGAGTGGATGTAATGGGCCAACAGGAACCCCTCTAGGAGTCTTATTTCGGGCACAGATGTCACATGCCCGAACCCACTGATCCACATCCTTAGCCACCGAGGGCCACCACACCGCCCTAGATAGCAACTCCCGAGTTCTGGCAATACCCGGGTGACCTGCCGACTTCTTGGCATGGAATTCCAGGAACACTCGCTGTCTTAACCTAGGAGGCACAAACAAAAGACCTACCGGAAGGTCTGGAGGAGCCTGCTCCTGTGCTCTAAGGACTAATGATAAGAGGTCCTGGGTAATGCCCACTTTAATACATGATGGGGAAACAATGGGCAACGGCTCCTCGGTGGTCTCCTGGATTGGAGCAAAACTCCGCGAGAGCGCATCAGCCTTGATGTTTTTTGACCCAGGGCGATATGTTATCAAAAAATTAAAGCGAGCAAAAAACAAAGCCCATCGTGCCTGCCTGGCATTGAGACGCTTCGCTGACTCTAAATATGCCAGATTCTTATGGTCAGTGAGAATTGAGACCACAAACTTAGCCCCCTCAAGCCAGTGTCTCCACTCCTCGAGTGCATCCTTAATAGCCAACAATTCCCGGTTACCCACGTCATAATTCATCTCGGCAGGCGAAAATTTACGGGAAAAGTAAGCACAGGGATGAAGGCGATTATCAGACACTCCCATCTGAGAAAGCACTGCCCCAATACCCATCTCAGAGGCATCCACCTCCACCACAAAAGGACGCTCTGGATCTGGGTGTCGCAGCACCTTGGCCGAAACAAATGCCCTTTTGAGACGGGCAAAAGCCGCTTTAGCCTCACAAGACCAGTGAGCAACATCCGCCCCTTTCTTAGTGAGTGCCACCAAGGGCGCCACTATAGACGAAAATCCAGCGATAAATCGTCTATAAAAATTCGCAAAGCCCAGGAAACGCTGAAGCGCCTTCAAACTAGTGGGCTGCACCCAATCCAGGACTGCCTGTACCTTGGAACCCTCCATTTGGAAACCTTCTGGGGAGATAATATATCCTAGAAATGCGATTTGCTGAACTTCAAATTCGCACTTCTCCAGCTTTGCCCCAAGCCGGTGGTCTCTGAGTTTCTGGAGGACTAAGCGTACATGCTTCCGATGTTCCTCCAGGGAATGGGAGAAGATTAGGATGTCATCTAAGTATACAACTAAGAATCTATCCAAATATTCCCTGAGCACATCATTCATGAAATCCTGGAAGACTGCCGGGGCATTACAGAGCCCAAAAGGCATCACCAAATATTCATAATGCCCTGAGTGGGTATTAAAGGCAGTCTTCCATTCATCCCCCTCTCTTATTCGGATTAGATTGTACGCACCGCGTAGGTCAATCTTAGAAAAAATGGTGGCAGTACGAAGCTGGTCAAACAAGACCGAAATGAGAGGCAGTGGGTATGAGTTTTTAATCGTGATACGGTTCAATTCCCTGAAGTCGATGCAGGGTCGCAACGAACCGTCCTTTTTACCCACGAAGAAGAACCCCGACCCAACTGGAGACTGTGAAGGTCTGATAAATCCCTTAGCCAAGTTCTCCTGAATGTACTCTGCCATAGCCTGAGTCTCAGGACGTGACAGGGAGTACAACCTGCTCTTGGGAAGCTTAGCATTTGGCAACAAATCAATGGCACAGTCATAGGGGCGATGGGGAGGTAGTACCTCTGCAACTTTTTTGGAGAACACGTCCGCAAAATCTGCATAACACCCTGGCAATCCTGGCAAACTTAGCTGCGAGAGCCTGACTGGAAGGCTCAAGCAACTCCTGAAACAATCAGTACCCCAACTAAGAATCTCCCCAGAGACCCAGTCAAATTGAGGATTGTGGGCCCTTAACCAGGGTAACCCCAACACCAATGGGGCAAAAGTACAGACAGTCACATAAAAGGACAATTTTTCAGAGTGTGTGGCTCCAATAAACAAAGAAATCTGGCTAGTGCAAGAGGTAATTTTACCTTGGGATAATGGTTCCCCGTTTAACCCACAAATCTCAATTTCCGATGCCAAGGGTACTAAGGGAACAGAGTGTTTCAGGGCGAATTGGCGGTCCATAAAAACCCCGTCGGCCCCACTGTCCACAAAGGCCTCAGTCTTGACAGTTTGACCGAGGCTCTTCAAGGTCACCGGAATGATAAAAGTCTTCTTGGGAAATTCTGACTTCTGGCCTGACAGGATATTTCCCATCACCCTCAGGCCCTGAAGTTTTCTGGCTTTTCTGGGCATGATACTACCACATGACCTTTATTCCCACAGTACAAACACAACCCCTGCTGTCTCCTCCGCGTCTTCTCACGCGAGGAGAGGCGGGTAGCCCCAATCTGCATAGGCTCCTCAGAAAATTCCTCGGAGTCTGAGGTTCCCTTGGGAAGGAAGGAAAGCTCAGTCTCCCTTTCAAACCTACGCTCTCTCAGCCGTCTATCCACCCGGATGGATAACTGCATGAGCTGATCCAAGCTATCAGGCAAGGGATATTGTACCAGTTGGTCCTTTATCTGGTTAGAAAGACCTCTTCGGTACTGGTGTCTCAGGGCTGGGTCATTCCACTGGGTATCATGGGCCAACCTCCGAAACTCCGTACAGTAAACCTCAACTGGCCTGCGCCCTTGCTTAAGGATCGAAATCTGAGCCTCGGCTGAGGCCGTCTTGTCAGGGTCATCATACAACATGCCCAGTGCCGTAAAAAAAGCATCAACACTTTTAAGCGACGGACAGTCAGGCTGCAACCCATATGCCCAGACCTGTGGGTCTCCTTGTAGCAAGGAAATCACTATGCCCACCCGCTGAATCTCCGACCCAGAAGACTGAGGCCTAAGCCGGAAGTATAGCTTGCAGCTCTCCTTGAAACAAAAGAACTGCGAGCGATCTCCAGAAAAACGATCCGGGAGATTTACTTTCGGCTCCTTAACCCCTGCAGGTGCTGCTGCTGCGGGAGCTCCGCCAGCAGCCTGGGAGGTGTGCATTTTAATGGACAAATCATTAAATTGTCGAGTCAGGACCTGCACCTGATCGACCGACCACCTGTTGCAACGTATTTTGAGGGGTATGCTCCATATTCCCACAAAATTTCAACAGGAGTATTAGGCTGCTGAATATGTTATGCACACCAGTGCCAGCAGGAAAGTACTGGTGTCAGAACTGTTATGCACTCCAGTGTCTGCAGGAATGTACTGGTGTTTGAACTGTTATGCAAAACAGATGGACTCACAGACAAACTGGGGGATATGACATAACGTACACAGAAGGTGATAGGGTAACAAAATACACACAAAGTGAACAGAGAAGCCCAGAGGCTAAGGAACTGGGTATCTCCCTTGTATTAGAACTGCTAAGATGGAAAAAGCAAGATGTTGTGTTTTAATACGTAGAGTACCCGAAATGCTGTTGCTAAGGGCAACAGCAAAACCCTAAAGGGTTACCAACGGGTGTGGCAGTAAACTCCTTGGTCAGAGATGGAATGATAGACACAAGGAGTATCTCCACAATCCAAATTCTCACTTGCAGTGCACAGGTTTTAGCTTACTGCCACTAAACTGACCCCTGACACCTAGCACAGTGAGACAGGATTAGACAGGCAAGTCTTAGAATACAGCCGCAAACTTGCTAAGTTCACAGAGTAGTAACAGAACCCCAGCAAGCTAAACGACTGACTCCAGTCTTACTGCTAGGTCTGGATTGGCAGAGTGTAATACCAAATTCCCAGGCCTATTTGCAGTAAGCAACAAACAAATACAAAGCTACACAGTACTGGCTAACGTTCATGAACTGACTAACCAACAAAGATTCAGCAGCATCTGCTTACCCTGAAAAGAGGCCTTATAAAGCAGGTGCTGTCCACGCCCCACTCAGACCTCACAGACTGTGAGCACAAAAACCAGCACCGGATCCCCTGCCGTGCACAGAGCCTATAACCACTGCACAGCAAAAGACCCGAACCGGAGTATCAGCTGCGCTCAGGTTACTCCACTAGCACTTGTCTCCCGGTTGCCATGACGACGTGGCAGCACAGGGCAGGAGACCCTAACAAGGACGTGGCTGGCGTCCTCTCCGTTTAGATAGAGAGTGAGACACTTGATTTACTGGAGCATTAGGAGTACTCAGAGAGTGCAGAGTTTTGCTGATAGTTATACTAGTGACCACCAGTTTTATTTATTATTTAATATAATCCGTTCTCTGCCTGAAAAAAAAGATACACAGTCACATAACATATCTGTGCCCAGCCTCAGTGTGCTGCATGATAATATCATCTATGTATATTAGAGATGAGCGCCTGAAATTTTTCGGGTTTTGTGTTTTGGTTTTGGGTTCGGTTCCGCGGCCGTGTTTTGGGTTCGAACGCGTTTTGGCAAAACCTCACCGAATTTTTTTTGTCGGATTCGGGTGTGTTTTGGATTCGGGTGTTTTTTTCAAAAAACACTAAAAAACAGCTTAAATCATAGAATTTGGGGGTCATTTTGATCCCAAAGTATTATTAACCTCAAAAACCATAATTTACACTCATTTTCAGTCTATTCTGAATACCTCACACCTCACAATATTATTTTTAGTCCTAAAATTTGCACCGAGGTCGCTGTGTGAGTAAGATAAGCGACCCTAGTGGCCGACACAAACACCGGGCCCATCTAGGAGTGGCACTGCAGTGTCACGCAGGATGTCCCTTCCAAAAAACCCTCCCCAAACAGCACATGACGCAAAGAAAAAAAGAGGCGCAATGAGGTAGCTGTGTGAGTAAGATTAGCGACCCTAGTGGCCGACACAAACACCGGGCCCATCTAGGAGTGGCACTGCAGTGTCACGCAGGATGGCCCTTCCAAAAAACCCTCCCCAAACAGCACATGACGCAAAGAAAAAAAGAGGCGCAATGAGGTAGCTGTGTGAGTAAGATTAGCGACCCTAGTGGCCGACACAAACACCGGGCCCATCTAGGAGTGGCACTGCAGTGTCACGCAGGATGTCCCTTCCAAAAAACCCTCCCCAAACAGCACATGACGCAAAGAAAAAAAGAGGCGCAATGAGGTAGCTGTGTGAGTAAGATTAGCGACCCTAGTGGCTGACACAAACACCGGGCCCATCTAGGAGTGGCACTGCAGTGTCACGCAGGATGTCCCTTCCAAAAAACCCTCCCCAAACAGCACATGACGCAAAGAAAAAAAGAGGCGCAATGAGGTAGCTGACTGTGTGAGTAAGATTAGTGACCCTAGTGGCCGACACAAACACCGGGCCCATTTAGGAGTGGCACTGCAGTGTCACGCAGGATGTCCCTTCCAAAAAACCCTCCCCAATCAGCACATGATGCAAAGAAAAAGAAAAGAAAAAAGAGGTGCAAGATGGAATTGTCCTTGGGCCCTCCCACCCACCCTTATGTTGTATAAACAAAACAGGACATGCACACTTTAACCAACCCATCATTTCAGTGACAGGGTCTGCCACACGACTGTGACTGATATGACGGGTTGGTTTGGACCCCCCCCAAAAAAGAAGCAATTAATCTCTCCTTGCACAAACTGGCTCTACAGCGGCAAGATGTCCACCTCATCATCACCCTCCGATATATCACCGTGTACATCCCCCTCCTCACAGATTATCAATTCGTCCCCACTGGAATCCACCATCTCAGCTCCCTGTGTACTTTGTGGAGGCAATTGCTGCTGGTCAATGTCTCCGCGGAGGAATTGATTATAATTCATTTTAATGAACATCATCTTCTCCACATTTTCTGGATGTAACCTCGTATGCCGATTGCTGACAAGGTGAGCGGCGGCACTAAACACTCTTTCGGAGTACACACTTGTGGGAGGGCAACTTAGGTAGAATAAAGCCAGTTTGTGCAAGGGCCTCCAAATTGCCTCTTTTTCCTGCCAGTATAAGTACGGACTGTGTGACGTGCCTACTTGGATGCGGTCACTCATATAATCCTCCACCATTCTATCAATGTTGAGAGAATCATATGCAGTGACAGTAGACGACATGTCCGTAATCGTTGTCAGGTCCTTCAGTCCGGACCAGATGTCAGCATCAGCAGTCGCTCCAGACTGCCCTGCATCACCGCCAGCGGGTGGGCTCGGAATTCTGAGCCTTTTCCTCGCACCCCCAGTTGCGGGAGAATGTGAAGGAGGAGATGTTGACAGGTCGCGTTCCGCTTGACTTGACAATTTTGTCACCAGCAGGTCTTTCAACCCCAGCAGACTTGTGTCTGCCGGAAAGAGAGATCCAAGGTAGGCTTTAAATCTAGGATCGAGCACGGTGGCCAAAATGTAGTGCTCTGATTTCAACAGATTGACCACCCGTGAATCCTTGTTAAGCGAATTAAGGGCTCCATCCACAAGTCCCACATGCCTAGCGGAATCGCTCCGTGTTAGCTCCTCCTTCAATGTCTCCAGCTTCTTCTGCAAAAGCCTGATGAGGGGAATGACCTGACTCAGGCTGGCAGTGTCTGAACTGACTTCACGTGTGGCAAGTTCAAAGGGCATCAGAACCTTGCACAACGTTGAAATCATTCTCCACTGCGCTTGAGACAGGTGCATTCCACCTACTATATCGTGCTCAATTGTATAGGCTTGAATGGCCTTTTGCTGCTCCTCCAACCTCTGAAGCATATAGAGGGTTGAATTCCACCTCGTTACCACTTCTTGCTTCAGATGATGGCAGGGCAGGTTCAGTAGTTTTTGGTGGTGCTCCAGTCTTCTGTACGTGGTGCCTGTACGCCGAAAGTGTCCCGCAATTCTTCTGGCCACCGACAGCATCTCTTGCACGCCCCTGTCGTTTTTAAAAAAATTCTGCACCACCAAATTCAAGGTATGTGCAAAACATGGGACGTGCTGGAATTTGCCCATATTTAATGCACACACAATATTGCTGGCGTTGTCCGATGCCACAAATCCACAGGAGAGTCCAATTGGGGTAAGCCATTCCGCGATGATCTTCCTCAGTTGCCGTAAGAGGTTTTCAGCTGTGTGCGTATTCTGGAAAGCGGTGATACAAAGCGTAGCCTGCCTAGGAAAGAGTTGGCGTTTGCGAGATGCTGCTACTGGTGCCGCCGCTGCTGTTCTTGCGGCGGGAGTCCATACATCTACCCAGTGGGCTGTCACAGTCATATAGTCCTGACCCTGCCCTGCTCCACTTGTCCACATGTCCGTGGTTAAGTGGACATTGGGTACAACTGCATTTTTTAGGAGACTGGTGAGTCTTTTTCTGACGTCCATGTACATTCTCGGTATCGCCTGCCTAGAGAAGTGGAACCTAGATGGTATTTGGTAACGGGGGCACACTGCCTCAATAAATTGTCTAGTTCCCTGTGAACTAACGGCGGATACCGGACGCACGTCTAACACCAACATAGTTGTCAAGGCCTCAGTTATCCGCTTTGCAGCAGGATGACTGCTGTGATATTTCATCTTCCTCGCAAAGGACTGTTGAACAGTCAATTGCTTACTGGAAGTAGTACAAGTGGGCTTACGACTTCCCCTCTGGGATGACCATCGACTCCCAGCAGCAACAACAGCAGCGCCAGCAGCAGTAGGCGTTACACGCAAGGATGCATTGGAGGAATCCCAGGCAGGAGAGGAATCGTCAGAATTGCCAGTGACATGGCCTGCAGGACTATTGGCATTCCTGGGGAAGGAGGAAATTGACACTGAGGGAGTTGGTGGGGTGGTTTGCGTGAGCTTGGTTACAAGAGGAAGGGATTTACTGGTCAGTGGACTGCTTCCGCTGTCACCCAAAGTTTTTGAACTTGTCACTGACTTATTATGAATGCGCTGCAGGTGACGTATAAGGGAGGATGTTCCGAGGTGGTTAACGTCCTTACCCCTACTTATTACAGCTTGACAAAGGGAACACACGGCTTGACACCTGTTGTCCGCATTTCTGTTGAAATACCTCCACACCGAAGAGCTGATTTTTTTGGTATTTTCACCTGGCATGTCAACGGCCATATTCCTCCCACGGACAACAGGTGTCTTCCCGGGTGCCTGACTTAAACAAACCACCTCACCATCAGAATCCTCCTGGTCAATTTCCTCCCCAGCGCCAGCAACACCCATATCCTCCTCATCCTGGTGTACTTCAACACTGACATCTTCAATCTGACTATCAGGAACTGGACTGCGGGTGCTCCTTCCAGCACTTGCAGGGGGCGTGCAAATGGTGGAAGGCGCATGCTCTTCACGTCCAGTGTTGGGAAGGTCAGGCATCGCAACCGACACAATTGGACTCTCCTTGTGGATTTGGGATTTCGAAGAATGCACAGTTCTTTGCTGTGCTGCTTTTGCCAGCTTGAGTCTTTTCATTTTTCTAGCGAGAGGCTGAGTGCTTCCATCCTCATGTGAAGCTGAACCACTAGCCATGAACATAGGCCAGGGCCTCAGCCGTTCCTTGCCACTCCGTGTCGTAAATGGCATATTGGCAAGTTTACGCTTCTCCTCCGACAATTTTATTTTAGGTTTTGGAGTCCTTTTTTTTCTGATATTTGGTGTTTTGGATTTGACATGCTCTGTACTATGACATTGGGCATCGGCCTTGGCAGACGACGTTGCTGGCATTTCATCGTCTCGGCCATGACTAGTGGCAGCAGCTTCAGCACGAGGTGGAAGTGGATCTTGATCTTTCCCTAATTTTGGAACCTCAACATTTTTGTTCTCCATATTTTAATAGGCACAACTAAAAGGCACCTCAGGTAAACAATGGAGATGGATACTAGTATACAATTATGGACTGCCTGCCGAGTGCAGACACAGAGGTAGCCACAGCCGTGAACTACCGTACTGTACTGTGTCTGCTGCTAATATAGACTGGTTGATAAAGAGATGTCTATGTAACTATGTATGTATAAAGAAGAAAGAAAAAAAAACCACGGTTAGGTGGTATACAATTATGGACGGACTGCCTGCCGAGTGCAGACACAGAGGTAGCCACAGCCGTGAACTACCGTACTGTACTGTGTCTGCTGCTAATAATATAGACTGGTTGATAAAGAGATGTCGTAGTAGTATGTATGTATAAAGAAGAAAGAAAAAAAAACCACGGTTAGGTGGTATACAATTATGGACGGACTGCCTGCCGAGTGCAGACACAGAGGTAGCCACAGCCGTGAACTACCGTACTGTACTGTGTCTGCTGCTAATATAGACTGGTTGATAAAGAGATGTCTATGTAACTATGTATGTATAAAGAAGAAAGAAAAAAAAACCACGGTTAGGTGGTATACAATTATGGATGGACTGCCTGCCGAGTGCAGACACAGAGGTAGCCACAGCCGTGAACTACCGTACTGTACTGTGTCTGCTGCTAATATAGACTGGTTGATAAAGAGATGTCTATGTAACTATGTATGTATAAAGAAGAAAGAAAAAAAAAACACGGTTAGGTGGTATACAATTATGGACGGACTGCCTGCCGAGTGCAGACACAGAGGTAGCCACAGCCGTGAACTACCGTACTGTACTGTGTCTGCTGCTAATATAGACTGGTTGATAAAGAGATGTCGTAGTAGTATGTATGTATAAAGAAGAAAAAAAAACCACGGTTAGGTGGTATACAATTATGGACGGACTGCCTGCCGAGTGCAGACACAGAGGTAGCCACAGCCGTGAACTACCGTACTGTGTCTGCTGCGACTGGATGATAAATGATATAAAATATATATATATATCACTACTGCAGCCGGACAGGTATATATTATATATTATATAATGACGGACCTGCTGGACACTGTCTGTCAGCAGAATGAGTTTTATTTTTATAGAATAAAAAAAAAAACAACACACAAGTGAAGTCACACGACGAGTGTTTAACTTTTTCAGGCAATCACAATATAAGTATACTACTAACTATACTGGTGGTCAGTGTGGTCAGGTCACTGGTCAGTCACACTGGCAGTGGCACTCCTGCAGCAAAAGTGTGCACTGTTTAATTTTAATATAATATTATGTACTCCTGGCTCCTGCTATAACCTATAACTGGCACTGCAGTGCTCCCCAGTCTCCCCCACAATTATAAGCTGTGTGAGCTGAGCAGTCAGACAGATATATAATATATATAGATGATGCAGCACACTGGGCTGAGCCTGAGCAGTGCACACAGATATGGTATGTGACTGAGTCACTGTGTGTATCGCTTTTTCAGGCAGAGAACGGATATATTAAATAAACTGCACTGTCTGGTGGTCACTCACTATATAATATTATGTACTCCTGGCTCCTGCTATAACCTATAACTGGCACTGCAGTGCTCCCCAGTCTCCCCCACAATTATAAGCTGTGTGAGCTGAGCAGTCAGACAGATATATAATATATATAGATGATGCAGCACACTGGGCTGAGCCTGAGCAGTGCACACAGATATGGTATGTGACTGAGTCACTGTGTGTATCGCTTTTTTCAGGCAGAGAACGGATATATTAAATAAACTGCACTGTCTGGTGGTCACTCACTAGTAAACTCTCTGCACTCTCTACACTTCTACAGTACTCCTCCTAGTCCTAAGCTCCAGTAAATCTCTCTCTCTTATAATCTAAATGGAGAGGACGCCAGCCACGTCCTCTCCCTATCAATCTCAATGCACGTGTGAAAATGGCGGCGACGCGCGGCTCCTTATATAGAATCCGAGTCTCGCGAGAATCCGACAGCGTCATGATGACGTTCGGGCGCGCTCGGGTTAACCGAGCAAGGCGGGAGGATCCGAGTCTGCTCGGACCCGTGAAAAAAACCATGAAGTTCGGGCGGGTTCGGATTCAGAGAAACCGAACCCGCTCATCTCTAATGTATATCTGACTGTGCTGAGTAGTGCTCACTGCTCACACAGCTTAATTGTGGGGGAGACTGGGGAGCAGTTATAGCAGGAGTACATATTTAACAGTGCACACTTTTGCTGCCAGAGTGCCAGTGTGACTGACCAGCAGTGACCACCAGTATATTGTCTGCCTGAAAAAGTTAAACACTCGTGTGGTGTTTTTTTTTTTTATTCTATAAACGCATTCTGCTGACAGTGTCCAGCAGGTCCGTCATTCATTATATTTCTATCTTCTTCATACTAGTAGTTTAGGAGTCTGCAGTGCTGACAGTGTCCAGCAGGTCCGTCATTATACAATATATACCTGTCCTGCAGTAGTGATATATATATATTTTTTATATCAGTATCATCCAGTCTATACTAGCAGACGCAGTACGGTAGTCCACGGCTGTAGCTACCTCTGTGTCGGCAGTCGCTCGTCCATAATTGTATACCTACCTGTGGTGGTTTTTTTTTTTTCAATCTTCTTCATACTAGTAGTTTAGGAGTCTGCAGTGCTGACAGTGTCCAGCAGGTCCGTCATTATACAATATATACCTGTCCTGCAGTAGTGATATATATATATTTTTTATATCATTATCATCCAGTCTATACTAGCAGACGCAGTACGGTAGTCCATGGCTGTAGCTACCTCTGTGTCGGCAGTCGCTCGTCCATAATTGTATACCTACCTGTGGTGGGGTTTTTTTTTCAATCTTCTTCATACTAGTAGTTTAGGAGTCTGCAGTGCTGACAGTGTCCAGCAGGTCCGTCATTATACAATATATACCTGTCCTGCAGTAGTGATATATATATATTTTTTATATCATTATCATCCAGTCTATACTAGCAGACGCAGTACGGTAGTCCACGGCTGTAGCTACCTCTGTGTCGGCAGTCGCTCGTCCATAATTGTATACCTACCTGTGGTGGGTTTTTTTTTCTATCTTCTTCATACTAGTAGTTTAGGAGTCTGCAGTGCTGACAGTGTCCAGCAGGTCCGTCATTATACAATATATACCTGTCCTGCAGTAGTGATATATATATATTTTTTATATCATTATCATCCAGTCTATACTAGCAGACGCAGTACGGTAGTCCACGGCTGTAGCTACCTCTGTGTCGGCAGTCGCTCGTCCATAATTGTATACCTACCTGTGGTGGGTTTTTTTTTCTATCTTCTTCATACTAGTAGTTTAGGAGTCTGCAGTGCTGACAGTGTCCAGCAGGTCCGTCATTATACAATATATACCTGTCCTGCAGTAGTGATATATATATATTTTTTATATCATTATCATCCAGTCTATACTAGCAGATGCAGTATGGTAGTCCACGGCTGTAGCTACTTCTGTGTCGGCAGTCGCTCGTCCATAATCGTATACCTACCTGTGGTGGTTTTTTTTTTTCTATCTTCTTCATACTAGTAGTTTAGGAGTCTGCAGTGCTGACAGTGTCCAGCAGGTCCGTCATTATACAATATATACCTGTCCTGCAGTAGTGATATATATATATTTTTTATATCATTATCATCCAGTCTATACTAGCAGACGCAGTACGGTAGTCCACGGCTGTAGCTACCTCTGTGTCGGCAGTCGCTCGTCCATAATTGTATACCTACCTGTGGTGGTTTTTTTTTTTTCAATCTTCTTCATACTAGTAGTTTAGGAGTCTGCAGTGCTGACAGTGTCCAGCAGGTCCGTCATTATACAATATATACCTGTCCTGCAGTAGTGATATATATATATTTTTTATATCATTATCATCCAGTCTATACTAGCAGACGCAGTACGGTAGTCCACGGCTGTAGCTACCTCTGTGTCGGCAGTCGCTCGTCCATAATTGTATACCTACCTGTGTTGGGGTTTTTTTTTCTATCTTCTTCATACTAGTAGTTTAGGAGTCTGCAGTGCTGACAGTGTCCAGCAGGTCCGTCATTATACAATATATACCTGTCCTGCAGTAGTGATATATATATATTTTTTATATCATTATCATCCAGTCTATACTAGCAGACGCAGTACGGTAGTCCACGGCTGTAGCTACCTCTGTGTCGGCAGTCGCTCGTCCATAATTGTATACCTACCTGTGGTGGGTTTTTTTTTCTATCTTCTTCATACTAGTAGTTTAGGAGTCAGCAGTGCTGACAGTGTCCAGCAGGTCCGTCATTATACAATATATACCTGTCCTGCAGTAGTGATATATATATTTTTTATATCATTATCATCCAGTCTATACTAGCAGATGCAGTACGGTAGTCCACGGCTGTAGCTACCTCTGTGTCGGCAGTCGCTCGTCATCCATAAGTATACTAGTATCCATCCATCTCCATTGTTTACCAGAGGTGCCTTTTAGTTGTGCCTATTAAAATATGGAGAACAAAAATGTTGAGGTTCCAAAAATAGGAAAAGATCAAGATCCACTTCCACCTCGTGCTGAAGCTGCTGCCACTAGTCATGGCCGAGACGATGAAATTCCATCAACGTCGTCTGCCAAGGCCGATGCCCAATGTCATAGTACAGAGCATGTAAAATCCAAAACACCTAATATCAGTAAAAAAAGGACTCAAAAATCTAAAATAAAATCGTCGGAGGAGAAGCGTAAACTTGCCAATATGCCATTCACCACATGGAGTGGCAAGGAACGGCTGAGGCCCTGGCCTATGTTCATGGCTAGTGGTTCAGCTTCACATGAGGATGGAAGCACTCAGCCTCTCGCTAGAAAAATGAAAAGACTTAAGCTGGCAAAAGCACAGCAAAGAACTGTGCGTTCTTCGAAATCACAAATCCACAAGGAGAGTCCAATTGTGTCGGTTGCGATGCCTGACCTTCCCAACACTGGACGTGAAGAGCATGCGCCTTCCACCATTTGCACGCCCCCTGCAAGTGCTGGAAGGAGCACCCGCAGTCCAGTTCCTGATAGTCAGATTGAAGATGTCAGTGTTGAAGTACACCAGGATGAGGAGGATATGGGTGTTGCTGGCGCTGGGGAGGAAATTGACCAGGAGGATTCTGATGGTGAGGTGGTTTGTTTAAGTCAGGCACCCGGGGAGACACCTGTTGTCCGTGGGAGGAATATGGCCATTGACATGCCTGGTGAAAATACCAAAAAAATCAGCTCTTCAGTGTGGAAGTATTTCAACAGAAATGCGGACAACATTTGTCAAGCCGTGTGTTGCCTTTGTCAAGCTGTAATAAGTAGGGGTAAGGACGTTAACCACCTCGGAACATCCTCCCTTATACGTCACCTGCAGCGCATTCATCATAAGTCAGTGACAAGTTCAAAAACTTTGGGCGACAGCGGAAGCAGTCCACTGACCAGTAAATCCCTTCCTCTTGTAACCAAGCTCACGCAAACCACCCCACCAACTCCCTCAGTGTCAATTTCCTCCTTCCCCAGGAATGCCAATAGTCCTGCAGGCCATGTCACTGGCAATTCTGACGAGTCCTCTCCTGCCTGGGATTCCTCCGATGCATCCTTGCGTGTAACACCTACTGCTGCTGGCACTGCTGTTGTTGCTGCTGGGAGTCGATCGTCATCCCAGAGGGGAAGTCGTAAGACCACTTTTACTACTTCCACCAAGCAATTGACTGTCCAACAGTCCTTTGCGAGGAAGATGAAATATCACAGCAGTCATCCTGCTGCAAAGCGGATAACTGAGGCCTTGGCATCCTGGGCGGTGAGAAACGTGGTTCCGGTATCCATCATTACTGCAGAGCCAACTAGAGACTTGTTGGAGGTACTGTGTCCCCGGTACCAAATACCATCTAGGTTCCATTTCTCTAGGCAGGCGATACCGAAAATGTACACAGACCTCAGAAAAAGAGTCACCAGTGTCCTAAAAAATGCAGTTGTACCCAATGTCCACTTAACCACGGACATGTGGACAAGTGGAGCAGGGCAGACTCAGGACTATATGACTGTGACAGCCCACTGGGTAGATGTATGGACTCCCGCCGCAAGAACAGCAGCGGCGGCACCAGTAGCAGCATCTCGCAAACGCCAACTCTTTCCTAGGCAGGCTACGCTTTGTATCAACACTTTCCAGAATACGCACACAGCTGAAAACCTCTTACGGCAACTGAGGAAGATCATCGCAGAATGGCTTACCCCAATTGGACTCTCCTGTGGATTTGTGGCATCGGACAACGCCAGCAATATTGTGTGTGCATTAAATCTGGGCAAATTCCAGCACGTCCCATGTTTTGCACATACCTTGAATTTGGTGGTGCAGAATTATTTAAAAACGACAGGGGCGTGCAAGAGATGCTGTCGGTGGCCAGAAGAATTGCGGCACACTTTCGGCGTACAGGCACCACGTACAGAAGACTGGAGCACCACCAAAAACGCCTGAACCTGCCCTGCCATCATCTGAAGCAAGAAGTGGTAACGAGGTGGAATTCAACCCTCTATATGCTTCAGAGGTTGGAGGAGCAGCAAAAGGCCATTCAAGCCTATACAACTGAGCACGATATAGGAGGTGGAATGCACCTGTCTCAAGCGCAGTGGAGAATGATTTCAACGTTGTGCAAGGTTCTGCAACCTTTTGAACTTGCCACACGTGAAGTCAGTTCAGACACTGCCAGCCTGAGTCAGGTCATTCCCCTCATCAGGCTTTTGCAGAAGAAGCTGGAGACATTGAAGGAGGAGCTAACACAGAGCGATTCCGCTAGGCATGTGGGACTTGTGGATGGAGCCCTTCATTCGCTTAACAAGGATTCACGGGTGGTCAATCTATTGAAATCAGAGCACTACATTTTGGCCACCGTGCTCGATCCTAGATTTAAAACCTACCTTGGATCTCTCTTTCCGGCAGACACAAGTCTGCTTGGGTTCAAAGAACTGCTGGTGAGAAAATTGTCAAGTCAAGCGGAACGCGACCTGTCAACATCTCCTCCTTCACATTCTCCCGCAACTGGGGGTGCGAGGAAAAGGCTCAGAATTCCGAGCCCACCCGCTGGCGGTGATGCAGGGCAGTCTGGAGCGACTGCTGATGCTGACATCTGGTCCGGACTGAAGGACCTGACAACGATTACGGACATGTCGTCTACTGTCACTGCATATGATTCTCTCCCCATTGAAAGAATGGTGGAGGATTATATGAGTGACCGCATCCAAGTAGGCACGTCAGACAGTCCTTACTTATACTGGCAGGAAAAAGAGGCAATTTGGAGGCCCTTGCACAAACTGGCTTTATTCTACCTAAGTTGCCCTCCCACAAGTGTGTACTCCGAAAGAGTGTTTAGTGCCGCCGCTCACCTTGTCAGCAATCGGCGTACGAGGTTACATCCAGAAAATGTGGAGAAGATGATGTTCATTAAAATGAATTATAATCAATTCCTCCGTGGAGACATTCACCAGCAGCAATTGCCTCCACAAAGTACACAGGGAGCTGAGATGGTGGATTCCAGTGGGGACGAATTGATAATCTGTGAGGAGGGGGATGTACACGGTGATATATCGGAGGATGATGATGAGGTGGACATCTTGCCTCTGTAGAGCCAGTTTGTGCAAGGAGAGATTAATTGCTTCTTTTTTGGTGGGGGTCCAAACCAACCCATCATTTCAGTCACAGTCGTGTGGCAGACCCTGTCACTGAAATGATGGGTTGATTAAAGTGTGCATGTCCTGTTTATACAACATAAGGGTGGGTGGGAGGGCCCAAGGACAATTCCATCTTGCACCTCTTTTTTCTTTCATTTTTCTTTGCGTCATGTGCTGTTTGGGGAGTAGTTTTTGGAAGGGCCATCCTGCGTGACACTGCAGTGCCACTCCTAGATGGGCCAGGTGTTTGTGTCGGCCACTTGGGTCGCTTATCTTAGTCACACAGCTACCTCATTGCGCCTCTTTTTTTCTTTGCGTCATGTGCTGTTTGGGTGGTGTTTTTTGGAAGGGCCATCCTGCGTGACACCGCAGTGCCACTCCTAGATGGGCCAGGTGTTTGTGTCGGCCACTAGGGTCGCTTAGCTTACTCACACAGCTACCTCATTGCGCCTCTTTTTTTTCTTCTTTGCATCATGTGCTGTGTGGGGGGTATTTTTCGGAAGGGCCATCCTGCGTGACACTGCAGTGCCACTCCTAGATGGGCCAGGTGTTTGTGTCGGCCACTTGGGTCGCTGAGCGTAGTCATCCAGCGACCTCGGTGCAAATTTTAGGACTAAAAATAATATTGTGAGGTGTGAGGTGTTCAGAATAGACTGAAAATGAGTGGAAATTATGGTTATTGAGGTTAATAATACTTTGGGATCAAAATGACCCCCAAATTCTATGATTTAAGCTGTTTTTTAGGGTTTTTTGAAAAAAACACCCAAATCCAAAACACACCCGAATCCGACAAAAAAAATTCGGTGAGGTTTTGCCTAAACGCGTTCGAACCCAAAACACGGCCGCGGAACCGAACCCAAAACCAAAACACAAAACCCGAAAAATTTCCGGTGCTCTTCACTACTTACTAAGCCTTGGACAGAGATAAAGAGGAAAGAGCTAAAGTACCAGCCAATCAGCTCCCAGTTGTAATTTTTCAAACCCAGCCTGCAACATGGCAGTACCTGATTGGTTGGTACCTTATCTCCGTCCACTTTATCTCTATCCAAGGCTTAGTAAATAGACCCGTGTTATTATCCGGTCTTGCTTTATTATCGTTGGTTCCCAATTATAATGCACAACAGAATATGCTGGCACTGTACAAGTAACTTTTAGTAAATAAATAATTGAGGGTGTTAGTAGAAATGTCCTATTTATTTGTGTATTAATTTGACTCCCTGCTTTTTGGCAAAGTGCATACTTCTATGCTTGGGGTTTTTAAAATAGAGCAGCAAATACAGGTTGAGTATCCCTTATCCAAAATGCTTGGGACCAGAAGTATTTTGGAATAATTGCATACCATAATGAGATATCATGGTGATGGGACCCAAGTCTATGCACAGAAGGCATTTCTGTTTCATATACACCTTATACACACAGCCTGAAGGTAATTTTAGCCAATATTTTTAATAACTTTGTGTATTAAACAAAGTTTGTGTACATTGAGCCATAAGAAAACCTTGTTATGTTGGCTACAGGGTAATTAATATTGAATATCTTACTATAAATGTATTCTTCTCAAATGTGCTTACTATGGACTCTATTCAGCATGGATCACAAAATTTAGAAAATGCAATCTAGAAGATTATCTAACAACTGCGCAGCGCTTGCATGATGCATGCGCACCTGCGATTTGCGATCATTTCTGCAAACACATTGTGCTTCAATGCAATCACATTTTCATTGACATTTTGGGGAGCAAACACGGCATTTTGTGGGTATGTTTGTAAAAATGCAGGCATTGCAAGTAGTGACGAGCGGGTTCGGTTCCTCGGAAACCGAACCCCCCCGAACTTCACCCATTTTACACGGGTCCGAGGCATACTCGGATTCTCCCGTATGGCTCGGTTAATACGAGCATGCCCGACCGTCATCATCCCGCTGTCGGATTCTCGCGAGATTCAGATTCTATATAAGCAGCCGTGCGTCGCCGCCATTTTCACTCGTGCATTGGAAATGTGGCTGGCGTCCTCTCCATGTATTAATCTTGATGCAAAAATATTTGTGCTTATTCCTTAATTGTGGGGACTGGGCAGCAGCTGTATTATATAGGAGGAGTACAGTGCAGAGTTTTGCTGACAGTGACCACCAGTATACGTTGTCTGCCTGAAAAACACTCCATATCTGTGCTCAGTGTGCTGCATATATCTGTGCTCACACTGCTTAATTGTGGGGACTGGGGAGCAGCTGTATTATATAGGAGGAGTACAGTGCAGAGTTTTGCTGACAGTGACCACCAGTATACGTTGTCTGCCTGAAAAACACTCCATATCTGTGCTCAGTGTGCTGCATATATCTGTGCTCACACTGCTTTATTGTGGGGACTGGGGACCAGCAGCTGTATTATATAGGAGGAGTACAGTGCAGAGTTTTGCTGACAGTGACCACCAGTATACGTTGTCTGCCTGAAAAACACTCCATATCTGTGCTCAGTGTGCTGCATATATCTGTGCTCACACTGCTTTATTGTGGGGACTGGGGACCACCAGTATATTATATAGGAGGAGTACAGTGCAGAGTTTTGCTGACAGTGACCACCAGTTTACGTTGTCTGCCTGAAAAACACTCCATATCTGTGCTCAGTGTGCTGCATATATCTGTGCTCACACTGCTTAATTGTGGGGACTGGGGAGCAGCTGTATTATATAGGAGGAGTACAGTGCAGAGTTTTGCTGACAGTGACCACCAGTATACGTTGTCTGCCTGAAAAACACTCCATATCTGTGCTCAGTGTGCTGCATATATCTGTGCTCACACTGCTTTATTGTGGGGACTGGGGACTACCAGTATATTATATAGGAGGAGTACAGTGCAAAGTTTTGCTGACAGTGACCACCAGTATACGTTGTCTGCCTGAAAAACATTCCATATCTGAGCTCAGTGTGCTGCATATATCTGTGCTCACACTGCTTAATTGTGGGGACTGGGGAGCAGCTGTATTATATAGGAGGAGTACAGTGCAGAGTTTTGCTGACACTTGCAGGGACGTGCAGTCAGGGGAGGCAGGGGAGGCAGTGCCTCCCCTGTCGTTAATAATTAAAATAATATAAAGAAGATACTTATGACACATATTCTGTGTCATAAGTATCTCCTTTATATCAATGTAACCATTATCCCTGTCTAAATGGGGTTGGGAGGCACCGATCGCGGTGCCTCCCGGTCAGATAGTGAAAAGTATGGGGAGCGGGGGGCGGGAGCGGGCGGGTCCTAGCAATGGGCATTAAAAGCCCATTGAAATAGCATAGGAAAGCGGCACCATTAGTGGTGCCGCTTTCACACAGGGACGTGCTTTCAACCTATGAAAGCACGTCCCCTGTCAGTCTGGCCACAGTGATTGGCCAGCGGATCCGTCACTGGATCCGCTGTCAATCACTGTTGTGGGCGCGGCGGAGGTGCGGGTGTCGGCGGAGGTGCTGGCGGCAGAGGTGCGGGTGTCGGCGGAGGTCCTGGCGGCGGAGGTGCAGGCGGCGGAGGTGTAGGCGGCGGAGGGCGGGTGACGGCGGAGTTGCGGGCGGCGGCGATGCAAAGTTTGGCAGCGGAGCGGTAACCCATTTCAAAAATGGCGCCTCAGCGTCATTTTTTAAATTGAAGATGGCCGCCGCGAGCCAATCACGGCTCGCTGCGTCATCGCTCCGCCCCCTATGGCTGACTTATATAAGTCAGCGCGAGGGAGCGGCTGTCAGTCCGACGGCGGAGGAGGAGCGGAGAAGAGCTCCTGAAGGCTGAAGATGCCGGAAGTCCTGGATGGGCGGCGGCTATGCAAAAGAGCTTAGCAGCCGCCGCCCACCAGGTGAAGACACTGGAAGTCCTGGGGAAGGCAGCGGCCATGCAAAAGTGCTTAATGGCCGCCACCTCCCAGGTGAAGACGCAGGAGGAAGACGCTGGAAGCCCTGGGGAGGTGGCGCCCCCCAGGTGAAGACGCCGGAAGCCCTGGGAGGCGGCGGCCATGCAAAAGAGCTTAAAGGCCGCCGCCCCCAGGTGAAGACCCTGTCAAATAAACTATTTTTTTTTTAAAGAGACAGGTGTTTTTATTTTAATATTTTCTTTACAGGTGGAGAACAGGTGCCAGCAGGCCATTTATGTCCGGGCATGCTGGCACTTGTGGTTCTCCATGTGCCAGCATGCTGGGGCAGGCTTGCTGGGACCTGTTGGCCACCTGTAAAGAACAATATTACTGTTCTTTACAGGTGGACCACAGGTGCCAGCGGGCCATTTATAGCCCTCATTCCGAGTTGTTCGCTCGGTATTTTTCATCGCATCGCAGTGAAAATCCGCTTAGTACGCATGCGCAATGTTCGCACTGCGACTGCGCCAAGTAACTTTACTATGAAGAAAGTAATTTTACTCACGGCTTTTTCTTCGCTCCGGCGATCGTAATGTGATTGACAGGAAATGGGTGTTACTGGGCGGAAACACGGCGTTTCAGGGGCGTGTGGCTGAAAACGCTACCGTTTCCGGAAAAAACGCAGGAGTGGCCGGGGAAACGGTGGGAGTGCCTGGGCGAACGCTGGGTGTGTTTGTGACGTCAACCAGGAACGACAAGCACTGAAATGATCGCACAGGCAGAGTAAGTCTGGAGCTACTCAGAAACTGCTAAGTAGTTAGTAATCGCAATATTGCGAATACATCGGTCGCAATTTTAAGAAGCTAAGATTCACTCCCAGTAGGCGGCGGCTTAGCGTGTGTAACTCTGCTAAATTCGCCTTGCGACCGATCAACTCGGAATGAGGGCCTATGTCCGGGCATGCTGGCACTTGTGGTTCTCCAAGTGCCAGCATGCTGGGCAGGCTTGCTGGGACCTGTAGGCCACCTGTCAAGAACAATATTAACTTTGAACCCCGCACCCACTGCCACCAGGGGTGCGGGGCATAGCACTGGGCTATCAGCCCAGTGCTGGTTATTGCTCGGGAGGGGGACCCCATGTTTATTTTTTGGGGTCCCCACTTCCGAGGAATTCCAGCCCTGGGCTGACTGGTTTGGGGGGGCAGATTAATGTTATGGCAGGGGGACCCCATACCAAGTGTCTCCCCTGCTATGGCATTACCCCGCCCTAGCTGGTTCTGCTCGGTGCTGGTTTCATGAATGTGGGGAGGGGGCTACACTTTTTTTTTCCCCACTCTATGGGGGGGGGGGGGGTGAAAGGCTGCTTGTGCCTCCCCAGCCACCGACCTCACCGCACGCCACTGGCTGACAGTGACCACCAGTATACGTTGTCTGCCTGAAAAACACTCCATATCTGTGCTCAGTGTGCTGCATATATCTGTGCTCACACTGCTTTATTGTGGGGACTGGGGACCACCAGTATATTAAATTGGAGGAGTACAGTGCAGAGTTTTGCTGACAGTGACCACCAGTATACGTTGTCTGCCTGAAAAACACTCCATATCTGTGCTTAGTGTGCTACATATATCTGTGCTCACACTGCTTTATTGTGGGGACTGGGGACCAGAAGTATTATATAGGAGGAGTACAGTGCAGAGTTTTGCTGACAGTGACCACCAGTATATATAGCAGTATGGTACGGAAGGCCACTGCTCTACCTACCTCTGTGTCGTCAAGTATACTATCCATCTAGATTCTATACCTGTGGTGCATTTTAGTTTTGCAGTTTGCTGACAGTGACCACCAGTATATGTAGCAGTACGGTACGGAAGGCCACTGCTCTACCTACCTCTGTGTCATCAAGTATACTATCCATCCATACCTGTGGTGCATTTCAGTTGTGCGCAGTATTTATAGTAGTAGGCCATTGCTATTGATACTGGCATATAATTCCACACATTAAAAAATGGAGAACAAAAATGTGGAGGTTAAAATAGGGAAAGATCAAAATCCACTTCCACCTCGTGCTGAAGCTGCTGCCACTAGTCATGGCCGAGACGATGAAATGCCATCAACGTCGCCTGCCAAGGCCGATGTCCAATGTCATAGTAGAGAGCATGTAAAATCCAAAAAACAAAAGTTCAGTCAAATTACTCAAAAATCAAAATTGAAAGCGTCTGATGAGAACCGTAAACTTGCCAATATGCCATTTACGACACGGAGTGGCAAGGAACGGCTGAGGCCCTGGCCTATGTTCATGGCTAGTGGTTCAGATTCACATGAGGATGGAAGCTCTCATCCTCTCGCTAGAAAAATGAAAAGACTTAAGCTGACAAAAGCACAGCAAAGAACTGTGCGTTCTTCTAAATCACAAATCCCCAAGGAGAGTCCAATTGTGTCGGTTGCGATGCCTGACCTTCCCAACACTGGACGGGAAGAGCTTGCGCCTTCCACCATTTGCACGCCCCCTGCAAGTGCTGGAAGGAGCACCCGCAGTCCAGTTCCTGATAGTCAAATTGAAGATATCACTGTTGAAGTACACCAGGATGAGGATATGGGTGTTGCTGGCGCTGGGGAGGAAATTGACCAGGAGGATTCTGATGGTGAGGTGGTTTGTTTAAGTCAGGCACCCGGGGAGACACCTGTTGTCCGTGGGACGAATATGGCCATTGACATGCCTGGTCAAAATACAAAAAAAATCACCTCATCGGTGTGGAATTATTTCAACACAAATGCGGACAACAGGTGTCAAGCCGTGTGTTGCCTTTGTCAAGCTGTAATAAGTAGGGGTAAGGACGTTAACCACCTAGGAACATCCTCCCTTATACGTCACCTGGTCCGCATTCATCAGAAGTCAGTGACAAGTTCAAAAACTTTGGATGACAGCGGAAGCAGTCCACTGACCACTAAATCCCTTCCTCTTGTAACCAAGCTCCTGCAAACCACACCACCAACTCCCTCAGCGTCAATTTCCACCTTACACAGGAAAGCCAATAGTCCTGCAGGTCATGTCACTGGCAAGTCTGACGCGTCCTCTCCTGCCTGGGATTCCTCCGATGCATCCTTGAGTGTAACGCCTACTGCTGCTGGCACTGCTGTTGTTGCTGCTGGGAGTCGATCGGCATCCCAGAGGGGAAGTCGTAAGACCACTTGTACTACTTCCAGTAAGCAATTGACTGTCCAACAGTCCTTTGCGAGGAAGATGAAATATCACAACAATCATCCTGCTGCAAAGTGGATAACTCAGGTCTTGTCAGCCTGGGTGGTGAGAAATGTGTTTCCGGTATCCACCGTTAATTCACAGGCAACTAGAGACTTGATTGAGGTACTGTGTCCCTGGTACCAAATACCATCTAGGTTCCATTTCTCTAGGCAGGCGATACCGAAAATGTACACAGACCTCAGAAAAAGAGTCACCAGTGTCCTAAAAAATGCAGTTGTACTCAATGTCCACTTAACCACGGACATGTGGACAAGTGGAGCAGGGCAGACTCAGGACTATATGACTGTGACAGCCCACTGGGTAGATGTATTGCCTCCTGCAGCAAGAACAGCAGCAGCGGCACCAGTAGCAGCATCTCGCAAACGCCAACTCGTTCCTAGGCAGGCTACGCTTTGTATCAACACTTTCCATAAGAGGCACACAGCTGACAACCTCTTACGGAAACTGAGGAACATCATCGCAGAATGGCTTACCCCAATTGGACTCTCCTGGGGATTTGTGACATCGGACAACGCCACCAATATTGTGCGTGCATTACATCTGGGCAAATTCCAGCACGTCCCATGTTTTGCACATACATTGAATTTGGTGGTGCAGAATTATTTAAAAAATGACTGGGGCATGCAAGAGATGCTGTTGGTGGCCCGAAGAATTGTGGGCCACTTTCGCCATTCAGCCACCGCGTGCCGAAGACTGGAGCACCAGCAAACAGTCCTGAACCTGCCCTGCCATCATCTGAAGCAAGAGGTGGTAACGAGGTGGAATTCAACCCTCTATATGCTTCAGAGGATGGAGGAGCAGCAAAAGGCCATTCAAGCCTATACATCTGCCCACGATATAGGCAAAGGAGGGGGAATGCACCTGTCTCAAGCGCAGTGGAGAATGATTTCAACGTTGTGCTAGGTTCTGCAACCCTTTGAACTTGCCACACGTGAAGTCAGTTCAGACACTGCCAGCCTGAGTCAGGTCATTCCCTTCATCAGGCTTTTGTAGAAGAAGCTGGAGACATTGAAGGAGGAGCTAACACAGAGCGATTCCGCTAGGCATGTGGGACTTGTGGATGGAGCCCTTAATTCGCTTACCCAGGATTCACGGGTGGTCAATCTGTTGAAATCAGAGCACTACATTTTGGCCACCGTGCTCGATCCTAGATTTAAAACCTACGTTGTATCTCTCTTTCCGGCAGACACAAGTCTGCAGAGGTTCAAAGACCTGCTGGTGAGAAAATTGTCAAGTCAAGCGGAACGTGACCCGTCAACAGCTCCTCCTTCACATTCTCCCGCAACTGGAGGTGCGAGGAAAAGGCTAAGAATTCCGAGCCCACCTGCTGGCGGTGATGCAGGGCAGTCTGGAGCGAGTGCTGACATCTGGTCCGGACTGAAGGACCTTCCAACGATTACTGACATGTCGTCTACTGTCACTGCATATGATTCTCTCCCCATTGAAAGAATGGTGGAGGATTATATGAGTGACCGCATCCAAGTAGGCACGTCAGACAGTCCGTACGTATACTGGCAGGAAAAAGAGGCAATTTGGAGGCCCTTGCACAAACTGGCTTTATTCTACCTAAGTTGCCCTCCCTCCAGTGTGTACTCCGAAAGAGTGTTTAGTGCAGCCGCTCACCAAGTCAGCAATCCGCGTACGAGGTTACTTCCAGAAAATGTGGAGAAGATGATGTTCATCAAAATGAATTATAATCAATTCCTCTGTGGAGACATTCACCAGCAATTGCCTCCAGAAAGTACACAGGGACCTGAGATGGTGGATTCCAGTGGGGACGAATTAATAATTTGTGAGGAGGGGGATGTACACAGTGAAAGGGGTGAGGAATCGGACGATGATGATGAGGTGGACATCTTGCCTCTGTAGAGCCAGTTTGTGCAAGGAGAGATTGATTGCTTCTTTTTTGGTGGGGGCCCAAACCAACCAGTCATTTCAGTCACAGTCGTGTGGCAGACCCTGTCGCTGAAATGATGGGTTCGTTAAAGTGTGCATGTCCTGTTTATACAACATAAGGGTGGGTGGGAGGGCCCGGGTGGGTGGGAGGGCCCAAGGACAATTCCATCTTGCACCTCTTTTTTCTTTCATTTTTCTTTGAATCATGTGCTGTTTGGGGACAATTTTTTTGAAGTGCCATCCTGCCTGACACTGCAGTGCCACTCCTAGATGGGCCAGGTCTTTGTGTCGGCCACTTGTGTCGCTTAGCTTAGTCACACAGCGACCTTGGTGCGCCTCTTTTTTTCTTTGCATCATGTGCTGTTTGGGATCAATTTTTTTGAAGTGCCATCCTGCCAGACACTGCAGTGCCACTCCTAGATGGGCCAGGTGTTTGTGTCGGCCACTTGTGTCGCTTAGCTTAGACATCCAGCGACCTCGGTGCAAATTTTAGGACTAAAAATAATATTGTGAGGTGTGAGGTGTTCAGAATAGACTGAAAATGAGTGGAAATTATGGTTATTGGGGTTAATATTACTATGGGATCAAAATGACCCCCAAATTCTATGATTTAAGCTGTTTTTGAGGTTTCTTTGTAATTAACACCCGAATCCAAAACACACCCGAATCCGACAAAAAATTTTCAGGGAAGTTTTGCCAAAACGCGTCCGAATCCAAAACACGGCCGCGGAACCGAATCCAAAACCAAAACACAAAACCCGAAAAATTTCCGGTGCACATCACTAATTGCAAGGTGTTTTTCAGGTTGGTGTCTGATGTCAGATATGAGCACTATCAGCCTGTTGTATTTGCAGAATTGTGGATGACTTTGCATGGCGCAGATGGAAAAACTCTTTGATGTTCCAATACTTGTTAATGGTTATGCAATCACAGCGCGCATTGCAATGCGCTCGCAATTTCTGCAATGGACATTTTTTCTTAATTTCTTGGCGGCAACTATTTGATCGCAGCAACTGCTTTTTAGAAAGTTTTGCGATCCGTGCTGAATGTGGTCCTATGGCTGTAGTGCTTATATGAGCTGATTTCGAGCTGGATAGTATATTTACACCCATATTCTGAGGTGTACACATCGCACCATGCCTACAGCTCTGTATCGATTATATATGTGCCAAGCTTACATAAGTATTACGTACATAGATACAAACCAAGTTATATGTACAAGAAAAAAGTTTTAACATTTGTTTTGATAGCAACACATGCATTCATTCACTTCTATTTAATTATTAAAAAAATCCATAGTGCAGCTGCTCTAATTGGGGGTAATTCAGTCCTGATCGCTCGCTAGCTGTTTTTTTGTAGCCCTGCATTCATATAGTCGCCGCCCACCGGGGAGTGTATTTTAGCTGTGCAAGTGATCCATCGCATGTGCAGCCAAATGGTACAAAAAGATTTTGTGCAGTTTCTGAGTAGCCCAGGACTTACTCAGCCGCTGCAATCACTTCAGCCTGTCCGGGACCGGAATTAACATCAGACACCCGCCCTGCAAACGCTTGGGAATGCCTGCATTTTTCCAACCACTTCCAGAAAACGGTCAGTTGACACCCACAAACATCATCTTTTTGTCAATCACCTTGCGATCGCCCGTGCAAATGAATTCTTCGCACAAATCCATCACAGAGCAATGAACAGCTTTGTACCTAAGCGACGTGCCTGTGCATTGCGGTGCATACACATGCGCATTGCGGTGCATATGCATGCGCTGTAAAAAATGCTAGCGAGCGATCAGGTCTGAATTACACCAATTGTTCTTATTACAAATGTGCTAGTGCTATCATCAACATCACCACCAGCAGCAGCAGCAGCATACATTTGTACCAACCTTGAGTCATCGCACTAACATACCTTTGCTGTACTCGGCCTACATTATAGTGCCATTTTACCTTGTCATTTCCTCCAGTGATGCCCCTGGTCACTAGCAGACGCACCTGTTAGATGCAAACAAATCTGCATATGTCAAATGCAAGTACTGTATCTGTTACAGTATATGCGGATTTTATGCTAGAGGCTCAAAGGGGTATATGCAATTGCGTTCGAATTGCAGCAAATGTCGAAAAACTGGGCATTTTCGACACCAAAAAAAATTCGACAATGCAATACAGTACTTTTCGACAAAAAAACAGACTTTTCAGATTCGACTTTTTGAAATTCGACAGTTCACAAATTCGACATGTCTGCAATGGTAAAAATGCAGCTTTTCGACAAAAGTATATTCAATTGAAGAATGTCGATTCGACAACAGTGCTTTTCGACAGTAATTCCGTCAATTTCATTCCGCCTCACTTTGCTGGCGGAATCTAATAAAAAAAATTAAAAACATGTTTTTTTTTTGTGTTTTTTTTTATTGCTAATAGCATATCTATTTATATTAGAAGGGATTAGGTACTTGGTTTGTCTATTAGGATTTACAACTGTTATTTATATATTTTTTTAAATAATATTTTTTTTTAACTGACTAAAATTGAGAGAGCATGGTTTTCAGTGGGAAGGGATGGGAATGGGTTAAAATTCTAAAAAAAATGCGTGGGGTCCCCCCTCCTAAGCATAACCAGCCTTGGGCTCTTTGAGCCGGTCCTGGTTGTAAAAATATGGGAAAAAATTGACTGGGGATCCCCCATATTTTTAGAACCAGCACTGGGCTCTGCGTCCGGTCCTGGTGCAAAAAATACAGGGGACAAAAAGCGTAGGGGTCCCCCATATTTTCAACACCAGCACCGGGCTCCACTAGCTGGAGAGATAATGCCACAGTCGGGGGACACTTTTATACCGGTCCCTGCGGCCGTGGCATTAAATCTCCAACTAGTCACCCCTGGCCGGGGTACCCTGGAGGAGTGGGGACCCCTTAAATCAAGGGGTCCCCCCCTCCAGCAACCCAAAGGCCAGGGGTGAAGCCCGAGGCTGTCCCCCCCATCCATGGGCTGCGGATGGGGGGCTGATAGCCTTGTGTAAAATCAAAGAATATTGTTTTTTTGCAGAAGAACTACAAGTCCCAGCAAGCCTCCCCGCAAGCTTGTACTTGGAGAATCATAAGTACCAGCATGCGGGGTGGGGAAACGGGCCCGCTGGTACCTGTAGTTCTATTGCAAAAAAAATACCCAAATAAAAACAGGACACGCACACCGTGAAAGTACAACTTTATTACATACATGCCGACACACACATACTTACCTATGTTCACACGCCGACCTCTGTCTACTTCTCCAAGTAGAATCCGGGGTACCTGAAAATAAAATTATACTCACCTAAATCCAGTGTGTCCTGTTCTTTTTTTGTAATCCACGTACTTGGCAAAAAAAACAAACCGCATACCCGAACCACGCACTGAAAGGGTTCCCATGTTTACACATGGGACCCCTTTCCCCGAATGCTGAGACCCCCCGTGACTCCTGTCACAGAGGGTCCCTTCAGCCAATCAGGGAGCGCCACTTCGTGGCACTCTCCTGATTGCCTATGCGCATCTGAGCTGGCAGACAGCGCATAGCAAAGCCGCTCCATTATAGTCAATGGTGGGAACTTTGTGGTCAGCGGTGAGGTTACCCGTGGTAAGCAATTTTTTTTAGGGTTTTTTAACCATTTTTGTGCCGTCCGAAAAGTCGAATCCAGGACGCACTTATCCGTCAATTGGTCCGTTTTTCGACAGCGGGACTGTCGAATCCGTTTTTTATTGAATATGTCGAATTCCGTCACCCACCGGCCGGAATTGGACGGTCGAATTGTGTCGAATTTAGAAACGGGCGAAAAAAAGCCGCAATTCGCTCGGAATTGCATATACCCCAAAATACTTTGGTTTCTGTGTTATACAGTTACAGCTGTATTTCAGTATTTTATATATTTGATAAATTATGATGTTGGAACTAAATTCCCTGGCTGAATTTTAAGCAGACACATAGTTTCCACCCTAAATTTGCAGTCTTTTAGAAGCTGATGCTCTGTTTGAAGCTCTAAAGCAACTTTTATGTTGTCATAGTAACAAAGCCTTATTCTACTATAGCCAAATGTCAATGGCATAATGATCATTTTCTATTAGACACAGGTGAATTTGTTGTACTGGAGGACAGATTTATTCTGGATGAATAAAGTTCATTCGTCCCTATTGCATATATGGCATTTGATTATTTTACCTTTAAGTTAAAGATTGTTTACTTTGAACTGAGAAAAAAAATGTTAAAACAAAATTTAGAGTCTATGAAATTTAAGACAAATGGATCTGCACAGTGTATACCAGTCATCACCCAGAGGCCAAGTCTAATCCCCAAACAGCTGGAACAGAGTGTACATAGTTAGAACTTTCCTATAACTTAATAAAGACATGTGTAGTATTGCTTTGCATGTTTACGAACAGTCATTTTCTATCTTGCCTTGTGGTAATTGTGACAAGAACATGTATTTGTCATGCACACTTAAAGGCTGCATGTTCATTAGTCGGGAATGGTCGATCATGTTATTGTCGATAGTCATTAGGTCGACCACTATTGGTCAACAATGACATGGTCGACATGGACACATGGCCGACACATGAAAATGGTTGGCACATGACAGGTCAACACAGGAAAGGGTCGACATGGATTTTTAAACTGTTTTGGTGTAATTTTTTCCGTAAGTGACCAGGAACCCCAATTAGTGTACCTCGTCCCCTTGCATGGCTCGCTTTGCTCACCATGCTGCGGGAAAGGTGCCTCACTCCGCTACCGCTGCGCTCGGCACAGGTTACTATTCCCAGTCGTAGTCCATGTGGATGGTAAAGTATGAAAAATGTAAAAAAAAATGTATTAAAAAAAGCCATGTCGACCTTTTCATATGTCGACTTGTCCATGTCAACCATGTCAATGTCAACCAACAGTGGTCGACCTAATGACTGTAGACCATCCAAATGGATACCCCATTAGTCATGGGGCATGGGTACTCATCACAGGAGTGATAGCAGCACTTTTTGCTGGACAGCTCCCTAGTCTCGTTCACTTACTTTTAAACAGAGATGTGCGGCTGGCACTTTTTGTGTTTTTTGTTTTGGTTTTGGTTTTGGTTCTAATTCCACTTTCGTGTTTTGGTTTGGTTTTACCAAAATCACCCTTTTGTGTTTCAGTTTTGGATCTGGATGAATTTTGAAAAAAACATAAAAATGGCTAAAATCACAGAATTTGGGGGTAATTTTGATCCTACGGTATTATTAACCTCAATAACATTCATTTCCACTCATTTCCAGTCTATTCTGAACACCTCTCACTATTGTTTTTAGGTCAAAAGGTTGCACGGAGGTTGCTGGATGACTAAGCTGCGCGACACAAGTGGACAACACAAACACCTGGTCCATCTAGGAGTAGCACTGCAGTGTCAGACAGGAGGGCAGATATAAAAAAAGGCCCCAAACAGCACATGATGCAAAGAAGAAAAAGAGGTGCACCGAGGTGGCTGTATGATTAAGCCAAGCAACACAAGTGTGCGGCACAAACACCTGGCCCACCTAGGACTGGCACTGCAGTGTCAGACAGGATGGCACTTTAAAAAAAAAGGCCCCAAACAGCACCTCATGCAAAGGTGTAGAAAAAGTGCAATGAGGTAGCTGTATGACTAAGCCAAGCGACACAAACAATTGGCTCATCTACGAGTGGCACTGAAGTGGTAGACAGGAGGGCAGATATAAAAAAAAGGCCCAAAACAGCACCTCATGCAAAGATGTAGAATAGGTGCAATGAGGTAGTTGTATGACTAAGCCAAGCGACACAAACAATTCCCACGGGAATTATACAGCAATATCACTGGAATTATATGGCAGTACCACTGGACATATATGGCAGTATCACTGGAATTATATGGCAGTACCACTGGACATATACAGAAGTGTCAGACAGGATGGCACTTTAAAAAAATAGTCCCCAAACAGCACATGATGCAAAGAAGAAAAAAAGGTGCAAGATGGAATTGTCCTTGGGCTCTACCACCCACCCTTATGTTGTATAAACAGGACATTTCAGCGACAGGGTCTGCCACACGACTGTGGCTGAAATGACTGGTTTGTTTGGGCCCCCACCAAAACAGAAGCAATCCATCTCTCCTTGCACAAACTGGCTCTACAGCGCCAAGATGTCGACCTCATCCTCCGATATCTCATCCCTTTCACTGTGTACATCCTCCTCCTTCTAGAGTATTAATTCGTCCCCACTAGAATCCACCATCACAGGTACTTTCTGTAGGCAATTACTGGTAAAGGTCTTCCCTGAGGAATTTATAACTTATTTTGATGAACATCATCTTCTCCACATTTTCTGGAAGTAACCTCCTATGCTGATCGCTGACAAGGTTACCGGCTGCACTAAAAACTCTTTTGGAGTACACACTGGATGGGGGGCAACTTAGGTAAACTTAAGCAAGTTTGTGCAAGGGCATCCAAATTGCCTCTTTTTCCTGCCAGTATACATACAGACTGTCTAACATGCCTACTTGGATGCTGTCACTCATATAATCCTCCACCATTATTTCAATGATGACAGAATCATATGCATTGACAGTAGACATGTCAGTAATCGTTGGCAGGTGCTTCAGTCTGGACCAGATGTCAGCTTTCGCTCCTGACTTCCCTGCATCACTGACAGCGGGTGGGCTCGGAAATCGTATCCTTTTCCTTGCAGCCCAATGGCGGGAGAAATTGAAGGAGGAGCTGTTGACGGGTCACATTCCGCTTGAGTTGACAGTTTACTCACCAGCAGGTCTTTGCACCTCTGCACACTTGTGTCTGCTGGAAAGAGAGATACAACGTAGGCTTAAAACCTAGCACGGTGGCCAAAATGTAGTGCTCTGATTTAACAGATTGACCACCCTTGAATCTTGGCAAAGCGAATGAAGGGCTCCATCCACAAGTCCCACATACTTAGCGGAATCTTTCCATCTTAGCACTTACTGTAATTTCTCCAGCTGCTTCTGCAAAAGCCTGATGAGGGGTATGACCTGACTCAAGCTGGCAGTTTCTGAACTGACTTCACGTGTGGCAAGTTCAAAGGGTTGGAGAACCTTGCACAAGACAGAAATCATTCTCCACTGCACTTGAGTCAGGTGCATCCCCCCTCCTTTGCCTATATCGTAGGTGGATGTATAGGCTTTAATGGCCTTTTGCTGCTCATCCATCCTCTGAAGCATATAAAGTGTTGAATTCCACCTCATTACCACCTCTTGCTTCAGTTGATGGCAGGGCAGGTTCAGGAGTGTTTGCTGATGCTCCAGTCTTTGGCAGAATGTCAAAAGTGGCCCACAATTTTTCGGGCCACCGACAGCATCTCCTGTACACCCCTGTCATTTTTCAAAAAATTCTGCACCACCAAATTAATTGTATGTGCAAATCATGGGACCTGCTGTAAGTTGCCCAGTTGTAATGCACGCACAATATTGGTGTAATGCACGCACAATATATCACATATCCCCAGGAGAGTATAAGTGGGGTAAGCCAATGTGCGATGATGTCCCTCAGTTTCTGTAAGAGGTTGTTAGCGGTGTGCCTCTTACGGAAAGTGGTGATACACAGCGTAGACTGCCTAGACTGATTGATGTTTCCCAGTATCATCCATCATGGTAAAGATCACTCACTTCTATGCAAAGTGGATTTATTCTGTGGAGAGAAAAAAACTTACCTGTGAATTAGAATTTCCTAGTATCATATGCTTTCCCTTTGATACAATTAGGCATAAAAGTTCATTTCCTAACAACGCAAGATCCATTCAGTGATAAAAGTGGTCGAGAATATCATATATGGGGGTGGTCTTCAGTATGCCGACTGACGGGATCCCGGCGCACAGTATACCGGCGCCGGGATCCCGACAGCCGGCATACCGACACTTATTCTCCCTCGTGAGGGTCCACGACCCCCCTGGAGGGAGAATAAAATAGTTTGGTGCGCGTAGCGCGCCACCGTGCCCGTAGCATGGCGAGCGCAGCGAGCCCGCAAGGGGCTCATTTGCGCTCGCCACACTGTCGGTAAGCCGGCGGTCGGGCTCCCGGCGCCTGTATGCTGGTCGCCGGGAGCCCGACCGCCGGCATATCGTAGTGAACCCCATATATGGGTATAAATCCCACATGCATGCAATTATTGCAATATGCCCCTGATGAAGTCTCTATGAGATGAAACGCATTGGATATTCTATCTTGTTCTGAGATGACCTCTAATCTGCAATATTGGAAGGAGGATATCACGAAAGAAGCATTTATGTATTTCATGTAAAAATCAGGCTCTCACTAATTGTACTAGAAGGCTGATACATTGAGAAATTTCTTGTATCCATATGAATATTGCTGATTGCTTATTTGTTTTATCATAATTTTTTAAATAAAAATATATATGGCTTGGAATTTATTGTTCATTTTATGATGGTTTGGTAAAATGATATTATCTTTATAACTAGAATAGGGAGCCTATAATCATTCCCTAGGGCGCCATTTACACTATTGTTTTGTATATTGTTCATCCCGGCTCTGTCTAACAGAGAGTTTAGTGCAAGAGGGCAGCCCATTAATCTGTCCTCACTTATTATACTGATTAATAAGCGCAACAAGGGAGTGTGATATATATATATATATATAGATCTCACATCAAACAAGCAGCGACACTCGGAGGCTTTATCATGGTGAAAAATCAAGTGTGAAATTTAATCCATATCACAGCAAGGCCAACGTTTCGGGGCTTGTTAATCCCTTTGTCAAGGTGAGTCAAAAGTGAAATACAAATAAAAACACATTACCTTATAGGGTGAAGAATACCCGCCCGCGGGAACTGAAGTGTGGGTTCGGGAACGCGCCATGCTTCCGTCCCGTGTGCAGGGTGCAGAGTGATGACGTCAGCCCGCAGTGGCGTGGTGCATCCCCCTTCCATTGGTGGCCTGCATCACCATGGCAACCTGGTCGTGGTCGCGCTAAGCTCTCCCGGCATCCTCGTTTCCTAGGTTACCCAGTCCGTGCAGGCACCCGACGTCAGAGTCTCCACTTGATCACTGCGGTACTGCAACAAACATCCAGTGCACAACGTGAAAATTATATACATAATTGGCAGTGGACATAATAGTGTTAAAACCTAGATAACATACAATATACACGTATAACTATGTAACCACGTAACCGTACTGTGCAACGATGGAAGCAATCATGAAACTTCTTATCTGTCACTATATACATATAAGTTGAATCAAGAACCAAACTGCTATCTAGTCTATACGTAATCCTCGATACCCCACATTGGGGATACTATTCTTATGTCAATGTTTCAATGGATATGAATCAATCCATGATGGTGTCGAACCTCGTCTGCCTAAAATACAATCCACTGCATTTTATCGTTCAGACCTTTGGGCTTCATAGTGTCCAGTGTATACATCCATTTGGCCTCCATAAGTAATAGGGGCCCATGTCGGTCACCACCTCTTAACCTTTTGGGGACGTGGTCAATAAGGGAAAAGCGTAGATCCTTCAAATCATGTCCATGCTCTACAAAGTGTTTGGCTACGGGCTGGTCCGTTGGTTTGCCCGTGAGGGCCGCTTTGACCGATGATTTTTGCATGGCAAACCACTCCCTTATGGTACGAATCGTTTTGACCACATACTGGAGCTGGCATGGGCATGTGATCAGATATATCACATGTGTTGTTGTACAGGACAATACATGGTTGATTTTGAATTATCTCCCTGTAGAGCAGGACGTAAAAGAGATACTGGTACTCATAAATTTGCAAGTGTCACACCCCAGGCATTGATAACACCCTGGTGTTTTGGCTAGAAAGGTAGAAGGTGTTACTTTGTCGAACCCGGTGATGTCGGTGTGTACAACCATGTCCTTAATATTTTTTCCTCTGGTGTAACATGTCATGGGCCTCTTATGTCTAAGCATAGACAAATTGCTATTGGTTGATGCGATGGGCCACAGGGCATTGAGTGCCCGAGGCACCACCGGGCTTGAGATATTATATTTCGTGACAAATGGTAGCATCTGTGTGCTGGCTTTGGGATGCTGCTCCAACAGTTTCTCCCTTGGTATCTCAGCGACTTCACGCTTGCTTTCCGTCAGAGCTTTTTGTTCATACCCCCTGGCCATAAATCGCGTCACTACCTCCGATAGTGCCTCCTCCATTTTGTCCGGTTCACTAGTAATCCTCGCTGCTCTAATCAACTGCGACTTGGGCAGACCTTTCTTCAGGGCTCTAGGGTGATGGTTGTTGTGTATCAATAAAGTGTTCTTGTCCGTCGGCTTATAGTATACCTCGGTCTGGATCTTGCCTTCCTTAATAGAAACCCATACATCCAAGTAATATGGGCCACTGGACTACTTTGCGCCGTGACTCTGATCGGAGATGGTCTACTATTAATGAATGTAATTAGCTGGTCAAAGCGTTCCTGTCCCCCAGACCATAAAATGAAGACGTCGTCTATATACCTGGAATAATGGAGAATATATTTAGCAGTCTCATGATTATCAAAAAACATGTGTTGTTCCTCCTGCAACATAAAAATATTCGCGAAGGATGGCAACACATTGCTGCCCATAGCGCAACCACTGGTTTGCTGAAAAAATTTCCCATCAAATAAAAAGTAGTTCCGCGTAAGTGTAAGTTCTAACAATTTGAGAAAGAGATCATGGTCGAGGGAACTCATCTTCATCCTAGTCAGAAACCCCTTCATAGCTAACAGACCCTCAGTTTGGGGTATGCATGTATATAAACTGCAGATATCAATGGTGCAGATCAATGTGCCCTGGGGAACTGCATTTATTAAATTCAAATTGTTTAAGAACATGGTAGTATCTTTAATAAAACCCCGCTGTTGAACTACTAGTGGTTGCAAAATGCTGTCTAAAAACATGGATATAGGTTGATACAAAGCCTTTTGTGCAGAAATGATCGGCCTCCCGGGTGGGTTGTTTCTGTCTTTATGAATTTTGGGTACCGTGAATAACACTGGCACTACCGGGATCTCCTGTTTCAGAGCCGCGCATAATTTGCTGGTTATTGTATTGGAAAGGCATGCTTGATCCAGAATGTTATCCACTTCTTCTTTATATCGCCCCGTAGGGTCCACCGGTAATCTCTGATATACTGTCTCATCAGCCAATTGTTTGTAAATTTCGGATTTGTAATCTGATAAATTCATGATAACGATCCCGCCCCCCTTATCGGCGGGACGGATCACAATGTCCTTGTAAGAACCCAGTTGCTTCAAAGCCCTGAATTCGGCCTTGGATAAGTTGTAGTGTGTGTTGGTTGACGCTGCTGTATATTTGGATACTGACTCATCTACCAATCGAATGAATGATTTGATAGATTAATTATTCGATGGTGGATCAAATCATGACTTGTGTATGGTGCTGATAAATGCTTGATGCGGATCCTGTAGTTCAGCTAATTGGTGACCTTGAAAAAACTCTTGCAGTCTGAGTTTGCGTGAGAACTTGTGTAATTCGATCTGCCAACCCAGGTCATCAAACTTATTGGTCGGAATAAAAGAGAGCCCATTATTCAATACTTTCACCTCAAGCTCACTTAGCTGGCGGTCCGATAAATTGTAAATTAGGTCTTCCTTTTGGACGAGGTGCTTCTGGATCCTGGCGTTTTGCTTGCCCCTGTGGGTGGGCGTCCTCTTGTTTTTGTGCCTGCCACGTCCGCAGGGGAGGTCCCTAAAGGGGCCCCGGCCTTGTCTGCTGGACCTTTGGAATCATTGACAGCAAACTCACTGTCACTGTTAGACGTGACTGGATCCTTGTAGCGATCCTCTCTCTTTTTGCGCCAGCTGTGCTTAGCCCTGTAATTATAGGGTTTGTGATTTCCGGGTTCCCCTCCTGAGATCCACCGGTAGACTTTGTTGGTCTCATAGTCCTCTTTCACAGTGAGATATTTATTTTGTTTGAACTTGATGAGCTCTTTTTTATATGTATCACATTGCTGCTGGATTTTGAGAACGGCAGCCTGATTGCTGTCCTTCTGGAGTGTAGTTCTGTGCATGGTTTCAAGTTGATGTATTTTATCCCTTATGATTTTAAGTTCTCGTGCCGATTCTTCTACCACGAGCAGTACTAGATCTAGACTGCACTTGTTGAGGATGCCTATCCACCTGTTACAGAATTCCACATTGAATCTGCCGATGGTCGGAACATTGCGTACACGGAAACCTCGTGGGATCATCTTGTCTCTGTGGTAGTTGGATAATGAGATTCCATGCATCAGATAATCACACTCGCGTCGCTTGAGTTTGATGAGTTGGTGATAAATATCGTCCATAGTAAGCTGTTCCTCAGCCTCCGCCAGACTTTCTGTGAAGTACAGGCGATCCGCATCAGCCTCCGTAAAGCTATATGCATCTGCTCCGGCTGCCGGCATGCCTCCAAATCCCATGGCGGTTTCCTGAGTCATCTTTTTCAATATGTATACAGTGACTTGCATCCAAATAATACAGTCCCTACTAAAAGTGTAAACTGCTGAAAGTGTCCATGTGCCAAAAAGAAAAAGTGCTCCAAGTGATATAAAGTGCTGTAGTGCTTCAGTGCTCGACTCTCGTGTCCTCTTCCTCCACAAAAGGGATTGGTAGTGTTCAGACCTTAAATGTCCTTAATCAAATGTAGGTTGGGGGTGCCTTGTCCCACATGGCTAATCGGGGTGCAGCTCCCTGTGAGCCTCTGCATATACTGTTTGTTGGACCGGCACTCACCCTTCAGCATTGCTTAGCTCCGGTGCCCTCTGGAAATATTGCATATATATCTCACATCAAACAAGCAGCGGCACTCGGAGGCTTTATCATGGTGAAAAATCAAGTGTGAAATTTAATCCATATCACAGCACGTTGTGCACTGGATGTTTGTTCTGGGACAAGGCATCCCCAACCTACATTTGATTAAGGACATTTAAGGTCTTAACACTACCAATCCCTTTTGTGGAGGAAGAGGACACGAGAGTCGAGCACTGAAGCACTACAGCACTTTATATTACTTGGAGCACTTTTTCTTTTTGGCACATGGACATTTTCAGCAGTTTACACTTTTAGTAGGGACTGTATTATTTGGATGCAAGTCACTGTATACATATTGAAAAAGATGACTCAGGAAACCGCCATGGGATTTGGAGGCATGCCGGCAGCCGGAGCAGATGCATATTACTTTACGGAGGCTGATGCGGATCGCCTGTACTTCACAGAAAGCCTGGCGGAGGCTGAGGAACAGCTTACTATGGACGATATTTATCACCAACTCATCAAACTCAAGCGACGCGAGTGTGATTATCTGATGCATGGAATCTCATTATCCAACTACCACAGAGACAAGATGATCCCACGAGGTTTCCGTGTACGCAATGTTCCGACCATCGGCAGATTCAATGTGGAATTCTGCAACAGGTGGAAAGGCATCCTCAACAAGTGCAGTCTAGATCTAGTACTGCTCGTGGTAGAAGAATCGGCACGAGAACTTAAAATCATAAGGGATAAAATACATCAACTTGAAACCATGCACAGAACTACACTCCAGAAGGACAGCAATCAGGCTGCCGTTCTCAAAATCCAGCAGCAATGTGATACATATAAAAAAGAGCTCATCAAGTTCAAACAAAATAAACATCTCACTGTGAAAGAGGATTATGAGACCAACAAAGTCTACCGGTGGATCTCAGGAGGGGAACCCGGAAATCACAAACCCTATAATTACAGGGCTAAGCACAGCTGGCGCAAAAGGAGAGAGGATCGCTACAAGGATCCAGTCACGTCTAACAGCGACAGTGAGTTTGCTGTCAACGATTCCAAAGGTCCAGCAGACAAGGCCGGGGCCCCTTTAGGGACCTCCCCTGTGGACGTTGCAGGCACAAAAACAAGAGGATGCCTACCCGCAGGGGCAAGCAAAACGCCAGGATCCAGAAGCACCTCATCCAAAAGGAAGACCTAATTTACAATTTATCGGACCGCTAGCTAAGTGAGCTTGAGGTGAAAGTATTGAATAATGGGCTCTCTTTTATTCCGACCAATAAGTTTGATGACCTGGGTTGGCAGATCGAATTACACAAGTTCTCACGCAAACTCAGACTGCAAGAGTTTTTTCAAGGTCACCAATTAGCTGAACTACAGGATCCGCATCAAGCATTTATCAGCACCGTACACAAGTCAATATTTGACCCACCATCGAATAATTAATCTATCAAATCATTCATTCGATTGGTAGATGAGTCAGTATCCAAATATACAGCAGCGTCAACCAACACACACTACAACTTATCCAAGGCCGAATTCAGGGCTTTGAAGCAACTGGGTTCTTACAAGGACATTGTGATCCGTCCCGCCGATAAGGGGGGCGGGATCGTTATCATGAATTTATCAGATTACAAATCCGAAATTTACAAACAATTGGCTGATGAGACAGTATATCAGAAATTACCGGTGTACCCTACGGGGCGATATAAAGAAGAAGTGGATAACATTCTGGATCAAGCATGCCTTTCCAATACAATAACCAGCAAATTATGCGCGGCTCTGAAACAGGAGTTCCCGGTAGTGCCAGTGTTATTCACGGTACCCAAAATTCATAAAGACAGAAACAACCCACCCGGGAGGCCGATCATTTCTGCACAAAAGGCTTTGTATCAACCTATATCCATGTTTTTAGATAGCATTTTGCAACCACTAGTAGTTCAACAGCGGGGTTTTATTAAAGATACTACCATGTTCTTAAACAATTTTAATTTAATAAATGCAGTTCCCCAGGGCACATTGATCTGCACCATTGATATCTGCAGTTTATATACATGCATACCCCAAACTGAGGGTCTGTTAGCTATGAAGGGGTTTCTGACTAGGATGAAGATGAGTTCCCTTGACCATGATCTCTTTTCTCAAATTGTTAGAACTTACTCTTACGCGGAACTACTTTTTATTTGATGCGAATTTTTTTCAGCAAACCAGTGGTTGCGCTATGGGCAGCAATGTGTCGCCATCCTTCGCGAATATTTTTATGTTGCAGGAGGAACAACACATGTTTTTTGATAATCATGAGACCGCTAAGTATATTCTCCATTATTCCAGGTATATAGACGACGTCTTCATTTTATGGTCTGGGGGACAGGAACGCTTTGACCAGCTAATTACATTCATTAATAGTAGACCATCTCCGATCAGAGTCACGGCGCAAAGTAGTCCAGTGGCCCATATTACTTGGATGTATGGGTTTCTATTAAGGAAGGCAAGATCCAGACCGAAGTATACTATAAGCCGACGGACAAGAACACTTTATTGAGACACAACAGCCATCACCCTAGAGCCCTGAAGAAAGGTCTGCCCAAGTCGCAGTTGATTAGAGCAGCGAGGATTACTAGTGAACCGGACAAAATGGAGGAGGCACTATCGGAGGTAGTGACGCGATTAATGGCCAGGGGGTATGAACAAAAAGCTCTGATGGAAAGCAAGCGTGAAGTCGCTGAGATACCAAGGGAGAAACTGTTGGAGCAGCGTCCCAAAGCCAGCACACAGATGCTACCATTTGTCACGAAATATAATATCTCAAGCCCGGTGGTGCCTCGGGCACTCAATGCCCTGTGGCCCATCGTATCAACCGATAGCAATTTGTCTATGCTTAGACATAAGAGGCCCATGACATGTTACACCAGAGGAAAAAATATTAAGGACATGGTTGTACACACCGACATCACCGGGTTCGACAAAGTAACACCTTCTACCTTTCTAGCCAAAACACCAGGGTGTTATCGATGCCTGGGGTGTGACACTTGCAAATTTATGAGTACCGGTATCTCTTTTACGTCCTGCTCTACAGGGAGATAATTCAAAATCAACCATGTATTGTCCTGTACAACAACACATGTGATATATCTGATCACATGCCCATGCCAGCTCCAGTATGTGGTCAAAACGATTCGTACCATAAGGGAGTGGTTTGCCATGCAAAAATCATCGGTCAAAGCGGCCCTCATGGGCAAACCAACGGACCAGCCCGTAGCCAAACACTTTGTAGAGCATGGACATGATTTGAAGGATCTACGCTTTTCCCTTATTGACCACGTCCCCAAAAGGTTAAGAGGTGGTGACCGACATGGGCCCCTATTACGTATGGAGGCCAAATGGATGTATACACTGGACACTATGAAGCCCAAAGGTCTGAACGATAAAATGCAGTGGAGTGTATTTTAGGCAGACGAGGTTCGGCACCATCATGGATTGATTCATATCCATTGAAACATTGACATAAGAATAGTATCCCCAATGTGGGGTATCAAGGATTACGTATAGACTAGATAGCAGTTTGGTTCTTGATTCAACTTATATGTATATAGTGACAGATAAGAAGTTTCATGATTGCTTCCATCGTTGCACAGTACGGTTACGTGGTTACATAGTTATACGTGTATATTGTATGTTATCTAGGTTTTAACACTATTATGTCCACTGCCAATTATGTATATAATTTCACGTTGTGCACTGGATGTTTGTTGCAGTACCGCAGTGATCAAGTGGAGACTCTGACGTCGGGTGCCTGCACGGACTGGGTAACCTAGGAAACGAGGACGCCGGGAGAGCTTAGCGCGACCACGACCAGGTTACCATGGTGATGCAGGCAACCAATGGAAGGGGGATGCACCACGCCACTGCGGGCTGACGTCATCACTCTGAACCCTGCACACGGGACGGAAGCATGGCGCGTTCCCGAACCCACACTTCAGTTCCCGCGGGCGGGTCTTCTTCACCCTATAAGGTAATGTGTTTTTATGTGTATTTCACTTTTGACTCACCTTGACAAAGGGGTTAACAAGCCCCGAAACGTTGACCTTGCTGTGATATGGATTAAATTTGACACTTGATTTTTCACCATGATAAAGCCTCCGAGTGCCGCTGCTTGTTTGATGTGAGATATATATGCAATATTTCCAGTGGGCACCGGAGCTAAGCAATGCTGAAGGGTAAGTGCCGGTCCAACAATCAGTATATATAGATATATATATATATATATATATATATATATATATATACTGTATATATAAATTCTGTTAAACCACTCCTTTATGGTGGGTGGGGCAGTGGACCGCCAGAACACTGGGATTACAGCTTTCGTTGCACAATTAAGACATTTTTTGTAGGGATCTTTTATATGATGCTAGAGAGCCAGGGTATAGATTAAGAAGTCAAAAAGAGGGAGTAGATAGAATCTCTTTACTAATTGACCTGGATATGGTTATAACATTTTCCCAAAAAGGCCAAAGTGACTGGCATTCCCATCAAATGTGTAACAGGGAGCCAACCTCAACATTACATAGCCAACATGAGTCTGACACTCAAGAAAACATTTTGGCCAAAGTAAGAGGTCATCTATACCAGTGTGACTGGACTTTAAACTGTATCTCAATTACTGAATAGCTGATAGAGCTGGCAAAAGTAGTCTGGATAATTTTTGTCCAGTCCCCGTCTGCCAAACCAGCCTGATGGTCATGTTCTCAATCTCTGGTATATTTAGGGAGGTTGGCGTATTTGTGTTCAATCAGAAGTCCATAGCCCCTTGAGAGAAAATGTGCACTTAGAATCCAAGCACATGATCTCAAACGGGGTTAAAGGCATTGTGACAGATTATCTCACCTCTCTAGCCTGCACGAAATGCTTTCGTTGTAAGTACCTCCAAATCTCTGATGAAGGAAGATTCCATTTTGACTGCAGTAAAGGAAAGGGAGACACCCTCTCCCCATCCACCAGCTGGCTGGCCCATTTTAAACCATGTTGTTTCCATATGTTAAAAGCAGGGCTTGCAACTCCCGGGGGGAAGTCAGGATTATTAAATAGAGAGATCAAGGGAGAGAATTTAGAGGGTACCCATGGGAAGATCCATAGTCTATTCCGACGAGCTAAAGTGGCGCCTATGGTGGGGTGGGAGACAACAGGGATCTTAGATCGCCAAGGGAATATGTGTCGGTAGTGATTTGTTTTCTATAAGGACCCATTGGTTTATTTCTTTTGACTGAGACCATTCCATTATTCTATTCAGGATGACAGCATCATAATACAGTGAAAAATTTGGCAATTGAAGTCCCCCCATATGTTTGCACCGAAAAAGAATGGCATGTTGAAAACTTGGTCTCTTATGAAGTCTCTAACTATATTATGCAGGTCTCTAAACCAAAGTTTGGGTATATGGACCGGCAGAGCCTGAAGAAGGTATAAAAATCTAGGAAGTACGTTCATTTTAATTATACTAAGTCTACTGAACCACGAAATCCATTTATTACCCCAATCTCTGAGGTCCAAGCGGAGCACATTAAGTAGTCTTTTGAAGTTTTCATAAAAAAGATGGGAAGGGTTGATGATTAGTGTAACGCCAAGGTGCTTGAGGCTGTTTGGATGCCAGGTAAAGGGAAAAGACTGCTTCAGCCCTTCTAAGGAGTGGGAGGGACCTGATACATTTACTGCTATAGACTTTGAGAAGTTTATCTTGAAGTTAGATAAAGAACAACATTTTTGAAATTCCAACATCAGGTTGGAAATTGAGACAACCAGGTTTGACAATAAATCGTCCGGAAACAAGGCAAGCTAATATTCCATACCACCCACTTTAAGGCCAGTGATGTTTGGGTTAAGTCTTATGGAACTAGCCAGGGCCTCCATACATAATATAAAAATGAAGAGGAGAGAGAGGACATCCCTGTCTAGTGATGTTTTTGATCAGAACCTGTTTAGAAAGAGCTCTGTTTATTTTATTTTGGGCTGTGGGAGAGCTGTAAAGTGCTAGGATGCTGTGAAGGCTGACAGGGCCATGTCTCAGAACTCCTACCATAAAAAGCCAACTAATCTTATCAAACACCTTCTCTGTGTTGGTGAACAGCAACACCACTGGAACAGAGAGCAGCGAAGCCAAGTGTATCAGATCAATAGTTTCAGTGGTATTGTCCCGTGCCTCCCTCCCAGGCACAAAACCCACTTGATGAGAGTGTATCATATTGGGGAGAAGTGTCCTAAGCCTATTTGCGATCAGTTTTTTTTAACTGCTTAACATCTGAATTGAGAAGTGATATAGGGCGGTAACTAGCACATTGGGCCGGATCTTTTCCGGTTTTAGGGATAACCGTGATAAAAGCTTCCAAGGATTGGGGAAAGAACCCATGCTTGGAAATGTCGTTAAAGGCCACTAACGTTTTAGGTAGGAGGGAGTCTTTAAAAAGTTTGTAATATGAGATGGTGAAGCCGTCAGAACCCAGACTTTTTCCTGATGGTGTATCTTTAAGTGCTGTCTCTAACTCTATGAGGGAGAAAGAGGAGTCCAACCAGACACTCTCATCATCTGACAGTTTAGGGAATCCAGCGTCACAAAGATATTGTTCCACCAGATCCCGGGAGGACGACAGCGCCTTGGGAGACAAGGGATCCCGAAGATTATAATGTTTGGTGTAATAAGAGTGAAATGTGTCAGCTATATACCTTCTGAGGGTGTGTTGAACATCTTCCGGGTCCCTTATCATTTGGATATAAAGAGTAGCTGTTTGAGAATGCAACGCTCTAGCTAACAGCTTGCCCGGTTTATTGCCCCACTGAAAAAAGCGATTTCTGCAGAGCCTGTAGTCTTTCTTGATATTGTCAAATAAAAGGGCATTGAGGGCAGAACTAGTCTTGGTCAGTTCAGAAAGGACCTGAGAAGTCGGGGAAGACTTATGTGTTGTTTCTACTTTCAGCCGCTGGAGTAAGGCAAGTTTTCTGCCTCTTTTTCACATTTCAGCATCGAGCCCAGTTGAATAAGTTTCCCACGAGGAACACATTTGTGGGCTTTCCACACCGTAACTCTAGAGACCTTGGGTGTCTTGTTCATTGAAAAATAATCATCTATTGACAATTTTAACTTTCAACGGGGGTCAGTGAGAACTTGCTTGTTTTCCAAATGCATTGCTTAAGATGGGGTCAAGAGGTCTGTAGAGTTAGGAAATGGGAGCATGGTCCGACCATGTAATCAGACCTATGTCTGCGTTCCGAATTATGTGTAGGAATTTATGGGGGAGTAAAAAGTAATTTAATCTGGAATATGTGTCATGAGGGCGAGAGTAGAACGTATAGTCCCTTTCTCCCGGGTGTTGGAGCCTCCATGTGTCGACTAGCTGGTGCTCGTGGAGAGTGCGGCACGTCCTGCGGTGCAAAGCTAATGAAGATATGGCTGGTGTCCCAGAGATATCAACCTCTGGCTAAAGAGGCCAATTCAGGTCACCTCCTATTATCAGAATGCCCTCGGCCAGCGGGGCAATACGATTTAGAGCTGTGAGAAGAAATGTAGTTTGGGTTTGATTGGGAACATACAGGTTTACAAATGTATAGGACTGTCCACACAAATTACATTTAATCAATAATGTTCTGCCCTCCTCCAAAGCCACTGAGGTCACATCTTGGAATGGAAGACGATTAGATAATAGGATAGTAACCCCCAAAGACTTACTTTTGCTCTTATTATTGTAAAAAGGTCAGGTAATTGCGGGTCCTAAGGGCGGGAGCTGCTTCGTACCTAAAATGTTCTCTTGGAGGAAAGCTACATATGCCTTGGTGGCAAATAAATCTCTGAGGACTCTGGACCTTTTCTCGGGTAAATTTAAGCCCTACAAATTGAATGAGACAAGCTTAATAGTGGTTGTAACCTGAGTATCAACCGCCATCATCGGCTCTATTGAATGTATAGCTGGAGCTAGTGAGGAGGGCAGCAACTCTTCCTGAACCAAGGACCACACAAGGAAAGAGGGGGAAATGAAAGAGGAGGGTCAAAGAAACACAGTGAGATGGAACTGCATTAGACAACATTTTCCGATTCCATTGTGTATGTTTGATATATTTTCCTGTATTCAGCAGTCGTGGACTGCGGTCCTTACCCCGAAATATGTTGTACTGCCTGCATCTACTGTTGTATGTCAAAAATCAATAAATATATAATGAAAAAAAAACCCTCAAGCGACCAGGTTCTGGGATACAATGTGTTAAATATAAAGACTGACACAGGACATTTCAAAAAAGATAAACATTTATTTATCTAAGTTACATTACAACAATGAAAAGACACAAATAATAACAAGTTATAAATACTAAGCTGTTTCTCAGATGTTTAACCACTTAACTGACAATTTTTTTATGAGTAAATTAGGTGAATAATATGTATTCAATCTTATCCTAAATTTTTTTTTTTTAAATGACGACTTTTAAAAAAAATATTTGTAAAAATCATTCCCCACCCAATCATGGGAACATTGATAGGCACCATCGGAGAATCTGGAACATCAAAAACATTGCAACTTTCAATTAAAAAGCCGGTACAGCCACCAGGTACACAGGGGGGCTTGGGAAAAGGGGGGGTGTTAATTTGCTATTGTCTGCAACCGCCACCGCCAGGTCAGCAAAGATCGGCAGCACAGCAAAACACTGTGGGAGGGTACGGGTAGGCAAAGGGACCTTCCTACCCTCAGGGAGCTGCAGCAATGGGAAGTCTCTCTTACCTGCAGCTGCACACACTGTGGGGTATATTTAATGAAATTAAAGTCGGATCCATTCCGACATGCATTTGTCGGAATGGATCCAACAAGAGCTATTCAATGAATGGCCAAATCTGACAGGATTTGATCATTCCTGACCATCTCAATCCGAAAAAAAAGTCGGATTGAGATGAGGGAGCTGAGAAGAGACGCGGAGAGCAGCGGGGAGACAGGGGAGAGCAGCGGCTACAGCAGCGTAGCAGGCGGATGGGGAACCACTGCCAGACCTCAGGCAGCATCCACCCGGCTCCAGCAAGTGGGACCTCTCTGCTGCTCTCCCCCCGTTTCCCCGCTGCCCTCCCCTGTCTCCTCATTTCAGCTCCCTCATCTCAATCTGACTTTTTTTGATTGAGATGGTCGGAAACAGGGCCAAAACCTGTTGGATTTGGCCCCGTTTCTGTCAGAAGCACCCGGATCGGCAGCTATTTAAAAATTTTGGGGTGTATTGAATAGGTCGGAACCCCTTCCGACCTAAAAAGTAAAAAACTGACATCTTTCCGACAGACGGCAGATTTCGACTACAATTGAATATAACCCTGTGTATCTGACTGTTCGCATCCTGTGCGACTATGTCAGATACGGCACTTGCTGGTGTGGTCATATCTGATGCGACCATACCAGGCAAGTGGTTAAGGACTGTCCTGGAAAATGGTCATCGCTTATACTGTATACTACTTTCAAAGAAATAAGATTCCGTCGTCTTCAGGGTCCTGTCTTTATATCTCCATCTGAGATAATAAGCTGGGTTTGTAGGAAAACTAATTCCACTGAGGACAGAACTACCTCTAATCGGAACTAACTTACTATGTGTAAACCTCTAGGCTTTATAGCACCCCTCCAGAACACTGTAACATTGGATTTTTACTTATAGGGTCTATGAGACCGAGAATAGTAGTGTTCACATGGGATAATTTATCTTAAACCTGACAAATTCCCCTTTCACACACATAGTAACATAATTCCCCAAACGTAGTCTATGAGACAGTTTCCAATAATAAGGATATATATTTATAAATATCAGCAAGCATAAACAGCTGTCTGCCCTCCCCACTTGCTATGGGCCTAATTCAGACCTGATTGCTAGCAGGCGACTTTTGCACTGCTGTGAACAGATAGTCGCCACCTACAGGGGGAGTGTATTTTAGCTGTGCAAGTGTGCGAACATATGTGTAGCAGAGCTGTACAAACAGATCTTGTGCAGGCTCTGAGTAGCCCAGGACTTACTCAGCCGCTGCGATCACATCAGCCTGTCTGGGACCGGAATTGATGTAAGGAATCATCCCTGCAAATGCATGGACACGCCTGCATTTTTCTAAACAGTTGCCACCCTCAAACTGCTTCTTCCTGTCAATCTCCTTCTGATCGTCCGTGCGAACGAATCCTTCACACAAACCCATCGCTGAGCAGCGATCTGCTTTGTACCCATGCAAAGCGCATGCGCATTGTGGTGCATACGCATGTGCAGTTCAGACCTGATCGCCCGCTGTACGAAAACGCAGCCTAGTGATCAGGTCTCAATTACCCCCTATATCTCTTCACACTGGACAAAGGTGAAAGCCGGCTTGTTACTTAAAGTGAGGCTATATTTCTTGCTGGTGCGTATGTGTCTACAAAGTATAAATATATAATATCTCAGCATAAGCAATAAAGTCATACATATACAAAATGGAGTCATACATGAACACAATGAGTAGTTAAAAATATTCACACAAGAACACCTAAAATATAGGGGCTGATTCACAGATTCTTGCTGTAGTAGCTTAAACAAAGTGTTTATACTGGCCAGACCACCCACTTGCAGTGAAAGGACCTTTTTCCATGTCGACCTAATGACCATGTCAACCTAGTGATCATGTCGATCTAATGCATGTTGACCAAATGTGGTCTATCCAATGTATGTCGACCTAACCCATGTCGACCTAATGACCGCCATCCGTGCACTGCAAGGGGTACAAATATAACATGTGCATAGAGCAGGCATTCCCAACCACGGTCCTCAAGGCACACTAACAGTGCAGGTTTTAGTGATATCCAGGCTTCAACACAGGTGACTTAATTAGTAGCTCAGTTATTTTGATTTAACCATCTGTGCTGCAGCCTGGATATCACTAAAACCTGCACTGTTGGTGTGCCTTGAGGACCGTGGTTGGGAATGCCTGGCATAGAGAGTAAGATTTGGGTGGGGTGTGTTCAAACTAAAATCTAAATTGCAGTGTAAAAATAAAGCAGCCAGTATTTACCCTGCACAGAAACAAAATAACCCACCCAAATCTAACTCTCTATTCACATGTTATATCTGCCCCCCTGCAGTGCACATGGGGGGTCAACATGGGGGGGTCATTCAGACCCGATCGCATGCTAGCTTTTTTAGCCGTGGTGCTGAACTGCGCATGCGTATGTTCCGCAATGCACAGGCGCGCCGGCCGCCGGCGACGGGGATTGTCAGACAGTGATGGATTTAATGAAGAAAGTGATTGCACCGGGGATCGCAAGAAGATTGTCAGGAAAAGGCTGTTTGTGGGTGTCAACTGACAGTTGACAGGGAGTCTCCGGAAAAATGCAGGCGTGCCCAGCCGTTTGGAGGGAGGATTCCTGATGTCAGCTCTCGGCCGGATCATCACAGCGGCTGAGTAAGTCTTGAACTGTGCAGAGACTTCACAAAATTTTGTTTGTGCAGCTCTCTGCACAAGCGTTCGCACCCCTGCACATCAACTACCCCCTCCTCTGTAGGCGGCAACTACCTGATCGCAGCACTGCAAAAAAACGCCTGTGTGCAATCAGGTCTGAATCACCCCCATGGTTTTGCCCAATAGAGAAATTTTGCTGCTGCGATCAGGTCTGAATTAGGCCCTCTATATGGAGATAGCTACAATAATAGACCAACTTTGTATGTTTGCATCATAAGTGACAAAAAAAAGTTGCTATTTCCATCCTTATCTTTAGATGTAGAGCTGGCACACTAACATAGTTTTGCTTCATATAAAGGAACTGTCTGCTTTCCAGTAAGAGAACTAATTGCTTTTTAATAATTGCTGCTATTGTATGTGTGTTGTTGCTTGAATACCTATGTAAGGCGTTTTACTCTAACAAATTGCATTCAGGATACAATTGCTTGTCTCAACAGCGAAATTACTGACCTACAACGTTTTTTCCAGAGTAATTGAGAACTGGATGGCATTTTTTTTTCTGAAGATAGATTTTGTTAGATGTAATATGTATGAACAATGTTATTACAATGTTGATGTTTGTAAAGCTGGCTACTGTATTTATATTGATTTTGAGAGTATTAATTTGATGTGCAGTATTAAATAACCTTTCTAAAGCGCTGTTTGCTACCTCTTTATTGTTCTAAGGGCCCGATTCAGGCCTGATCGCTGCTGTGCGTGTTCACACAGCAGCGACAGCATGGTGCAAAAATTATGATTGCATGGCCATTCGCAAGGTGATTGTCTGAAAGAGGATGTTTGGGGGTGGTAACTGCCCATTTTCTTGGAGTGTCTGGAAAAACACAGTGTTCCCAAACGTCTGCAGGGAGAGTGTGTGATGTCAGCTCCGGCCCCGATCAGCCTGATTTCTTCGCACTGGATGAGTATGTATTGAGCTACGCACAGACTGCACACACTGCACCCAAGGGCCAGCGCTGAAGCCCGGAGCTGTCCCCGGCATTCCTGGCCTGTGAATACCGGCCTGATAGCCATCGTGTAAAAATAAGAATAAACATTGTCTCTTACAGTGGAACTACAGAACCCAGCAAGCCTTCCATGCATGCTGGTACTTGGTGAACCACAGGTGCCAGCATGCGTCGCATTAAAGGGGCCACTGGTACCTGTGGTTTTACCCGCTGGTACCTGTAGTTCTACAGTAATATAAATATCCCAATAACCACAATACACACACCATGATAGTATAACTTTAATAAAGCATACTGACACACTTACTGTACATATACTTACCTACCATCCCTCGTAGCGATTCGGTCCCCTTGTCCATGTAGGAATCTATAGGATACTTGTCAAAATAATCCATAATCACCTATTTCTAGTGTAGAACTGTCCTTTTCATTCCATGTAGGCATTCCAGAGGTAAAAAAAATAATAAAAACTTGAACCCAATCCAAAACAGACAAGTATAAGTGTATGTGTAATCACATACACTTATAATATGCAACTGTTTGCCTCCATGTAACTAATGTCACTAGAGGGACCCAGCAGTCAATCAGGAGCTGCTGCCATAGCAACAGTTTGTGTTTTTTTGCCAATTAAGTGGTTCCCACCATAGAAGTGAATGGAGCTGAGGGGCTCCATTCGTTCTTAAGGGCAAACTGTGTTAGGCAGAGCCCGGGGAGACCAAAGCCAATGCTCCTGATTACCTATCGGGTCCCTCTAGTGACATTAGTCACGTGGAGGCCTGCAGTTGCATAGTATAAGTGTATACTTATAAATATGCCCCAAAGCCTTATAAATCAAATATAGTAAAATATGTTTCTAGAACTGTGCAGTCCATACATTTAAACATGTTTCTACAATTTTACAGCTGTACACAGCACATTAAATATAAAATCTTAAAATGCCTTAACACATTTCCAAACATTTTGAACTATTTTCAAAAAATATTTCTCCAGTCCCAGTACCAAGAACATTAACTCCTTTGGTGGATCAGCCATCAGACACCACTCTGATGCCACAGTCAGCTATAAAAGGGATACATACTACCAGAGCCCAAAGCTTAAAGTGGTCCTGGAGAGGTGATGGAACTCGTTTCCCCCGCCACCTACCCCCCATTAGGTGGGGCCAGGGCCAGTGCTAGGGCATTCAGCACCCACCTGCAAACTATAATTTGTGGCCTACTTCCTATACTTTATAAAGGGACAGTGGTCTCACAAGGAAGGGGCATGGCTCAACAATAGTAGCCCCAATAAAAATTATGCCACACATACGCACAATCTTATTCCCCTTTCACCACACGTAATGCACCTGATTCATATTACACCACAGAGTTATTCACATTATGACACTCAGTAGTGCCCCTTTTTCATGTTATGATACACAGTGGTAACCCTTGTACATGTTATACCACACAGTAGTGCCCTTTTTACACAATACCCACAGTAGTAGTGCCCCTTACATATAATGTACAAAGCAGTGCTGTTTATGCACATAATGCCCACATAAGTGCCCCTTATACACAAAATGCCCATAGTAGTATTGGCCCTTAAACACATAATTCCCAGAACAGTGCCCCTTGTACACATCCCTGCCTCTGTTCCTCCAGCAGATCCATGTCCTGTGTCCCTCCAGCCCCCTGTCACCTTGTTTTCATCATGCACGGAGCCTGCTATTCCTCTTGCCTATTCACATCAGCAACGTTGACTGCATGACATCACATATGCAGTGCTGGAAAAGGAAGCTGCTGGGACTTGAGGAGGGGATGAACGCTGTCCGACAGACTCAGCATGTGTGAGTACCAGGAGGGGCGGGTTACAGCTGGAGGCTGCAGCTTATCAGTGACACTAGTGCTGCCTGCATCATCTATTGATGTGGGTGGCAGGGCAGGCTTTTCTGTTGGTATTACTATGCGGAGCCATGGAGAAGGTGGAACTATTTCCACCTATATTTACAACTCAGTTACACCCCGTTCCCCCTCACTTTAACACCTCAATACTACAGTGCAACTGTACTTTTGCAGTCCACTTTAAGTGCATCATTACTAAAATATGCAGACCACATTAAGTGAATGGCGCCAATATTTACTTTTGATGGTGCTGCAGCCAGAACATTTATTCAGTGGTTATCTTGAGTCCCCAGCTTCAATCAGTCATGATGAAAGTGACATACAGGGTAGCACAACATTGTGAAAATTGGTCTGGCTTTGAAGGTGTTAATGAGAAATGTAAATCTTAAAACAATAGTTTTACGTTTTCTTTAAATTATTGTGAACTGCCTTTGTTTTCCCTTGTATGCCATGCAGCTCTGGGTAATTAGAATATTCATCAGAATCTTCTCACTGCATGCTGGTAAGTGTTGGCATATGTGCAGTAACAGTCCATCCCACAGCCAGAGCTGTGACTATAATCACTGAGACAGCCCTGTTAGCATATACAGTTGCAGAGTTCTCTTTATGTAATCTGTATGCTTACAGCTGCAACCAGAGCAAATCATTTCTCTTATGCAATATTCTATATTTTTAGTACTGGATATAAACAAGGCAAAGTATCATCCACTTTCACTGAGCTCATCATGATAGTTCACAGTTACAGTATATTGCAAAACTGATGACCTTTCCACAGTGGCGTAACTTCGTCCCAATTGCCCGGAGGTAGGATCAATCTTAGTGCCCCACCCTCCCCAGCACCAAGATGTATTCAAAGTGCAAGATAGTGTAATAATGTCTTTATGACAGCGTACTACACCTCCAGTGCTAATATCTATATCTATATATATTACAGCACTGGATGTGTGTCTAATCTATTTTAAAGATATTAATAAGTGTGAACAAGAATATGGATTGATACCCTCTGCCACATAGGGCTTGCACTTAGTAGAATTGATACAGTCACAGGCCTCCTCTCTGCACGCCCGTTCGGGTCCACACAGGCTCAGGGTCACGCTCAGAAGCCCAGACAGCACTTACAGTACATCGCAGGAACAGGCTCAGAAACTGGATCATACATTGAGCCGATGCAATTGCATATTGCAATGTGATCCTGGGCGCCAATATCGCACTCAGATCACACTGCATATGGGCCCTTAGTATTTTTGTACAAACTCCCCTCTGGATTAACTAATCAGAGGTTAGGGTGTGATTGAGTCACTGTAAATGGTGAATAGTTTCCAGATATTTATTAGGAGCATTGCGGTCTAGTGTCCTCACCTGATTTATAGGGATGTAGTTGGCATCCCGAGGATGACCAGCGCCGGAATCCTGACATTACTCAGAATCCCGTTAGTCAGCATTCCGAACCTAAGTATGCCGGGGAGGGTTAAGGTTAGTGGGAGGGGCGGTTAGGGTTAGACAGTAGGGAGAGGGTTAGGGTTTAGGCTGCTGGAGGGGACGGTTAGGCTGTTGGAAGGTAGGGATAGAGTTAGGCTGCAGGGAAGGGGAGGAGAGGGTTAGTGTTAGGCTGTGGGACAGGAGGGTTAGGGTTAGGTACTATGGGGAGAGTTAGGCTGTGTGAAGGGAGGGTTAGGAACTAGGGGGAGAGTTAGGCTGTGGGACGGCAGGATTTGGGTTATGCGCTAGGAGGAGGGTTAGGCACTAGTGGGCAGACTAGGCTGTAGGATGGGAGGGTTAGGTGTTAGGCACTAGGGAGAGGGTATGGCTGCCGGTTGGGTTAGGCACTAGGGGGAGGGTTAAGGTTAGACACTAAGGGGTGGGCTAGGCTGTGGGATGGGATGGTTAGGGATAGACACTAGGGAGAGGCTACGGATGCCGGATGGGAGGGTTAGGCACTAGGGGGAGGGTTAGACACTAGGGAGAGGCTACGGCTGCCGGATGGGAGGGTTAGGAACTAGGGGGAGGGTTAGGGTTAGACACTAGCGGGCGGGCTAGGCTGCGGGATAGAAGGGTTAGGGTTAAGCAGCAGTGGGAGGGTATGGCTGCCAGATGGGAGGGTTAGGCTCTATTGGGAGAGTTAGGCTGCGGGATGGGAGGGTTAGGGTAAGGCACTGGGGGTTAGGCTGCAAGACAGGATGGTTAGGCACTAGGGGAGGGTTATAGTTATGCTGTGGGACAGGATGGTTAGGCACTAGGGGGAGGGTTATGGTTAGGGATAAGCTGTGGGACGGGACAGTTAGTTTTAGGTCTCTATATATTACTATGAGGGCTGGGATTGTATAACTCTATAAATATTAATGGGTATGTAAGAAGTGGCAAGACTTAACAGACCTGTCCGCAGTCTCAAAGTCCAGCTCTGCAGGCTCTAATCTATTTCAGGCTCCCTTCTCTGCCGCTTGCAAACTGACTGCCTTTGATCTGGGGCTGGGCACCACACGCAGGGAAGGATTACTTGGCCAGTCCGCCTCTTATTAATCGGCACCCTGGCGTGTCATCCAAGTGTCACTGTGAACGCTGGAAGTACAAGAGCTGCCTCTCCCGCACCCTCTGGCAGTTCCGGTCCTTCCCACTCGTCCGCCTCAGGCACATCACAAGCGCTGCCGCTGCGCTCCCTCTCCTTATGCAGTCCGCCTCACTATCCCATGATGGGGGAACTTCTATTTAACTCCCCTGTCCGCAAGCCCCCTTTCTGCCGCCATGGTCGCCACTCAGCAGCCAGCGCGAAGATGAAAGTCCTGACTCACCACCGCTGGCTCTGTAATACTGCTGCCCACTGTCACCAGTGACTGATTCGTTTTTATTAATACACATGTCTGCACCAACATGCTTCCTTCAAGCACAACACGGGGTCCATGTGGGCATTTAATGGGTTGTAGGGGTGCCGCTTGCTCACTGGCTCCTCTTCTATTACAGCATGAACGGGGGATAACGGAGGAGAAGTGCCCCCTTCAGGGCTTAGAGCCCGGAGGCAACGGACTCCGTTGTCTCCGGCAGTTCCGCCCCTGCCTTTCCATGAATCACACAAAGTGAGACTGTACAGTACAGAAAGTAAGATCATGGCTGGAATGCTAGATACTTCATGCTGCTCGAAGTTAAAGTTCTGTAATGCATTATGATCTACCAGGGAATATTGTATTCTGGTGTAACAGATATGAAGATATGAAATTAGGGTTAAACCACTGTTACTGGCTAAGCAAAGCTAATAAATGTTTACAGAAGAGGGAGATTAAAGGTGCTCATACATTAGACGATATTATGAACGATTTGGCCGTTTCCGACAAATCAGAACTACAAATTGTTCATAATAGTGTCTGTGAACGATAACGATCACGAAGTGCGACCTCGCTGGACGTTGGTCGAAGCTTCTGATCTTCCCTGCTGGAGGGAAGCTCTGCAGCTATATTCAACGACAGCATGCTCCTGGATGTAGCCACTCCCAGATCTTACAATATATATATAGATATATCTTATGTGTATTGTACTATATCGTTTGCCCAGGACTGCCGAGGAGCTGTCCGGAGAGTTCTAGGGAAATTGTTAATGAGAAATCATCATTTACAGATCATCTTGTGTATGGCCACGTTTAGAGCTAGAAGCAATATGCCATATCTGCATTGTGTGCAAGAAACTAATAGGCCCTACACACTTGGCGATATTCTGAAAGATATGAACGATCTCGTTCATAAATGAACGAGAACTCGTTCATATCTTTCAGTGTGGAGACTTAAGCGATGAACGATGCGCGTCCCCGCGCTCGTTCGTCGCTGGTCCCCCGTCGGCTGTGCATGCAGGCCAATATGGACGATCTCGTCCATATTTGCCTGCACTTCAATGCAGCCGGGTGACGGGGGGGAGTGAAGAAACTTCACTCCCCCCGTCACTGCCCCCCCGCCGCCGGGTCGCTCGTCGGCCGTCGGGCACCTCGGCGGCACATCGCCAAGTGAGTAGGGCCCTTTAATGTGGAAATGTATCTGTATGCTGAGTGTATCTATGCAATACTCATCATAGAGTCTGTAAATTTAACCTATGTGCAAACATAAATAATGCAGATGGGGAAAAAACTCACCAATGGAGGTATATAAGATTAATAATCAAGCAAATAAACATTTTTTTTTTAAACCCCCATCAATTTAATATACAATCATGAATTTAAAAACACACAATTCTAAAACAATAAAAATGCTCCTTTATATAGCGAATAAACGTGACCAATATCATTAATGAGGCTAGTGAAATTACTATAGATACCTGTCAGTCAGTGGTGTTGCATTCTTTAGTGCAATGTTATAATCCCTTTCAATCAGGGGTTGATTATCCAAGCAGGTGTGATACCTTATCTCAGTTATCAGCCAATCACTATCAATGCAAGGATCAGTGCAGGGTCTAGCAAGCAAGTCAGCAGAGGCCGGAAAGGATTCTCAAGCTGCCTGTCAGTGTATACCCCCCAGTATGCTGGGGGGTAAAACGGGACAAACGTGCCGGGCTCCGAGGTTCAGGGGCAGCCGATGAAGGGCACAAAAAATGTATCCACAGCACCCAACAATGCTTTTATAGTCAGTCTTGGCTGCCCGTGAATTAAGTAAAAAAAAAAAATACCACGCTTCACCAAGCATTTATTTAGTATTTACATGTGTACTTATATGTATGAATATATGTACTGTATATTATATATATATATATATATATATATATGTGCATTTATACTATATATATATATATATATTTTAAATCCATGCTGGAGTTGAGGGGGCCCCTGAGATATCAGTATACTGGGCCCCAAGAATTCTGTTGCTGGCCCTGACTGTAGCAGGCTCCAAAAGGCAACAATCCTGCAATCACCGGCGTGCACTGCGCTCCTAATACCCTGCCGCAGCTCCTGCACACAGAGCTGCGGTTGTGGATAAAGGACTTCAAGAGGCTTAGGCAGTCATCCAGATAGTAATAGTGGGTAGCGCTATTCCTTAACATGTCCCTCTGCCATTACCATTTGACAGTTTCATCAAAAGATAAAAGGAACTTGTACTCAGTCTGATATTTATACCATACTTGCCTACCTGACCCTCTCCATGAGGGAGAAAATGCTCTGTTCCTGGACTTTCCTGGTAATGTATGATTGCCATCACCTGTGGTGAAACACCTTTCTTATCAATTAACTAGCTCACCACAGGTGATGGCAATCTCAGTTGCAACCCCTCAAATAAGATCTCTGCCCGTGGAGTTGACCAGGTATCGTCCAAGGAGGGGTATGACTCCCCAGGCTCTTGCAGCAAATCTGGATCTCTCTGCTATACTGGGTGCCTGTGAAGATCCCTGTTCCCTAGTCCGTTATTATAATAGGGATGTTATGGCTGCAATTGATATTATCGCCCCTGTGCGTATAAGACCTCGCAAACCACAACGTCAAGCTCCATGGTTCGACAACAGTGTTAGTGAGCTCAAGAAAAAGGGGCGTAGACTGGAAAGACGATGGAGGAAGACTAACCTAGTGGATGACAAAATAAAACTAATAAAGCATAACGAAGAATATCAATCGACAATCACTCGTAAGAAATCACAGTTCCTGTCAAATGAGATCACAGCAGCAAACAATAGGCCAGCTCAACTTTTCCGCACAGTGGAGATGCTTTGCAAGCCAGCATGCCTGCAGACTGATGAGACCCTTTCCCAGGCAAGATGCAACGAGTTTGCAAACTTCTTTGCAGATAAAATATCCACCATCCGGGCTGGAATCTCCACAGTGCCATCAAAGGAGTGCCAAACTACAAAGCCTGCCAATATAAGCTACCTGCCTTCATGGACCAGCTTTGACCCAGTGGATGTAAAGGACACTGCTGAAATTGCTCGGATTTTGCGTCCCACCACCTGTGGTCTGGACCCAGCCTCAACAAAGCTTCTAATAGGTTGTATGGATATAATTGGTCCTGTCTTTGCAAAAATTGTTCAATGCTCTTTGCAGACAGGCATTTTTCCTGGACCCCTAAAGGAAGCAATTGTTAGACCGCTTCTTAAAAAACCTAATTTAGATCCCGACTGCATGACCAACTACAGACCGGTATCAAACCTTCCTTTCCTAGGAAAGGTTATTGAGAAAGTGGTGGCAAATCAACTGGAAACCCGCCTGACAACCCATATTTATGGGTTGTATTTATGGATATTTATGATCCATTTCAATCAGGATTCAGGAGAAGACATAGCACTGAAACAGCCCTGGTGTGTGTGTTAAATGATCTTCTGATGGCAAAAGACAGAGGTGACTGTTCAATATTAATCCTTCTGGATCTCTCGGCAGCATTTGATACCGTGGACCATGGGCTTCTGATTGAGCGACTGATACATTTCTGTGGTTTGGATGGCACAGTCCTAAGCTGGTTCAAATCATTTCTCACAGGCAGGTCACAGAGAGTATCATCTGGATTATACTCATCACCACCAGTGCCATTGCCATGTGGTGTCCCACAAGGTTCTATACTATCCCCCATGCTTTTTGCAGTATACATGCTCCCACTGGGCGAAATAATCAGGCGCCATGGCCTGGTCTACCACTGCTATGCAGATGATACACAATTGTACTTGTCCTTTGCTCAGGGCACTGATAACCCAATAGCAACCCTAAATGGCTGTCTAGCTGAACTACAGGAGTGGATGAGCGCCAGCTGGCTATGACTGAACCCGGATAAAACAGAGGTCCTTATAATACGACCGCAACATCAAAGGACAGGACTGCAGCATAGCCAACCAACTGGACTTACACTCGGGGATTCAGAATTACAGACCAGTGATCGTGTGCGGAATCTTGGCGTTGTCCTGGATGGTGGCTTGACACTTAAACATCAGATATCAGCCACAATCAAATCCTCATTCTTTCACCTGAGGAACATAGCCAGAATCAAGCACTTAATTCCCTCAGATGATCTGCCAAAAGTCATTCATGCATTTGTATCATCTCGATTAGACTACTGTAATGCCCTCTACCTTGGTCTACCAGCAAAAGAATTGCAACGCTTACAGCTGGTGCAAAACACAGCTGCCAGGCTGTTAACCAACCAGCCCCGTTCTAGCCACATAACACCGATCCTCTACTCCCTTCACTGGCTGCCTGTACGATGGCGAATCATCTTCAAGATTGGCTTACTGAGTTTCAAAGCATTACATGACCAAGGCCCAAGGTACCTGAAACAGCTTCTGACCCCATACTGCCCCACTCGATTACTGCGATCTGTAGATGAAGGACTTTTAGCTGTACCTAGAATCTACCGTAATTCATCTGGGGGTCGAGCTTTTAGTCATGCGGCTCCGACTCTATAGAACTCACTTCCCCGCACAGTGCGAGAGGCCCCAACTATAGAATCCTTCAAAAGTAGACTCAAGACTTTCCTGTTTACTCAAGCATTTCCATAATGTCCCTTTTAGCATCTTCATGCTTCTGTATTTTATGAAAATGTACTTCATTATTTTCTGTATTATATTATGCTATATATCTGTTAAGCGCCTTGAGTCCTATTGGAGAAAGAGCGCTATATAAATAAAATTATTATTATTATTATTATACATTACCAGGAAAGTCCAGGAACGGAGTATTTTCTCCCTCATGGAGAGGGTCAGATAGGCAAGTATGATTTATACCTTAACAGTGGGTTAAATTAGTCCATTCAAGACACCTGTGTGCAATTGGTACTAGTCTCATAAAATCACAATACAATCACAATGGTTGCATTACATTTATCATACCTTATTCCTGATAATGATCAGGTTTATTCCATGTCTATGTGCATTTATGTACAAGCAATCTGTTTCCACCCAGTTATGTGCTTTCAGCCTCAAGTGGAATATAGTATAAACTAGGCTGACCATATTATTCCTTTAACCTGGGATGCTCATGAATTACACAGGCTCTGTGGCTGCTTAAAACCAGGCGAAATGCAGGCTTGTAGTCAGCCAGCCACAGAACCTGTGTAATTCATGAGTGTTCCAGGTTAAATGGATAATTTGGTCAGCCTATTTTAAACTATTTACAGACCAAAAGTTATTTGTACTGTATGGTTGAACTCTATGAATTATATATTGCAGACCTTTATATATTTCAACTGTTGTATATATATATATATATATATAAAAATAAATCTAAAAGTCTATAGCTTCCTTTACAATGTGTGTAATATCAACAATACATAGATCACACAATAGCCCTCTCACTTTACTTTATGACAGTTTGGGAATTGTAAGCAATATATATCCCAATAGTCCCCTTATTCCTAAAATCTCCATTAATCTCATTATGGCCAACAGTTCTCTGTCCTCCAGAAGTAATAAAAAATACTAATACACATTGTTATATCATAGAGTTAACAGGGCTAAGGGACATCTCAGAGGTCAGCACTGCATGTTGTCAGCAATTAGAGAGACATTCACACATTGCATCATACCGAACCTCTATATACTGTGTGATTTAATGAGGACAAATATTTTAAAGTAGCTAACTTGGGACAACCTCTTTGAATGCTTTAAACCTGAAAGAAGTACCAATAATTTTGAATAAGAAAATCTATGGGAAACATTTGCAATAAAGCATGGGAAATGGGTATTTTTTTATTTGTATGTTTTTATTTTGTTTACAAAATATTTCCAATTTTGCTCTTTGTACAAAGCATAGTCAGCAATTTTAAGTGACAGTAATGTTTACAAGATGTATATACCAACAGTTTTAAACTTATTAATTCTGAAAAGCAAAAAGTATTAAACATTTTTATAAGCATAACATTTACAAACTGATTAGCCAGTTTTTAATCTCCTAAGGGCCCTACACACTGGCCGTTTTTTTTAAAGATATGAACGATCTCGTTCATAAATGAACGAGAACTCGTTCATATCTTTCAGTGTGGAGACTCCAGCGATGAACGATGCGCGGCCCCGCGCTCGTTCATCGCTGGTCTCCCGTCGGCTGTGCATGCAGGCCAATATGGACGATCTCGTCCATATTTGCCTGCACTTCAATGCAGCCGCGTGACGGGGGGAGTGAAAAAACTGCACTCCCCCCGTCACTGCCCCCCCGCCGCCGGGTCGCTCGTCGGCCGTATCCGCCGTCGGGCAGCTCGGCGGCGGGTCGGCCAGTGAGTAGGGCCCTTTATTCAGACTTGAACCCTTGAAACTTGATGTATCACTCCTCATTTCATGTATGTGGTGCATCAATGGCATGTAGTGTACTGCACCAGTTCTTTATAAAATACAAAATGTCAGCTGCTCAATCAATTTAGTTATACTTTTCAGGTGCATGAAATGTAGGAGTTATTCTAAACAAGAAAAAGAGAAAAGTTTTAGGGAAAACATTTCTCTTTATTTTGTTTAGAATAACCCTTCCCTTTTATGCACCTGAAAAGTATTACTGAATTGATTGAGCAGCTGCCATTTTATATTGCTGTTCTGAGTGGCATAGATGGGAGCAGCATTTGAAGGACTCTCAATTTAGATATAGTTTGTATGTGCTATTAGCATGCATCATGACAATAAGCAATTACAGATGTGTCCTTTTGTGTTGTTGCTGCTGCGGGAGGCAGCGTATCCTAGTACTAGCATCGTGGCATAGCACTGCCACTCACAGCCTCCTGCAGCCACCAGTTCCCTTATTCATAGTAATGGGTAGAGGGAGTGTGCACAATGCTGGAGGCTTTGCACATGGCGAAGAAGGGGCATGGCCTTGTGACAGTGGATGACTGGGGAGGCCGGGAGTGACAGCATCTCCAGACATCAAATCTCTGCCCCTTGTGTCTCCTGCCATCAAATTTCTTCCCGTGTGTTTCCAGACATCAAATGTCTCCCCCTTGTCTCTCCAACCATAAAATCCCCCCCTTGTTTGTCCAGCTATCAAGTCCCCCACTTTGTGTCTCCAGCCATCAAGTCTCTCCCCCATGTGTGTCTTCAGCCATCAAAGCTCTCCCCCTTCTGCATCTCCTGCAAACCAATCTCTCCCGATTGTTTGTCTCAAGCAACACAATCCCCAACCTATCTCATAATATACTTACTTTTGATGTCTTCCCTCTGCTTTTCTCCTCAACAGTGCACTATCTACTGTGAATGATGCTGACGTGACCTTAGGACACACCAGCGTCACACTGATAGAAGCTGCAGGAGCAGTATGATCGGTGATGGGCTGTACAAGCTTTCTGCTGCTGTACTGATGCCTCTCATATAATATGACAGACAACAGTACAGCAGTTTCTGAAAAGCCTGTAAATCTGTAGCCAGTGGAGCTTAGATATCCAGCGTGGCCTAGACTTTTCCAAGATGCCCCAAGGCATTTGTCTAGACTGCCTATGCCTGTGGCTGGCTCTGCGTGGCTCCACCACTGAGTCACTTACCACCTTGTGGCTATGGCTAATGATGTGTTTACACAACCAACTTTTTAACTGGCCCTCTGATCACTTGATTTGGTCCTGTCTGTCACGATCCGGGTAATTAGACATCACTATTTACCTTCCAAGTGTCTCCTGAGACTGGCCTAGCGTTTCAAATCTGGATTCCATCTTTGCTGTCTGCGTGCAGCGCACTGTATATCATTGCCTCAAGTCTCTTCTCTGTGATCCCGCAGCGCTGTCATGGCAGCCTTACAGTTTAATTTCACTGTTTTAAAGAATGGCGTCTATGGCCCTCCGCGGCCTCCGCTGCCATTACTGCTGATTACCACATGGAATATACAAAAAGACTTTCCCTCCAAATTCAAACATGGGTGCAGCCATGTTTGTTTTCATCACATGTCATTCTACAGCCTATCTGCTGCACTCTGGACTCTGCCTAATTATCCAGCCAATACCTGCTTCCCAGCTGGTATAAATATCCTGCTCCAGGGCTGGATATTCGTCAGTGCTTTGGTTGTCTAACCTGTATACAGGTCTCTTCTGCTTGTGGATTCTACAGCTCGTTCCTCCAGGTATTCCAGCTCCAGTGATTCAGCTCCACTAAGAGACCCGCACCTGTTTCCTTCCTGCGGTGCAGCCTGACTTCTGCAGTGTTCCAGCATTGCTCCCGGTTACTTGCTGCGATCGGACACTGGCTTCCTGCTCACAGCGTTGGTCCTGCTTCGCCATCCAGCCTCCAGCGGTGTCCTGGTATCGCTTCTAACTTCTCCTTCCTGCAGCACTGCTCTCCATACTTCACAGCACATTCATCACGGCTTACCAGCTTTCCACTGTGCTCCTGAGTCGCTGTTAACCTGCAAGCTGTGCTCCACAGTTTCTCCTGTATCATTCAACTTTATCAGCGGTATTCCAATATCGCTTGCATCTGTGACCACGCAAACATCGAACCACAGTCTCCATCGATGCTCACCATTGGACTCTAATTTACAGTGGTGAGTTCTGTACACCTTTTGTTCATACTGTTCCATCCGGCATTCTCAGCAGTTACACCAAGTACCATCTCTACTTCTGTGCACCTGTGTTTACTCCAGCCTCTGTATACCATCTCTGGGCAGTACCAGTTCATACCTCACCTCAGCGGTTAGCTGTGGCATATGGACTTACCAGCTCTGGATCTGGCAAGGACTTTATAACATCCTGTTCTGCAAAGCCACAGCACTTATTACCTATGCGCTTCTGGGAACTGTACTGTAATATATCACTGCACATCTATTGTGAAGTAATTGCATATTCAAGTAGTCTAAACTGTGTGTTCAATAAGACTGACTTTTGCTTTTTACAACTCCGTTGTCGTGGTCATGCTTTCAGGCAGATGGTGCCATATATCCTGTATGTCTAGGAACCCAATACGACCTCCCCGGTTCACCTACACACCAGCCCCTACATTTGAGGCTTCCCCAGGTCAGCCTCAGCCCTCAGTTGTGACACTGTCTACATGAAACACTTTAAGATTTTTTTTATTTTGCCACTGCATGTTGCCAATCTGCCCCTACTTTCTACTGTCCACAGTCCAAACAATATACTGTAGACTGTAGCATAAGTTGCAATAGGGGCATGGACTGGTCTACATCATCAAATATGCTATACAACAAAGAGGCTCTATAGAAATATAATATACTCAATAATGACCCTATAGGGTTGTGTCTGCAATATAAATTTATGTTTCTATGTTAGAGATGTGCAACGGACACTTTTTGGGTTATGGGGTATATGCAATTGTGGTCGAATTCCCGAAATTGTCGAATTTCGGGTCATTTTCGACCAAAAAAAAAAAATCGCCTATGCAATTCAGTGCTTTCCGACCAAAAAACGGACTTTCAAAATTCGACTTTTTGAAATTCGAATTTTTGCAAATTCGACTTTTCTGCAATGATATAAGTGCTGCAATTCGACCAAAGCATATTCAATTCAAGTTTGGAAATTCGACAGCAGTGCTTTTAGACAGCAAATTCGTCATTTTCAATCCGCCACACTTTGGAGGGTGAAAACAAATAAAAAAATTTTAAACATGTTTTTTTTTGTGTTTTTTTGGGGGGGAATAGCAGATCTATTTATATTAGAAGGGATTAGGTACTTTTTTTTTTTTTTTTGGAGGCACAAATATTATTTATATATTTTTTAAAATATTATTTTTTTTTATTTATTTTTTTTTATGCTGGAACGGTGAAATCATAAAAAAAAATGGCGTGGGGTCCCCCCTCCAAAGCATAACCAGCCTCGGGCTCTTCGAGCTGGTCCTGGTTCTAAAAATGCGGGGAAAAAATTGACAGGGGATCCCCCGTATTTTTAAAACCAGCACCGGGCTCTGCGCCTGGTGCTGGTGCAAAAAATACGGGGGACAAAACGAGTAGGGGTCCCCCGTATTTTTCACACCAGCATCGGGCTCCACTAGCTGGACAGATAATGCCACAGCCGGGGGTCACTTTTATACAGTGCCCTGCGGCCGTGGCATTAAATATCCAACTAGTCACCCCTGGCCGGGGTACCCTGGGGGAGTGGGGACCCCTTCAATCAAGGGGTCCCCCCCCCCAGCCACCCAAGGGCCAGGGGTGAAGCCCGAGGCTGTCCCCCCCCATCCAATGGGCTGCGGATGGGGGGGCTGATAGCCTTTTGTGATAATAAAAAGATATTGTTTTTTCCAGCAGTACTACAAGTCCCAGCAAGCCTCCCCCGCATGCTGGTACTTGGAGAACCACAAGTACCAGCATGCGGGAGAAAAACGGGTCCGCTGGTACCTGTAGTACTACTGGGAAAAAAATACCCAAATAAAAACAGGACACACACACCGTCGACAGTAAAACTTTATTTCATACGTCGACACACACATACTTACCTATGTTCACACGCCGACATCGGTCCTCTTCTCCATGTAGAATCCACGGATACCTGAAAAGAAGTTAAATATACTCACCTCAGCCATGGTCCAGAGATACATCCACGTACTTGGCAAAAAAACAAACCGAACACCCGCTCCATGCCGAACTGAAAGGGGTCCCATGCTGACACATGAGACCCCTATCCCCGAATGCAGAGAGACCTGTCAGTGACAGCTGTCACAGAAAGGTCTCTAAGCCAATCAGGAAGCGCAACTTCGTTGCGCTCACCTGATTGGCTGAGCGCTGCCTGTACTGTGACAGCGCATCGCACAGCTCCCTCCATTATATTCAATGGTGGGACCTTAGCGGCTAGCGGTGAGGTCACCCGCCGGTCAGCGGCTGACCGGCGGGTGACCCCACCGTTACCCGCAAAGTTCCCACCATTGAAAGTAATGGAGCGGCTTTGCGATGCGCTGTCACAGTACAGACAGCGCTCAGCCAATCAGGAGAGCGCCACGGAAGTAGCGCTTCCTGATTGGCTGAAGGGACGTCAGTGACAGCAGTCACGTGATGTCCCGGCATTCGGGAGAAAGGGGTCTGATGTGAAAACATTGGACCCCTTTCTAGTTCGGTATGGAGCGGGTTTTTGCGGTTTTTTTTTTAAAACAAGTACGTGGATTTTACTCTCTGGACGTGGATGTACCTCTGGACGCTGGAAGGTGAGTATAATTTTTTCACAGGTACCCTCGGATCGTCGGAGACCGTGGCAGTCGGCGTGTCAACATAGGTAAGTATGTGTGTGTCGGTAGTGTGTAATAAAGTTTTACTATCAAGGTGTGTGTGTCCTGTTTTTATTTGGGTATTTTTTTCCCAGTAGTACTACAGGTACCAGCGGACCCGTTTTTCTCCCGCATGCTGGTACTTGTGGTTCTCCAAGTACCAGCTTGCGGGGGAGGCTTGCTGGGACTTGTAGTACTGCTGGAAAAAACAATATCTTTTTATTATCACAAAAGGCTATCAGCCCCCCCATCCGCAGCCCATTGGATGGGGGGGGACAGCCTCGGGCTTCACCCCTGGCCCTTGGGTGGCTGGGGGGGGGGACCCCTTGATTGAAGGGGTCCCCACTCCCCCAGGGTACCCCGGCCAGGGGTGACTAGTTGGATATTTAATGCCACGGCCGCAGGGCACGGCATAAAAGTGACCCCCGGCTGTGGCATTATCTGTCCAGCTAGTGGAGCCCGATGCTGGTGTTAAAAATGCGGGGGACCCCTACTCCTTTTGTCCCCCGTATTTTTGGCACCAGCACCAGGCGCAGAGCCCGGTGCTGGTTTTAAAAATACGGGGGATCCCTGGCCAATTTTCCCCCTGCATTTTTAGAACCAGGACCAGCTCGATGAGCCCGAGGCTGGTTATGCTTTGGAGGGGGGACCCCACGCCATTTTTTTTCCGGGTTTTTCACGTTTTTTTACCGTTTTTTAAAATCGCGGCAAAATCCGCCAAATCGGCCGATTTTCGCCCGCGACTCTGGCGAATCCGTTTTTCATTGAATATGGTGAATTCCGGAAGCCACCTTCCGGGATTCACCTGTCGAATTGAGTCGAATTAAAAAACGGCGAAAATTGCCGCGAATTCGACCGCAATTGCATATACCCCTATGTGTACTGGTTTTGGATCTGGATTCGTTTTGCCAAAACCACCCTTTCGGGTTTTGGTTTTGGATCTGGATGATTTTTTAAAACAACATAAAAACAGCTAAAATCACAGAATCTGCGGGTAATTTTGATCCTACAGTATTATTAACCTCAATGAAAAGGTTGCACCGAGGTAGCTGGATGACTAAGCTAAGTGACACAAGTGGATGGCAAAAACAACTGGCCCAACTAGAAGTGGCACTGCAGTGGCAGACAGGATGGCACTTTTTAAAACTAGGCCCAAAGAGCACAGAATCAAAGAAAAAAAAGAGGTGCACCAAGGTCACTGGATGACTAAGCTAAACAACACAATTGGGCGGCACAAACACCTGGCCCATCTAGGAGTGGCAAAGCAGTGTCAGACAGGATGGCAGTTTTAAAAACTAGGCCCAAAAGTGCACATGATGCAAAAAAAAGAGGTTGTATAAACAGGACATGCACACTTTAACAAACCAATCATTTCAGCGACAGGATCTGCCACACGACTGTGGCTGAAATGATTGGTTTATTTGGGCCCCCACAAAAAAAGAAGCAATTAATCTCTGCTTGCACAAACTGGCTCTACAGAGGCAATATGTCATCCTCATCCTCCGATTCCCCACCGCTTTCAGTGTGTACATCCTCCTCCTCACAGAGTATTAATTCGTCCCCACTGGAATCCACCATCACAGGTCCCTGTATACTTTCTGTAGGCAATTGCTGGTAAATGTCTTCCCGGAGGAATTTATAATTCATTTTGATGAACATCATCATCTTTTGTGGAAGTAACCTCCTACACCGATCGCTGACAAGGTTACCGGCTGCACTAAACACTCTTTCGGAGTACACACTGGAGGGGGGACAATGTAGGTAAAATAAAGCCAGTTTGTGTAAGGGCCTCCAAATTGCCTCTTTTTCCTGCCAGTATACATATAGTCCATATGCCTACTTGGATGCTGTCACCCATATAATCCTCCATCATTCTGTCAATGGTGACAGCATGATATGCAGTGACAGTAGACATGTCAGTAATTGTTGGAAGCTCCTTCAGTCCGGACCAGATGTCAACACTTGCTCCTGACTTTCCTGCATCACCACCTGTGGGTGGGCGAGGAAATTTTATCATTTTCCTCGCAGCTCCAGTTGCGGGAGAAAATGAAGGAGGAGCTGTTGATGGGTCACGTTCCGCTTGAGTTGACAATTTTCTCACCAGCAGGTCTTTGAACCTCTGCAGACTTGTTTCTGCTGGAAAGAGAAACAACATAGGCATTAAACCTAGGATCAAGCACTGTGGCCAAAATGTAGTGCTCTGATTTCAACAGATTGACAACCCTTGAATCATGGCAAAGCAAATGAAGGGCTCCATCCACAAGTCCCACATGCTTAACGGAATCGCTACATCTTAGCTCCTCCTTCAATTTCTCCAGATGCTTCTGTAAAAGCCTGATGAGGGGAATGACCTGACTCAAGCTGGCAATGTCTGAATTGACTTCACGTGTGGCAAGTTCAAAGGGTTGGAGAACCTTGCAAAATATGGAAAATCATTCTCCACTGCGCTTGAGTCAAGTACATTCACCCTCCTTTGCCTATATTGTAGGTGAAAATATAGACTTGAATGGCCTTTTGCTGCTCCTCCATCCTCTGAAGCATATAGAGTGTTGTATTCCACCTCCTTACAGCCTCTTGCTTCAGGTGATGGCAGGGCCGGTTCAGGAGTGTTTGCTGGCTCTCCAGTCTTTGGCACGCAGTCACTGTTGAAAGTGGCCCGCAATTGTTCGGCCCACTGACAGCATCTCCTGCACGCCCCTGTCATCTTTCAATAAATTCTGTACCATCAAATTAATTGTATGTGCAAAACAGTTGGTGGTGTGGTTTGCAGGAGCTTGGGTACAACAGGAAGAAGGGATTTAGGTGTCAGTGGCCTGCTTATGCTCTTACCCAAAGTTTCTGAATTTGACAATGACTTCTGATGAATGCGCTGCAGGTGATGTATAAGGGAGGATGTTCCTAGGTGGTTAACGTCTTTACCCCTTCTTATTACGGATTGACAAAGACAACACATGGCTTGACACCTGTTGTCCGGATTTGTGGAGAAATAATTCCACACCGAAGCGGTGGCTTTTCTGGTATTTTGCCCAGGCATGACAATGGGCTTTCTCCTCCCACGGACAACAACTGACTCCACTGGTGCCTTATTTAAACAAACCACAACACCATCAGAATCCTAATCATCAACTTCCTCCTCAGCGCCAGCTACACCAATATTCTCCTCATCCTGGTGTACGTCTACAGTGACATCCTAAATCTCAATATCAGCAACTGGACTGGCAGTGCTCTTCCCAGCACTTGCAGGGGGCATGCAAATGGTAGTAGGAGACTCCTCTTTCCATACAGTCTTGGGAAGGTCAGGCCTAGACATCGCAACCACGTACACACTTCGACTCTCCTTTGTGATTTGTGATATCTCTGTACGCACAGTTGTTTTTTCCTGTGCTTTAACAAGCTTAAATTTTGTATTTTTTGAGATGGAGGAGGGCTTCCATCCTCATGAGAAGCTTAGCCACCTGTCATGAACATAGGCCAAGGCCTTAGCCTTTCCTTGCCACTTTGTGTCATGAATGGCATATTGCCAATTTTACGTTTCTCATCATATAATTTCTTTTTTCTCTGATTATTAATTTTTACTTCTTGGATTTTACATGCCCTCTATGACATTGGGCATCGGCCTTAGCAGACGACGTTGATGGAATTGCATCGTCAATGTCATGACTGGTGGCAGCAGCAGCTCCAGCACTAGTACTAGGAACTGGAAGTGGTTCCTGATCTTCCACTATTTTTTCCTCCAAATTTTTGTTCTCCATTTCACAGGACAGCACCCCTTTATTATTACAGCACACAGAACAGTGCCCCTTTATTTTCACAGCACCCCTGTATTCTTACAGCATACGGGACCAGTGTGCTTTTATTTGGACAACTGCACCCCTGAATTTTTACAGCATACAGTGCCAGTTTAATGTTATTTTAACAGCAGCATTCCTATATTTTTACAGCATACAGGACCAGTGTGCTTTTAATTTTTAACAACTGAACCCTGATTTTTTACAGCATACAGGGCCAGTGTAATGTTATTTTAACAGCAGCACCCCTCTATTTTTACAGCAAACAGGACCAATGTGCTTTTATTTGAACAACAGAAGCACCCCTGAATGTTTACAGCATACAGGGCCAGTGTAATGTTATTTTAACAGCAACACCCCTATTTTTTAGCATACAGGACAAGTGTGCTTTTATTTGAACAACAGAATCACCCCTGAATTTTTATAGCATACAGGGCCAATGTAATATTATTTTTTAACAGCAACACCCTTATATTTTTACAGCATACAGAACCAGTGTGCTTTTATGTGAACAACTGAACCCCTGAATGTTTACAGCATACAGGGCCAGTGCAATATTATTTTTTAACAGCAGCACCCCTATATTTTGTCGAAGTAAAAAATATTACATAGAAAGAACATACAGACTCTACACATATAAGTCGCTATGCTTGCAAATAAGCGCAGTGAGCACAGCAATATATGGTAACACACGCATTTACATGGACATGCCACAGAGATGGATTCGACACTTATTTCATACAGTACATAATTATAATAATATCAAGCACAAGGCATCATAATGATTTAAAATTATATAATGGAGTAATGTCATGTATGTGTATTATTGGAACGAAGCAAGATAGACCTGTCATATTTGGTATTAAAGCAAGCATATTAATGTGTAGATTCATTTGATACTTGTTATTAAGTTGAAGGACATTGCAACAAATAGTTATGATTAAATGTACGAAAGCTAAAGTCATTATTATTAGGACAATAGACATTTACAGAAACAGGTGGTGGACAGGAAGCTCAGGCCAGCCCCTTTTGATGTCTTCAAGGCTGAACCTATTTAGCATATGAACAGACTAGTGACTCATCATGAATGAGAAAGTTCCCTCCCCCAAAGTAGATAACACATTATAGAGACACACAGTTGCCAGTTGCTGTTTTTTCCCAGACGATGATTGAGGTGCTTCTAGACCAGTTCCTGTATTTATTTACAGAGAGAGAGAGTGGTATGGAGGGAAGACGTTTATACGAGAAAGATATGGTGATGTATTTGCTGAACTGTAACTGTAACTGTATGTATTAACTGTTTACTGTATGAATTGTAACCATGTAACTATATTTATACTGTAAATTGTAATATATTGAATCCATATCCTTTTAATAACAAATATATACATCAATGAGCTTTGGAATGCAGATAATGTGTGGGTGTATTGTTTTCTCTTATGGGATGCAGTGTTTTGCGATGTATAGTGCACATTCATGGCACATGGTAATAAGATGTGCAGGAGTCTACAATATATATTAGAGCGGGCATTTTAAATATTTGTTAGAAAGCAATTTGGTGTTCACAATTTTTACAGCATACAGGAGCAGTGTGCTGTTATTTGAACAACTGCACCCCTGAATTTTTACAGCATACATGGCCAGTGTAATATTAATTTTTGACAGCAGCATCCCTATATTTTTAAAGCATACAGGACCAGTGTGCTTTTATTTGAAAAACTGCACCCCTGATTTTTTTCAGCATACAGGGCCAGTGTAATGTTATTTTAAGTGCAGCACCCCTATATTTTTACAGCACACAGGACCAGTGTGCTTTTATTTGAACAACGGAATCACCCCTGAATTTTTACAGCATACAGGGCCAATATAAAATTATTTTTAAAGAGCAGCACCCCTATATTTTTAAAGCATACAGGACCAGTGTGCTTTTATGTGAACAACTGCACCCATGAATGTTGACAGCATACAGGACCAGTGTAATGTTGTTTTTTAACAGCAGCACCCCTATATATTTACAGCATACAGGACCAGTGTGATTTTATTTGAACAACTGCACCCCTGAATTTTTACGGCATACAGGGCCAGTGTAATATTATTTTTTTACAACAGCATCCCTATGTTTTCACAGCATACAGGACCAGTCTGATTTTATTTGAACTACTGCACCCCTTAATATTTGCAGCATACAGGGCCAGTGTAATGTTATTTTAACAGCAGCACCCCTATATTTTTACAGCATACAGAACCAGTGTGCTTTTATTTGAACAACAGAAGCACCTCTGAATTTTTACAGCATAAAGGGCCAGTGTAATATTAATTTTTAATAGCAGCACCCCTATATTTTTACAGCATACAGGACCAGTGTGCTTTTATTTGAACAAATGCAACCCTGAATTGTTAAAGCATACAGGGCCAGTGTAATGTTATTTTAACAGCACCCCTATATGTTTACAGTATACAGGAGCAGTGTGTTTTTAATTTTTAACAACTGCAGCCCTAAATTTTTACAGCATACAGGGCCAGTGTAATGTAATTTTAACAGCAGCACCCCTATATTTTTACAGCATACAGGAGCAGTGTGCTTTTAATTTTTTACAACTGCACCCCTGAATTTTTACAGCATACATGGCCAGTGTATTATTAATTTAACAGCAGCACTCCTATTTTTTTTATGGCATACAGTACCAGTGTGCTTTTATTTGAACAACTGCACCCCTTAATGTTTACAGCATACAAGGCCAGTGTAATGTCATTTTAACAAGAGTACCCCTATATTTTAAAGCATACAGGACCAGTGTGCTTTTAATTTTCAATAACTGCACCCCTGAATTTTTACCACATTCAGGGCCAGTGTATTTTTTTAATAGCAGCACCCCTATATTTTTACATCATACAGGACCAGTGTGCTTTTATTTGAACAAAAGCACCCCTTAATTTTTTACAGCACACAGGGCCAGTGTAATGTTATTTTAACAGCAGCACCCCTATATTTTTACAGCATACAGGACCAGTGTGCTAATAATTTTCAATAACTGCACCCCTTAATTTTTTACAGCATACAGGGCCAGTGTAATGTTATTTTAACAGCAGCATCCCTATATTTTTACAGCATACAGGAGCAGTGTGCTTTTAATTTTTTACAACTGCACTCCTGAATTTTTACAGCATACAGGGCCAGTGCAATATTAATTTAACAGCAGCACTCCTATTTTTTTTTATGGCATACAGGATTAGTGTGCTTTTATTTGAACAACAGAAGCACCTTTGAATTTTTACAGCATACAGGGCCAGTGTAATATTATTTTTTAACAGCAGCACCCCTATATTTTTACAGCATACAGGACCCAGTGTGCTTTTATTTAAACATCTGCACCCCTGAATTTTTACAGCATACAGGGCCAGTGTAAAGTTATTTAAACAACAGCACCCCTATATTATTACAGCATACAGGACCAGTGTGCTTTTATTTGAACAACTGCACCCCTATATTATTACAGTATACAGGGCCAGTGTAATGTTATTTTAACAACAGCATCCCTATAGTTTTACAGCATACAGGACCAGTGTGCTTTTGATTTTCAATAACTGCACCGCTGAATATTTACAGCATACAGGGCCAGTGTAATGTTATTTTAACAGTAGCACCCCTATATTTTTACAGTACACAGGAGCAGTGTGCTTTTCATTTTTAACTGCTGCACCCCTCAATTTTTACAACATACAGGGCCAGCAGCACCCCTATAGTTTTACAGCATACAGGAGCAGTGTGCTTTTAATTTTTAACAACTGCAACCCTGAATTTTTACAGCATATAGGGCCAGTGTAATGTTATATCAACAGCAGCTCCCCTATATTTTACAGCATACAGGAGGATAGCTACACCTATGTACAGCTGCAGCACCCGTAACAGCTCATGAAATGCCAGTGACAGCCAGGACAGTACTCCTAACACAGCACAGCTACACCACAGTGACTGCAGCAGCACTCCTACAGAGCACCCACTAGCCCCACCCGACGCTACCACCCACAGAAAGACATAGGTCTTTCTCCCTCACTCTCCAAGTCCGGAGTGAAAATAGCGACGACGTGCAGCTGTTTATATTGAATCCAAAACCCACGAGATTCTGACAGCGGGATGATGACATTTTGCCTCGTTATTGTTTCCAAGTCTTGTGGGAAGTCCCGAGCCTGACTCGGATCCGGGCTTGGAGAGTGAAGTTCAGGGGGGTTCGCTTCTCTGGGAACCAAACCCGCTCATCTCTATACAGTATGCTGACTTTACAGAGAGCAGTGTGCTGCGATGAGTGACAATGAACACTGCTGTAAAGGAAAATATGTGTTGATGTGGCTCTGTACCCCATAATATGTTTGTTTTATCCCCCATTGAATATTACTGCAGCATCTATTAGCCCTATTTAAATAAAATACACTACTATAATTTTTTCTACTGCTATTAACAATAATAATTATAATAGATTCTCCAACAGTAAAATAAAATATTTCGATTAATCTCTGAGTACAATTTCATGTGTTATTATCAGCTAATTAGAGTGCAGATAAATGAATATCATTAATTTATGCCTTGCAGCTTGACTCTTGTTTAAGGTCATAATAGATGCCACCACAGGATAGTAATGGCTGGCAGGTATTGGATGAACAACTTGACCTGTGTAGCTTGTTATATTTTGTCACGAGTTTCAATACCATTGACTTTATTAGGTTTGTTTCAGTATGTTCTGAAAGAGTCATCTGTGTACTAAAATCAGTTTTCTATTTCCCTACAGTAGTAACCTCCTGCCCCTCACCTGGGAAGACTTTTAATGAATCAACTACAATTTTCTTAGTGAACACACGTCATGACATTAACCTGCAGCCTCCCACTTTCTTCAATGACCTCTTGTTCCCACATCAATCTCTGTATGAAACACACACCTACTTTGCTGATACTCTGAGGTATACAAGCACTTCTATCAATTCTCACTACCTTTCCTCTTCAAAGCTGTTCATACTTTAATAATTTATAATCTATTGTAGACCAGGAGCCATTTTACTGGTATTAAATTTCACAACCTTCACATTTATTGATTCGGCTTTGGAGATATTTTTAAGCAAAATAGTTTTATGTCTTGACAAATAACTTGTCTAATAAATAGTTGTCCCTGAAAGGTAATTAAATAATTATGATGTTTTACTAGTAAGATTGTAGCCTACGTTGTAAATTAAAATATGACTAACAACTTTGCATTTGGTACGCATTAGATTTATATTGCAAGTGGTAATGATTTGATGAATTAGCTGTTAACGTGCCGCTGTCTAGATCATGTCTACAGTGTGATACAGCCAAGGGATACACTAGATACACATAGAACCTAATAGCAACGTGGTTTATGAAATATTCTGAAGAGTTTTCAGATAATATATAAAAAAATGAAAAGATAAAAATCCTGCAAACTATTCTGCTTGGGAATAACAACCTCTTTTCTTAAAAGGTTTTGTGAAAATAAACATTTCTATTTTTTCCCTCAAAGTTCTTAAATGATTGCTTTGGGGAATCCTGTGGCATAGTGCATTCACATCAACATTTACTGAAGATTACCATTTCTGCCTACAGACAGGAAAGTATATCCGGGATGATTGTCTCTTAGAACTGTTTTTGGAAGGATTTGTTTAAAAGCCAGTTGATGGTTTTCTGATAAACTGTTAATATGGCTCGCTTTGCTAATTTTCTCTGGGGACAAATAGGACAAGACAAGAACAACCTGCATTTTAAGCTGAGCAGACGCTGTACCCTCAGGCAATAGCAGCAGCTAGGAAAACAAAGGAACAGGAAAATATGAAAGTTCACAGCAGCAATAAGGGGAAATATTTCTTTTATTCCTCTAAACAATATACCAGAATATGAACCACATGAAAATACTCAGCAATGAGCCTTTGTTTTGACAGTAAGTACATTAAGTTTTCAAGAGGGCATAGTGGAGAGTGCATTAATATAAAACTATGTATCGTTGTATACAGTACTGCATGTAAAAGATATTGCATTGGCCGTGGAATCATCTCATTGAACATCCAATGAACAACAGATTGTGGGTATACACAAGGGCATAACTTGAAGTTTGTGGGGCCTATAGCAATGTATTGAAGAGGCAATGTCCTCATGTTTCTTGATAGACACAATTCTTAATTTTATGCCTAAAATAGTGCCCTAGATCATTTTATGAACCATAGCAGTACCCTAGTCAATATCATGCCCCATAGTAGTGCCCTAGTTAAAATCATGCCCCGTAGTAGTGCCCTAGTTAAAATTATGCCACATAGTAGTGCCCTATTTTGTTTTATGAACCATCGTAGTTCCCTAGTTTACATGATGCCACATAGTAGGGCTGCCAGCACACATGCCACATAGTATCCCCAATTCACGTTATGACATTCAGTGTCCCCAGTTCCAATGATGCCATGTTCCAGTGCCACAGTTCATACTATGCCATACTATAGTGCATTCATTTCATACTGTGCCACATTAAAGTGCCCCAGTTCTTATTATGTAACATTATAGTACCCTCCACATTACAATGGGCTTAATTCACGTTTGTACGCAATGGTCGATTATCACGCAACAAAGCGATTATTGGCAGACTGTGCATGTGCTGCGATTGCAATGCACATGCGTGAAAGGGCTGGAGCGATTTTGCTAGCAATGAGGATTTCTTTCAAAAGTGACAGGATAGGACCATAAGGAGGTATTAACGGAGTATTTATCGGAAATGGTTGGGAAAATGCAGATGTGTCATGGCCGTGTATCTGCTGCTGGCTTGTATGTGAAAAAACATGGCATCTGAGTCTTTACTGTTTTGTCCAGTCTGCACAGCCATAGACCAACCCTGAGCTTCGATGTTCCTCATTGTTGCGTTTAGTCTATGAATGTGTATGTAATTGCGAATGAGTTTGCGATTGCTCTTGTGCATTTGTGTACAAACATGAATTAGGCCAAATGAGAAGATCTGATTAAGACACATTCTAGTACCCTCCAGTTCATATTGTGCCACTTTCCCTCCCCGCATAGGCTGCGGGAAGGGGGGGGGGATTTAGGGTTAGGCACCACCAGGGGGAGGTTAGGTTTAGGCACTAAGGGTGGAGGGTTAGGCAGCGGTGAGAGGGGGTTAGGTTTAGACACCACCAGGGGTGGTTAGGGTTAGGCTGCAGGAAGGAAGGGTTTAGGGGGTAGGGAAGGGGGGATAGCACACTTACAGTACATAGTCCCTGTCAGGATTGTAAAGATTGGGATGCCTGCATCTGTTTTGTGATCGCCTGTATCCCATCTGCCAGTCACACATACTGAACCCCTCACCAGAATTGTATGAATGCAGCAGTATATATACAGTGAAAAGTCATCATAAACAGATCAACATTTCAGTCCTTACAATGGGGCCGATTCAGACCTGATCGCTGCTGTGCGTTTTCTCACTGGCTGTGATGAGGTCTGCACTGCGCATGCGTATGCACCGCAATGCGCAGATGCAAGGAGATTGACAGGAAGAGGGCATTTGTGGGTGGCAACTGACCATTTCTAGGGAGTGTTCAGAAAAATGCAGGAGGGACCCGGTGTTTTGTGGGAGGATTTCTGACGTCAGCTCCGGACCCGATCATCGCAGTGGCAGAGTAAGTCCTGGGCTGTGCAGAGACTGCAGAAAACTGCTGTTTGTGCAGCTCTCCAGCACAAGCGATCGCACCACAGCACACACACAATACCCTCCCCCTGTAGGCGGCGACTACCTGATCGCAGGGATGCAAAAAACACACCCTAGCGATCAGGTCTGAAAGAATTATCCCCAATCACCTTTGTCAAGATACCTTCATACATAACATGTCACCCTATCACACATATATACAGTACGTACCCTCAAACTACAAAAAAAACCTCCCTTAATTACGGAAGCACATGTAAAAGTAAAAAAAATAACACCCAACAAGGTTAAAACTGGAAGTGCAATGTACAAAAGAAAGTACATTATACATACAGTATGTACCCGAGTAGAGGGAGAGAGAGACCTGGAGCAGAGCGATCGATATAGAGACAGATATGGGGAAGAGAAAGACATGAGGAAGAGGGAGGGAGACATTGAAGAGAGAAAGACAAACGAAAGTGAGACACAGGGCTGTTTATAGCCAATTTGGCTCCCAGTGCGAGATTTAAAAATGTGCCCCCGCCACATTGACATAAAAAAAATGTGCCCCCCCCCACCCTAGATATAAAAAAACCTTGCGCGCGTTGTAGGTGCGCACTCCTGATAAGGGGCATGACCTTGTTAAAATGGGCATGGCCTCATTAAAATGAGCGTGGCCTCGTCTGAATAGACTACATTACACCCCAGTATTTGACCCTGCACCAACAGATCACGGCCACTACAGGAAAAAAAAAATCTACCATATTAAGCCCCACATCGTAATGACCCTGCACCATATTATGCCCTTGATACATTAAATCACCATTTTACACATTAAGACAGGCAGGTGTCCCCATTTTACACATTATGTCAGGCAGGTGTCCCCATTTTACACATTACAGCAGGCAAGAGTCTCCATTTTACACATTACGGCAGGCAAGTGTCCCCATTTTATACAGTACGGCAGGCAAGAGTCCCCATTTTAAATATTACGGTAGACAAGGGTCCCCATTTTATACATTACGGCAGGCAAGAGTCCCCCTTTTACACATTACGGCAGGCAGGTGTCCCCATTTTACACATTATGGCACGCAGGAGTCCCCATTTTACACATTACAGCTAGAGATGAGCGCCTGAAATTTTTCGGGTTTTGTGTTTTGGTTTTGGGTTCGGTTCCGCGGCCGTGTTTTGGGTTCGAACGCGTTTTGGCAAAACCTCACCGAATTATTTTTGTCGGATTCGGGTGTGTTTTGGATTCGGGTGTTTTTTTCCAAAAACACTAAAAAACAGCTTAAATCATAGAATTTGGGGGTCATTTTGATCCCAAAGTATTATTAACCTCAAAAACCATAATTTACACTCATTTTCAGTCTATTCTGAATACCTCACACCTCACAATATTATTTTTAGTCCTAAAATTTGCACCGAGGTCGCTGTGTGAGTAAGATAAGCGACCCTAGTGGCCGACACAAACACCGGGCCCATCTAGGAGTGGCACTGCAGTGTCACGCAGGATGTCCCTTCCAAAAAACCCTCCCCAAACAGCACATGACGCAAAGAAAAAAAGAGGCGCAATGAGGTAGCTGTGTGAGTAAGATTAGCGACCCTAGTGGCCGACACAAACACCGGGCCCATCTAGGAGTGGCACTGCAGTGTCACGCAGGATGGCCCTTCCAAAAAACCCTCCCCAAACAGCACATGACGCAAAGAAAAAAAGAGGCGCAATGAGGTAGCTGACTGTGTGAGTAAGATTAGCGACCCTAGTGGCCGACACAAACACCGGGCACATCTAGGAGTGGCACTGCAGTGTCACGCAGGATGTCCCTTCCAAAAAACCCTCCCCAAACAGCACATGACGCAAAGAAAAAAAGAGGCGCAATGAGGTAGCTGTGTGAGTAAGATTAGCGACCCTAGTGGCCGACACAAACACCGGGCCCATCTAGGAGTGGCACTGCAGTGTCACGCAGGATGTCCCTTCCAAAAAACCCTCCCCAATCAGCACATGATGCAAAGAAAAAGAAAAGAAAAAAGAGGTGCAAGATGGAATTATCCTTGGGCCCTCCCACCCACCCTTATGTTGTATAAACAAAACAGGACATGCACACTTTAACCAACCCATCATTTCAGTGACAGGGTCTGCCACACGACTGTGACTGATATGACGGGTTGGTTTGGACCCCCCCCAAAAAAGAAGCAATTAATCTCTCCTTGCACAAACTGGCTCTACAGAGGCAAGATGTCCACCTCATCTTCACCCTCCGATATATCACCGTGTACATCCCCCTCCTCACAGATTATCAATTCGTCCCCACTGGAATCCACCATCTCAGCTCCCTGTGTACTTTGTGGAGGCAATTGCTGCTGGTCAATGTCTCCGCGGAGGAATTGATTATAATTCATTTTAATGAACATCATCTTCTCCACATTTTCTGGATGTAACCTCGTACGCCGATTGCTGACAAGGTGAGCGGCGGCACTAAACACTCTTTCGGAGTACACACTTGTGGGAGGGCAACTTAGGTAGAATAAAGCCAGTTTGTGCAAGGGCCTCCAAATTGCCTCTTTTTCCTGCCAGTATAAGTACGGACTGTGTGACGTGCCTACTTGGATGCGGTCACTCATATAATCCTCCACCATTCTATCAATGTTGAGAGAATCATATGCAGTGACAGTAGACGACATGTCCGTAATCGTTGTCAGGTCCTTCAGTCCGGACCAGATGTCAGCATCAGCAGTCGCTCCAGACTGCCCTGCATCACCGCCAACGGGTGGGCTCGGAATTCTGAGCCTTTTCCTCGCACCCCCAGTTGCGGGAGAATGTGAAGGAGGAGATGTTGACAGGTCGCGTTCCGCTTGACTTGACAATTTTGTCACCAGCAGGTCTTTCAACCCCAGCAGACCTGTATCTGCCGGAAAGAGAGATCCAAGGTAGGCTTTAAATCTAGGATCGAGCACGGTGGCCAAAATGTAGTGCTCTGATTTCAACAGATTGACCACCCGTGAATCCTTGTTAAGCGAATTAAGGGCTGCATCCACAAGTCCCACATGCCTAGCGGAATCGCTCCGTGTTAGCTCCTTCTTCAATGCCTCCAGCTTCTTCTGCAAAAGCCTGATGAGGGGAATGACCTGACTCAGGCTGGCAGTGTCTGAACTGACTTCACGTGTGGCAAGTTCAAAGGGCATCAGAACCTTGCACAACGTTGAAATCATTCTCCACTGCACTTGAGACAGGTGCATTCCATCTCCTATATCGTGCTCAATTGTATAGGCTTGAATGGCCTTTTGCTGCTCCTCCAACCTCTGAAGCATATAGAGGGTTGAATTCCACCTCGTTACCACTTCTTGCTTCAGATGATGGCAGGGCAGGTTCAGTAGTTTTTGGTGGTGCTCCAGTCTTCTGTACGTGGTGCCTGTACGCCGAAAGTGTCCCGCAATTCTTCTGGCCACCGACAGCATCTCTTGCACACCCCTGTCGTTTTTTAAAAAATTCTGCACCACCAAATTCAAGGTATGTGCAAAACATGGGACGTGCTGGAATTTGCCCATATTTAATGCACACACAATATTGCTGGCGTTGTCCGATGCCACAAATCCACAGGAGAGTCCAATTGGGGTAAGCCATTCCGCGATGATCTTCCTCAGTTGCCGTAAGAGGTTTTCAGCTGTGTGCGTATTCTGGAAAGCGATGATACAAAGCGTAGCCTGCCTAGGAAAGAGTTGGCGTTTGCGAGATGCTGCTACTGGTGCCGCCGCTGCTGTTCTTGCGGCGGGAGTCCATACATCTACCCAGTGGGCTGTCACAGTCATATAGTCCTGACCCTGCCCTGCTCCACTTGTCCACATGTCCGTGGTTAAGTGGACATTGGGTACAACTGCATTTTTTAGGACACTGGTGAGTCTTTTTCTGACGTCCGTGTACATTCTCGGTATCGCCTGCCTAGAGAAGTGGAACCTAGATGGTATTTGGTAACGGGGGCACACTGCCTCAATAAATTGTCTAGTTCCCTGTGAACTAACGGCGGATACCGGACGCACGTCTAACACCAACATAGTTGTCAAGGACTCAGTTATCCGCTTTGCAGTAGGATGACTGCTGTGATATTTCATCTTCCTCGCAAAGGACTGTTGAACAGTCAATTGCTTACTGGAAGTAGTACAAGTGGGCTTACGACTTCCCCTCTGGGATGACCATCGACTCCCAGCGGCAACAACAGCAGCGCCAGCAGCAGTAGGCGTTACACGCAAGGATGCATCGGAGGAATCCCAGGCAGGAGAGGACTCGTCAGACTTGCCAGTGACATGGCCTGCAGGACTATTGGCATTCCTGGGGAAGGAGGAAATTGACACTGAGGGAGTTGGTGGGGTGGTTTGCGTGAGCTTGGTTACAAGAGGAAGGGATTTACTGGTCAGTGGACTGCTTCCGCTGTCACCCAAAGTTTTTGAACTTGTCACTGACTTATTATGAATGCGCTGCAGGTGACGTATAAGGGAGGATGTTCCGAGGTGGTTAACGTCCTTACCCCTACTTATTACAGCTTGACAAAGGGAACACACGGCTTGACACCTGTTGTCCGCATTTCTGGTGAAATACCTCCACACCGAAGAGCTGATTTTTTTGGTATTTTCACCTGGCATGTCAACGGCCATATTCCTCCCACGGACAACAGGTGTCTCCCCGGGTGCCTGACTTAAACAAACCACCTCACCATCAGAATCCTTCTGGTCAATTTCCTCCCCAGCGCCAGCAACACCCATATCCTCCTCATCCTGGTGTACTTCAACACTGACATCTTCAATCTGACTATCAGGAACTGGACTGCGGGTGCTCCTTCCAGCACTTGCAGGGGGCATGCAAATAGTGGAAGGCGCATGCTCTTCACGTCCAGTGTTGGGAAGGTCAGGCATCGCAAACGACACAATTGGACTCTCCTTGTGGATTTGGGATTTCAAAGAACGCACAGTTCTTTGCGGTGTTTTTGCCAGCTTGAGTCTTTTCAGTTTTCTAGCGAGAGGCTGAGTGCTTCCATCCTCATGTGAAGCTGAACCACTAGCCATGAACATAGGCCAGGGCCTCAGCCGTTCCTTGCCACTCCGTGTGGTAAATGGCATATTGGCAAGTTTACGCTTCTCCTCCGACAATTTTATTTTAGGTTTTGGAGTCCTTTTTTTTCTGATATTTGGTGTTTTGGATTTGACATGCTCTGTACTATGACATTGGGCATCGGCCTTGGCAGACGACGTTGCTGGCATTTCATCGTCTCGGCCATGACTAGTGGCAGCAGCTTCAGCACGAGGTGGAAGTGGATCTTGATCTTTCCCTAATTTTGGAACCTCAACTTTTTTGTTCTCCATATTTTATAGGCAGAACTAAAAGGCACCTCAGGTAAACAATGGAGATGGATGGATTGGATACTAGTATACAATTATGGACGGACTGCCACGGTTAGGTGGTATAAAAAAACCACGGTTAGGTGGTATATATTGTAATACAATTATGGATGGACGGACTGCCTGCCGAGTGCCGACACAGAGGTAGCCACAGCCGTGAACTACCGCACTGTACACTGGTTGATAAAGAGATAGTAGTATACTCGTAACAACTAGTATGACACTATGACGGTATAAAGAATGAAAAAAAAACCACGGTTAGGTGGTATATATTATAATAATACAATTATGGATGGACGGACTGCCTGCCGAGTTCCGACACAGAGGTAGCCACAGCCGTGAACTACCGCACTGTACACTGGTTGATAAAGAGATAGTAGTATACTCGTAACAACTAGTATGACTGACTATGACGGTATAAAGAATGAAAAAAAAACCACGGTTAGGTGGTATATATTGTAATACAATTATGGATGGACGGACTGCCTGCCGAGTTCCGACACAGAGGTAGCCACAGCCGTGAACTACCGCACTGTACACTGGTTGATAAAGAGATAGTAGTATACTCGTAACAACTAGTATGACTGACTATGACGGTATAAAGAATGAAAAAAAAACCACGGTTAGGTGGTATATATTGTAATACAATTATGGATGGACGGACTGCCTGCCGAGTTCCGACACAGAGGTAGCCACAGCCGTGAACTACCGCACTGTACACTGGTTGATAAAGAGATAGTAGTATACTCGTAACAACTAGTATGACTGACTATGACGGTATAAAGAATGAAAAAAAAACCATGGTTAGGTGGTATATATTGTAATACAATTATGGATGGACGGACTGCCTGCCGAGTTCCGACACAGAGGTAGCCACAGCCGTGAACTACCGCACTGTACACTGGTTGATAAAGAGATAGTAGTATACTCGTAACAACTAGTATGACTGACTATGACGGTATAAAGAATGAAAAAAAACCCACGGTTAGGTGGTATATATTATAATACAATTATGGATGGACGGACTGCCTGCCGACTGCCGACACAGAGGTAGCCACAGCCGTGAACTACCGCACTGTACACTGGTTGATAAAGAGATAGTAGTATACTCGTAACAACTAGTATGACACTATGACGGTATAAAGAATGAAAAAAAAACCACGGTTAGGTGGTATATATTATAATACAATTATGGATGGACGGACTGCCTGCCGACTGCCGACACAGAGGTAGCCACAGCCGTGAACTACCGCACTGTACACTGGTTGATAAAGAGATAGTAGTATACTCGTAACAACTAGTATGACACTATGACGGTATAAAGAATGAAAAAAAAACCACGGTTAGGTGGTATATATTATAATACAATTATGGATGGACGGACTGCCTGCCGAGTGCCGACACAGAGGTAGCCACAGCCGTGAACTACCGCACTGTACACTGGTTGATAAAGAGATAGTAGTATACTCGTAACAACTAGTATGACTGACTATGACGGTATAAAGAATGAAAAAAAAACCACGGTTAGGTGGTATATATTATAATACAATTATGGATGGACGGACTGCCTGCCGACTGCCGACACAGAGGTAGCCACAGCCGTGAACTACCGCACTGTACACTGGTTGATAAAGAGATAGTAGTATACTCGTAACAACTAGTATGACACTATGACGGTATAAAGAATGAAAAAAAAACCACGGTTAGGTGGTATATATTATAATACAATTATGGATGGACGGACTGCCTGCCGACTGCCGACACAGAGGTAGCCACAGCCGTGAACTACCGCACTGTACACTGGTTGATAAAGAGATAGTAGTATACTCGTAACAACTAGTATGACACTATGACGGTATAAAGAATGAAAAAAAAACCACGGTTAGGTGGTATATATTATAATAATACAATTATGGATGGACGGACTGCCTGCCGACTGCCGACACAGAGGTAGCCACAGCCGTGAACTACCGCACTGTACACTGGTTGATAAAGAGATAGTAGTATACTCGTAACAACTAGTATGACTATGACGACGGTATAAAGAAAGAAAAAAAAATACCACGGTTAGGTGGTATATAATTATACAATTATGGATGGACGGACTGCCTGCCGAGTGCCGACTGCCGACACAGAGGTAGCCACAGCCGTGAACTACCGCACTGTACTGTGTCTGCTGCTAATATAGACTGGTTGATAAAGAGATAGTATACAACAATATACTACTATACTGGTGGTCAGGCACTGGTCACCACTAGTCACACTGGCAGTGGCACTCCTGCAGCAAAAGTGTGCACTGTTTAATTTTAAATTAATATAATATTATGTACTCCTGGCTCCTGCTATAACAACCTGCAGTGCTCCCCAGTCTCCCCCACAATTATTATAAGCTTTTATACATTGATGTGCAGCACACTGGGCTGAGCTGAGTGCACACAGACTGAGTCACACTGTGTGACTGCTGTGTATCGTTTTTTTCAGGCAGAGAACGGATATAGCAGAGAACGGATATATTAAATAAAAGTTAACTTAACAACAACTGCACTGGTCACTGTGGTAAACTCTGTCTGCACAATCTCTCTCTCTCTCTCTCTCTTCTAATCTATTCTAATGGAGAGGACGCCAGCCACGTCCTCTCCCTATCAATCTCAATGCACGTGTGAAAATGGCGGCGACGCGCGGCTCCTTATATAGAATCCGAGTCTCGCGAGAATCCGACAGCGTCATGATGACGTTCGGGCGCGCTCGGGTTAACCGAGCAAGGCGGGAAGATCCGAGTCGCTCGGACCCGTGAAAAAAAAAGTGAAGTTCGTGCGGGTTCGGATTCAAAGAAACCGAACCCGCTCATCTCTAATTACAGCAGGCAAGAGTCTCCATTTTACACATTACGGCAGGCAAGAGTCTCCATTTTACACATTACAGCAGGCAAGTGTCCCCATTTTATACAGTACGGCAGGCAAGAGTCCCCATTTTAAACATTACGGCAGACAAGGGTCCCCATTTTATACATTACGGCAGGCAAGAATCCCCATTTTACACATTACGGCAGGCAGGTGTCCCCATTTTACACATTATGGCACGCAAGAGTCCCCATTTTACACATTACAGCAGGCAAGAGTCTCCATTTTACACATTACGGCAGGCAAGTGTCCCCATTTTAAACATTACGGCAGACAAGGGTCTCCATTTTATACATTACGGCAGGCAAGAGTCCCCATTTTACACATACGGCAGGCAGGTGTCCCCATTTTACACATTATGGCAGACAAGGGTCCCCATTTTATACATTACGGCAGACAAGTGTCCCCATTTTAAACATTACGGCAGACAAGGGTCCCCATTTTATACATTACGGCAGACAAGAGTCCCCATTTTACACATTACAGCAGGCAAGAGTCCCCATTTTACACAATATGGCAGGCAAGAGTCCCCATTTTACACATTATGGCAGGCAGGTGTCCCCATTTTACACATTACAGGAGGCAGGTGTCCCCATTTTACACATTACAGCAGGCAAGAGTCTCAATTTACACATTACGGCAGGCAAGAGTTCCCATTTTACACATTATAGCAGGCAGAGACCCCTTCAACAAAGAGAGACAGAGAGAAAAAGAAAGAAGCTATACTTCCGTTTGCACTGCAGTGGCATCCGTCGGCCAGAGATCTTCTTCCATCCCTCCTCCAGCTCTTCGTTCATCCCGCACCGGCTCAACGCAAATGCTTCATTGCATGAAACCCCGCCCCCTAGGTGGAATAGTAATGACGGGGAGGAGGGGAAGCAAAACAGAGCGACTTAGAGTCACGGCGGGTACCCCGTGCGAATGCACGCCTCATCTGCCGCAAGAAACGGCTCTGGTGAGACACACAGTGGAAAAGAGAGAGACATTAGGGAAAAGATTAAAGGGTCTATTCATGAAGCAGTGGAAAAATGGATAAACAGACCAGTAGAGAAGTTGCCCATAGCAACCAATCAGCTTTGAAGGAAGCCTTTATCAAGTACATTATATAAAATGTAAAGGAGATGTTGATTGGTTGCCATGGGCAACTTCTCCACTGGTCTGTTTCTCCACTCTTTTCACTGCTTCATGAATAGACCCCTAAGTTCCCAGTTTATATTGTGCTACTTACATGCTCCAGTTGTGATTGCAGAGAGTGCAGTGTCTCTGCTGCCTGGCGATTATCTGTCGGCCAGCTGGTGTGGTTACAGGTGCCTCACCTCTTCTCCTCTGCGCCCCTCGCCTTGTGTACATCTGGCAATATACTTGTCTACTACACATACAAGCTGCAGATGAATCCCGACCCTAGGACTATCAGGAGATGGGAATCAGTAGTAAAATAGAAGGAGAGTAGAGGAGGGACAGGTCCAGGAGCTCATTGGTAGCAGGTCCTAGGGTTGGAACCAGCCAAAGAAACCTGGCAGTTCAGACTTTTAGAAAATAAAAACTGTTGTGAACATTGCACCGCGGTGCTGCATGCAGGTTGTGTTGGGGAGATAGTGATTGTAACACAGTGCCAGGGGGAATCAACATGCTCACTAAGCTATTGCTCCATTGGTGGGTCCCCCTCTCAGTCCAGGCTCGGGACTCCAGACCCGGCAGTCCCCACCCTGATGGTGGTCCTGTGTGTGGTTACATAGTAACATAGTAACATAGTAATTGAGGTTGAAAAGAGGCAAACTGTCCATCGCGTTCAACCTGTATTTTGTATTAAGTTGAGTTGATTTTACTGTACCTGCTGTAGAATGTTTTATGACTAGTTAACAACTACAAATCATGTTACACCCAGATTAACAACGTCAATATTTTAAATGTTGTAACCTTGAATATCCTTTTCAATCAGAAATGTATCCAATCCCCTTTTAAATGCATTTACAGAGTCCACCATTACCACTTTCCCTGGCAAGGAATTCCAAATCCTTATTGCCATAAGAGGTTGTTATAATTCCCAGCACTGCAGTGTAGCCAAGCCCCAGGATATGTATAATAAGCAGCAATAAGCCCCAGGATACGTATAATAAGCAGCAATAAGCCCCAGGATATGTATTATAAGCAGCAATAACAAATATTTGCCTAGTTTACAGAAGTCATCATAATATACCTCTGCTCTCCAGTACAGTATCTATAATGAGGTTCATCAATGTCTAAACAAGAGAAGCTCTACATATTCTAATAAGCTTCACATTCCTTTCAGCTGGCCTGACTAGTTGATCTTTAACTTGAGTTTGAGATCAAAGTTACAGTTCGAAGTTTGCATTCATAGCTTGCAGCAAAGAAACATTGAAATAAATCATAAAACATTGCATGTTATGCCTGTTTGAGGTTAATAGTGTACATTTATTAATATTGTTAATTTTTTTTAATACTGAGGATATTGCTGTGTTTCAGAATTAAGACCAAACTCACCATTTGCCTGAAAAAACATTAAAAACGACAGTATATACTGTATATATGGATATACATATATATGTATATATATATATATATATATATATATATATATATGATTGTGTGGTTGGCACTCCATATAAACTGTTCATCCACCGGGGTGCCATCCAAAAGTTACAATAGTGGCTGTGGGTTCCCTGGGTCGGGTCTGCTTGCCCCCCTCCAATGATGGCATGCAGGAACCAGGCGGCACTCACCGGATTTGCACAAACAGATGTATTTCACAACATATTAAAGTGCAATGTGTATATTAGGGTACCGACGTTTCAACGCCTCGCAGGGGTAAGCAGACCCGACCCAGGGAACCCACATTCACTATATATATATATATATATATATACTGCTTAAAAAAAATAAAGGGAACACTAAAATAACACATCCTAGATCTGAATGAATGAAATATTCTTATTAAATACTTTGTTCTTTACATAGTTGAATGTGCTGACAACAAAATCACACAAAAATTATCAATGGAAATCAAATTTATTAACCAATGGAGGTCTGGATTTGGAGTCACCCTCAAAATTAAAGTGGAAAAACACACTACAGGCTGATCCAACTTTGATGTAATATCCTTAAAACAAATCAAAATGAGGCTCAGTAGTGTGTGTGGCCTCCACGTGCCTGTATGACCTCCCTACAATGCCTGGGCATGCTCCTGATGAGGTGGCGGATGGTCTCCTGAGGGATCTCCTCCCAGACCTGGACTAAAGCATCCGCCAACTCCTGGACAGTCTGTGGTGCAACGTGGTGTTTGTGGATGGAGCGACACATGATGTCCCAGATGTGCTCAATTGGATTTAGGTCTGGGGAACGGGCGGGCCAGTCCATAACATCAATGCCTTCATCTTGCAGGAACTGCTGACACACCCCAGCCACATGAGGTCTAGCATTGTCTTGCATTAGGAGGAACCCAGGGCAAACCGCACCAGCATATGGTCTCACAAGGGGTCTGAGGATCTCATCTTGGTACCTAATGGTAGTCAGGCTACCTCTGGCGAGCACATGGAGGGCTGTGCACCCCCCAAAGAAATGCCACCCTACACCATTACTGACCCACTGTCAAACTGGTCATGCTGTAGGATGTTGCAGGCAGCAGAACGTTCTCCTTGGCATCTCCAGACTCTGTCACGTCTGTCACATGTGCTCAGTGAGAACCTGCTTTCATCTGTGAAGAGCACAGGGCACCAGTGGCGAATTTGCCAATCTTGGTGTTCTCTGGCAAATGCCAAATGTCCTGCATGGCGTTGGGCTGTAAGCACAACCCCCACCTGTGGACGTCGGGCCCTCATACCACCCTCATGGAGTCTGTTTCTGATCGTTTGAGTAGACACATGCACATTTGTGGCTTGCTGGAGGTCATTTTGCAGGGCTCTGGCAGTACTCCTCCTGTTCCTCCTTGCACAAAGGCGGAGGTAGCGGTCCTTCTGCTGGGTTGTTGCCCTCCTACTGCCTCCTCCATGTCTCCTGATGTACTGGCCTGTCTCCTGGTAGCGCCTCCATGCTTTGGACACTACGCTGACAGACACAGCAAACCTTCTTGCCACAGCTCGCACTGATGTGCCATCCTGGATGAGCTGCACTACCTGAGCCACTTGTGTGGGTTGTAGGGAGGTCATACAGGCACGTGGAGGCCACACACACTACTGAGCCTCATTTTGACTTGTTTTAAGGACATTACATCAAAGCTGGATCAGCCTGTAGTGTGTTTTTCCACTTTAATTTTGATGGTGACTCCAAATCCAGACCTCCATGGGTTAATAAATTTGGTTTCCATTGATAATTTTTGTGTGATTTTGTTGTCAGCACATTTAACTATGTAAAGAATAAAGTATTTAATAAGAATATTTCATTCATTCAGACCTAGGATGTGTTATTTTAGTGCTCCCTTTATTTTTTTGAGCAGTGTATATATATATATATATATATATATATATAACCCGTGTTCATGTGCTGTCTGAAAAGTGCAAGGGTTGACCTGGTAACGGCCTGGTATTCCAACTCGGGTAGCGAGGAGGGTTGAATATGTATTCAACCAGGCTCGCAGTGCGGTGTGAACGGGAGTCAGGTCGATGTGACACATTTCCCGTTCACTGTGTGGACGAGCGGTGCTTGGATATCATGTGATCTCCAAGCAAAACCCCCACAGTGTCACCGCTGACGTCACCCACCCGGCAATATGCCGGGTTGTTTACAGTGGTGGCAGGGTGCCTAAGACGGGGCGCACACTGGGAGCTCCCGTGTCAGGCTCCCGGGTGCGACCCGCCATATGCGGACTGAAAGGGGTATAACTGAGTAGGCAATGGGAAGCTATCTAGTTATTGGGAAACAGCCTGAGTATTAAGGCTTTGATTTATCTTTGTACGTAGTAGCAAAAGCAAGCCACTGGGCAAAACCATGTGGGGCAGGGCTCGATTAAACCTTAGAGGTGCCTGGGGTACTTAAGACAGGGGGAGCCCTGGTGGAAGGGGTGGGGGGTGTATATCAGATTGTGTATTCCTCCCAATATGACCCATTCCAGGAGAGACAAAATGCTCTCTACCTGGACTTCCCTCTTAATATATGATTGGTGTCACCTGTTGTTGAACTATTTAATTTATAAGAAAGGTATTTCAACACAGGTGATTGCAATCATAGATTAAGAGGGAAATCCAGGTAGAGAGCATTTTGTCCCTCCTGGAATGGTTCCTGTTGGGGCGTATGGAGAGTTTATATTACATTTAAATCAATGGTGTATATTAGATTTAAATGAATAGTTTAATAGTGCCTGAGTACTGTTTATAGCTCCACCTAATTGAGAGACAACTACTTTATAAAGTTTTCTTGTAATGGAACAAAGACAACTTAAACAACCTTAAAATACACATAGAAAAGTAAAATGTCTCATGTAGAATAGCATCAGCCTCTATACTACTTACACACTGGAACAGGAATAAGGAGGACTCTATATGTGTCTCTCTCTAGACCCAAATGCTCTTATTACATAACAGGTTACAAAGGATCCAGGCATGGAGGAGGAGAAGCTGGGATCCCCTGGTCACTTACAGCTTTCTTCCCCCTTTCTAGCTCTCCTCTGGTCAGGAAGCTCTGTTGGTAGCTCATGAAACCTGATACTCCTGTGTCTCTGCCTGCACTGCATACTGTCCTGCTCACATTCTTTCTGCCTGGTACTGCTTCGGCACAAGAATGAGAGCTAGTGATGTTACTGTGCCCTGGCCAGGGTGCCCCCTGACAGCGGGGGGCGCGGGGTACAGTATGCCCTGTGCCCCCCCCCCCCTTAATTTGGCTATGATATGGGGCAGATGTAACATGTGCAGAGAGATTTAGATTTGGGTGCGGTTTGTTCAAACTGAGGTGCTACTGTAATTCAGGTTGGATCGCATAAGCGATCCAACGCACAGCCCCATTCTGCGCATGTGCAGAACAGGTTCTGCGATCACATTGCAGTAACGTGATTTCCTCTGCCTGATTGACAGAGGCGTTTGGGGGGAGGAGTGGGCCAGCCATCAATGCTGAAACTGGGGGCATGTCATATACATGGTTTCCTTGTGCTTGCAAGTGATTGGTGGCTATGTTCATCCCGAACTGTGATTGCATCGCAGTATTGCTATCACAAATGCATGAAGGATGTGGTGTGCACCTCCTCCTGCATGTGCATTGCTAAGGATTGCAATTGCAGTCCATACTGTATTAGACCCTGATATCTAAATTGCAGTGTAAAATTAAATCTGTCTAACATTTGTGGGCTACATGCAAAGCAGTCAGTATTTACCCTGCACAAAAAAATCTAAATGTATTTGCTCCCTTTGCATGACAACATTTTTTGTTCAAAACTCAAAATTACTTAATTTTTTTTGTTTTACTTACAAACATGAATTAGACCCTAAAAGCAGCAACCTACAGTATAACAATTTAGCACATCTACGATCAGTTTCATAGTCATGCGGGAGGACTCCCAGCACAGGGCTAGTCCGCCCCGCATGTCTGGCTCTGCCCCCCCCCTTCCCCCGCACAGGTACAAAAGTATTGCATGGCAGTGATGCTTTTGTACCTGAGGAGTAGCTCCCTACCAGCACAGCTCCTGTGTGCTGGCAGGGAGCTACTCGTCGCTTCCTGGGTCGCAGCGACTGCATGTGATGTCACACAGCCACCGCACCCCGCACGGCTCGGGAACACCTGCGTTGCCCGGGCCGCACCCCCAAAATGGCGGCCAAGCACATGCCAGCCTGCCCCCTCCCGCCCAGCGATCGCCTCTGCCTGTCATTCAGGCAGAGGCGATCGCTGGGCTGAGATGGTCATCGGCTCTCAGGCATGCACACGCACACTGCGGCGCATGCGCAGTTCAGACCTGGTCGCCCGCTGTAAAAAAAGGCACAGCAGCGATCAGGTCTGAATTAGGCCCACTGTTTCGTGGTGTAGGTAACAGACAGTATTGGACTGGCCCACAGGGGTACAAAGCAAACCCATGGAGGGCCCCCACCTCCTCCTTTACGGATCAGGTTCCAGACTGTGCAGTTGAATTATACATTATACATTTGTTATTTTATGCCGTACAGGACTATGGTGTTGTTATTAATCGGGTACATTATCATGCGTGCTCTAGCAGTATTTACTGTATATATTTATCAAGGGGCCCAGATCGTGTACTCTCTACTGCACAGGTTCTCAAACTTGGTCCTCAGAACCCCGCACAGTTCATGTTTTCCAGGTCACATGTGGATTTTCAGAATGTGTCAGGTGACCTGGAAAACGTGAACTGTGTGTTGTTCTGAGGACAGAGTTTGAGAACCACTGCTCTAATGGTTAGCCAAGCCCCTGTGGCAGCTGGCCACACCCCTCTGGAGGCTGGCACACCCGTAAACATGGGCCCCTATCATTGCATTCCTCTGGTGGGCCCTTCATACCCCAGTCTGACACTGGTTACAGAATCAATATGATTAACCCAGATACTTTTGAAAGGATCAATTACTAAAATGAACAACATTTCACAGCGCAAATTCATATCATAGTGATTTGGAATCAATTTTAATTGGTATTTATTACTGCAGACATTCCATAATGTGAGCTCTGAAAAGAGCCCATCCTGGCATAGGCATAAGCTAACGAGGCTCCTTGCTGGTTAATCATAGACCCAGATTGGGGTTATGGAGGTGTTGGTGTGGTGCCTCTAGACTGGCTGAGCTGGATGGCTTTAGTGTGGTATACCTTTACATTCTATTAACACTTTTCACATACTCATTTCTTTAACACTATTTCTCCATTTTAATTACATCTCATTTTTGTATAACCTTTATAGCTTCAGCTGCCTAACACTAATTTATTAACACTATAGTTTTTTCACTGGTATGCTGCCCTGGGCTTTCTGGTTTTTGCTGGTGCTTTGGGGTGCCACACCCTCCACCTAGATATAGCGCTAGAGACCCCAAATATACAGAGATGCCTTGATGCGGCTCTGGGGCTTATTCATACATTTGCGCAAATACAGTATATGTAACCCAGATCTCTGAATTCTAATATTGTGTGGGATTTATATCTGGTTACTGTTATGATTCAGGGTGCTGGGGGAAACATAATGCCTTTTTTTTCTTGCTTAGAAATACCCCTCCCTTTCAAGCACCTGAATGATATCACTAAGCTAATTGAGCATCTGCCACTATATATGTCTGTTGTGAGAGGCAGAGAGGTTCATGCATTAGGAGGAGGTGTAGGCCCTGACATGACATATGGCGCATTATGGGATTGCTCCAAGGTAGGTAGCTCTTAGCTTAGATATATTTAAGTAAGGAGCCAGTATCATGTGGCTCCTTGCTGGTTAATCATAGACCCAGATTGGGGTTATGGAGGGTGGGGTGTGGTGCCTCTAGACTGGCTGAGCTGGATGGCTTTAGTGTGGCATACCTTTACATTCTATTAACACTTTTCACATACTAATTTCTTTAACACTATTTCTCCATTTTAATTACATCTCATTTTTGTATCATCTTTATAGCTTCAGCTTCCTAATGCTAATTTATTAACACTATAGTTTTTTTCACTGGTATGCTGTCCCGGGCTTTCTGGCTTATGCTGGTGCTTTGGGGTGCCACACCCTAGATATAGTGCTAGGGACCACAAATATACAGAGACGCCTTGATGCAGCTTTGAGGCTTATTCATACATTTGCGCACATATATGTAATAGAGATGAGCGGGTTCGGTTTCTCTGAATCCGAACCCGCCCGAACTTCATGTTTTTTTTCACGGGTCCGAGCGACTCGGATCTTCCCGCCTTGCTCGGTTAACCCGAGCGCGCCCGAACGTCATCATGACACTGTCGGATTCTCGCGAGGCTCGGATTCTATCGCGAGACTTGGATTCTATATAAGGAGCCGCGCGTCGCCGCCATTTTCACACGTGCATTGAGATTGATAGGGAGAGGACGTGGCTGGCGTCCTCTCCATTTAGATTAGGGTTGAGAGAGAGAGAGAGAGATTGACCTGAGGCTGTGATACTGTAGAAGAGAGTGCAGAGTTTAGTGACTGACGACCACAGTGACCACCAGACAGTGCAGTTGTTTGTTTTATTTAATATATCCGTTCTCTGCCTGAAAAAAACGATACACACAGTGACTCAGTCACATACCATATCTGTGTGCACTGCTCAGCCCAGTGTGCTGCATCAATGTATATATATATCTGACTGTGCTCAGCTCACACAGCTTATAATTGTGGGGGAGACTGGGGAGCACCGCAGTGCCAGTTATAGGTTATAGCAGGAGCCAGGAGTACATAATATTATATTAAAATTAAACAGTGCACACTTTTGCTGCAGGAGTGCCACTGCCAGTGTGACTAGTGACCAGTGACCTGACCACCAGTATATATAATATTAGTAGTATACTATCTCTTTATCAACCAGTCTATATTAGCAGCAGACACAGTACAGTGCGGTAGTTCACGGCTGTGGCTACCTCTGTGTCGGCACTCGGCAGCCCGTCCATAATTGTATATACCACCTAACCGTGGTTTTTTTTTCTTTCTTTATAGTCATACTAGTTACGAGTATACTATCTCTTTATCAACCAGTCTATATTAGCAGCAGACACAGTACAGTGCGGTAGTTCACGGCTGTGGCTACCTCTGTGTCGGCACTCGGCAGCCCGTCCATAATTGTATATACCACCTAACCGTGGTTTTTTTTTCTTTCTTTATACATACATACTAGTTACGAGTATACTATCTCTTTATCAACCAGTCTATATTAGCAGCAGACACAGTACAGTGCGGTAGTTCACGGCTGTGGCTACCTCTGTGTCGGCACTCGGCAGCCCGTCCATAATTGTATATACCACCTAACCGTGGTTTTTTTTTCTTTCTTTATACATACATACTAGTTACGAGTATACTATCTCTTTATCAACCAGTCTATATATTAGCAGCAGACACAGTACAGTGCGGTAGTTCACGGCTGTGGCTACCTCTGTGTCGGCACTCGGCAGCCCGTCCATAATTGTATATACCACCTAACCGTGGTTTTTTTTTCTTTCTTTATACATACATACTAGTTACGAGTATACTATCTCTTTATCAACCAGTCTATATATTAGCAGCAGACACAGTACAGTGCGGTAGTTCACGGCTGTGGCTACCTCTGTGTCGGCACTCGGCAGCCCGTCCATAATTGTATATACCACCTAACCGTGGTTTTTTTTTCTTTCTTTATACATACATACTAGTTACGAGTATACTATCTCTTTATCAACCAGTCTATATATTAGCAGCAGACACAGTACAGTGCGGTAGTTCACGGCTGTGGCTACCTCTGTGTCGGCACTCGGCAGCCCGTCCATAATTGTATATACCACCTAACCGTGGTTTTTTTTTCTTTCTTTATACATACATACTAGTTACGAGTATACTATCTCTTTATCAACCAGTCTATATATTAGCAGCAGACACAGTACAGTGCGGTAGTTCACGGCTGTGGCTACCTCTGTGTCGGCACTCGGCAGCCCGTCCATAATTGTATATACCACCTAACCGTGGTTTTTTTTTCTTTCTTTATACATACATACTAGTTACGAGTATACTATCTCTTTATCAACCAGTCTATATATTAGCAGCAGACACAGTACAGTGCGGTAGTTCACGGCTGTGGCTACCTCTGTGTCGGCACTCGGCAGCCCGTCCATAATTGTATACTAGTATCCAATCCATCCATCTCCATTGTTTACCTGAGGTGCCTTTTAGTTGTGCCTATTAAAATATGGAGAACAAAAATGTTGAGGTTCCAAAATTAGGGAAAGATCAAGATCCACTTCCACCTCGTGCTGAAGCTGCTGCCACTAGTCATGGCCGAGACGATGAAATGCCAGCAACGTCGTCTGCCAAGGCCGATGCCCAATGTCATAGTACAGAGCATGTCAAATCCAAAACACCAAATATCAGTAAAAAAAGGACTCCAAAACCTAAAATAAAATTGTCGGAGGAGAAGCGTAAACTTGCCAATATGCCATTTACCACACGGAGTGGCAAGGAACGGCTGAGGCCCTGGCCTATGTTCATGGCTAGTGGTTCAGCTTCACATGAGGATGGAAGCACTCAGCCTCTCGCTAGAAAAATGAAAAGACTAAAGCTGGCAAAAGCAGTAGCACCGCAAAGAACTGTGCGTTCTTCGAAATCCCAAATCCACAAGGAGAGTCCGACTCCAATTGTGTCGGTTGCGATGCCTGACCTTCCCAACACTGGACGTGAAGAGCATGCGCCTTCCACCATTTGCACGCCCCCTGCAAGTGATGGAAGGAGCACCCGCAGTCCAGTTCCTGATAGTCAGATTGAAGATGTCAGTGTTGAAGTACACCAGGATGAGGAGGATATGGGTGTTGCTGGCGCTGGGGAGGAAATTGACCAGGAGGATTCTGATGGTGAGGTGGTTTGTTTAAGTCAGGCACCCGGGGAGACACCTGTTGTCCGTGGTAGGAATATGGCCGTTGACATGCCTGGTGAAAATACCAAAAAAATCAGCTCTTCGGTGTGGAAGTATTTCACCAGAAATGCGGACAACAGGTGTCAAGCCGTGTGTTCCCTTTGTCAAGCTGTAATAAGTAGGGGTAAGGACGTTAACCACCTCGGAACATCCTCCCTTATACGTCACCTGCAGCGCATTCATAATAAGTCAGTGACAAGTTCAAAAACTTTGGGTGACAGCGGAAGCAGTCCACTGACCAGTAAATCCCTTCCTCTTGTAACCAAGCTCACGCAAACCACCCCACCAACTCCCTCAGTGTCAATTTCCTCCTTCCGCAGGAATGCCAATAGTCCTGCAGGCAATGTCACTGGCAATTCTGACGAGTCCTCTCCTGCCTGGGATTCCTCCGATGCATCCTTGCGTGTAACGCCTACTGCTGCTGGCGCTGCTGTTGTTGCTGCTGGGAGTCGATGGTCATCCCAGAGGGGAAGTCGTAAGCCCACTTGTACTACTTCCAGTAAGCAATTGACTGTTCAACAGTCCTTTGCGAGGAAGATGAAATATCACAGCAGTCATCCTGCTGCAAAGCGGATAACTGAGGCCTTGACAACTATGTTGGTGTTAGACGTGCGTCCGGTATCCGCCGTTAGTTCACAGGGAACTAGACAATTTATTGAGGCAGTGTGCCCCCGTTACCAAATACCATCTAGGTTCCACTTCTCTAGGCAGGCGATACCGAGAATGTACACGGACGTCAGAAAAAGACTCACCAGTGTCCTAAAAAATGCAGTTGTACCCAATGTCCACTTAACCACGGACATGTGGACAAGTGGAGCAGGGCAGGGTCAGGACTATATGACTGTGACAGCCCACTGGGTAGATGTATGGACTCCCGCCGCAAGAACAGCAGCGGCGGCACCAGTAGCAGCATCTCGCAAACGCCAACTCTTTCCTAGGCAGGCTACGCTTTGTATCACCGCTTTCCAGAATACGCACACAGCTGAAAACCTCTTACGGCAACTGAGGAAGATCATCGCGGAATGGCTTACCCCAATTGGACTCTCCTGTGGATTTGTGGCATCGGACAACGCCAGCAATATTGTGTGTGCATTAAATATGGGCAAATTCCAGCACGTCCCATGTTTTGCACATACCTTGAATTTGGTGGTGCAGAATTTTTTAAAAAACGACAGGGGCGTGCAAGAGATGCTGTCGGTGGCCAGAAGAATTGCGGGACACTTTCGGCGTACAGGCACCACGTACAGAAGACTGAAGCAAGAAGTGGTAACGAGGTGGAATTCAACCCTCTATATGCTTCAGAGGTTGGAGGAGCAGCAAAAGGCCATTCAAGCCTATACAATTGAGCACGATATAGTAGGTGGAATGCACCTGTCTCAAGCGCAGTGGAGAATGATTTCAACGTTGTGCAAGGTTCTGATGCCCTTTGAACTTGCCACACGTGAAGTCAGTTCAGACACTGCCAGCCTGAGTCAGGTCATTCCCCTCATCAGGCTTTTGCAGAAGAAGCTGGAGACATTGAAGGAGGAGCTAACACGGAGCGATTCCGCTAGGCATGTGGGACTTGTGGATGGAGCCCTTAATTCGCTTAACAAGGATTCACGGGTGGTCAATCTGTTGAAATCAGAGCACTACATTTTGGCCACCGTGCTCGATCCTAGATTTAAAGCCTACCTTGGATCTCTCTTTCCGGCAGACACAAGTCTGCTGGGGTTGAAAGACCTGCTGGTGACAAAATTGTCAAGTCAAGCGGAACGCGACCTGTCAACATCTCCTCCTTCACATTCTCCCGCAACTGGGGGTGCGAGGAAAAGGCTCAGAATTCCGAGCCCACCCGCTGGCGGTGATGCAGGGCAGTCTGGAGCGACTGCTGATGCTGACATCTGGTCCGGACTGAAGGACCTGACAACGATTACGGACATGTCGTCTACTGTCACTGCATATGATTCTCTCAACATTGATAGAATGGTGGAGGATTATATGAGTGACCGCATCCAAGTAGGCACATCACACAGTCCGTACTTATACTGGCAGGAAAAAGAGGCAATTTGGAGGCCCTTGCACAAACTGGCTTTATTCTACCTAAGTTGCCCTCCCACAAGTGTGTACTCCGAAAGAGTGTTTAGTGCCGCCGCTCACCTTGTCAGCAATCGGCGTACGAGGTTACATCCAGAAAATGTGGAGAAGATGATGTTCATTAAAATGAATTATAATCAATTCCTCCGCGGAGACATTGACCAGCAGCAATTGCCTCCACAAAGTACACAGGGAGCTGAGATGGTGGATTCCAGTGGGGACGAATTGATAATCTGTGAGGAGGGGGATGTACACGGTGATATATCGGAGGGTGATGATGAGGTGGACATCTTGCCTCTGTAGAGCCAGTTTGTGCAAGGAGAGATTAATTGCTTCTTTTTTGGGGGGGGTCCAAACCAACCCGTCATATCAGTCACAGTCGTGTGGCAGACCCTGTCACTGAAATGATGGGTTGGTTAAAGTGTGCATGTCCTGTTTTGTTTATACAACATAAGGGTGGGTGGGAGGGCCCAAGGACAATTCCATCTTGCACCTCTTTTTTCTTTTCTTTTTCTTTGCGTCATGTGCTGTTTGGGGAGGGTTTTTTGGAAGGGACATCCTGCGTGACACTGCAGTGCCACTCCTAGATGGGCCCGGTGTTTGTGTCGGCCACTAGGGTCGCTTATCTTACTCACACAGCTACCTCATTGCGCCTCTTTTTTACTTTGCGTCATGTGCTGTTTGGGGAGGGTTTTTTGGAAGGGACATCCTGCGTGACACTGCAGTGACACTCCTAGATGGGCCCGGTGTTTGTGTCGGCCACTAGGGTCGCTTATCTTACTCACACAGCTACCTCATTGCGCCTCTTTTTTTCTTTGCGTCATGTGCTGTTTGGGGAGGGTTTTTTGGAAGGGACATCCTGCGTGACACTGCAGTGCCACTCCTAGATGGGCCCGGTGTTTGTGTCGGCCACTAGGGTCGCTAATCTTACTCACACAGCTACCTCATTGCGCCTCTTTTTTTCTTTGCGTCATGTGCTGTTTGGGGAGGGTTTTTTGGAAGGGCCATCCTGCGTGACACTGCAGTGCCACTCCTAGATGGGCCCGGTGTTTGTGTCGGCCACTAGGGTCGCTTATCTTACTCACACAGCGACCTCGGTGCAAATTTTAGGACTAAAAATAATATTGTGAGGTGTGAGGTATTCAGAATAGACTGAAAATGAGTGGAAATTATGGTTTTTGAGGTTAATAATACTTTGGGATCAAAATGACCGCCAAATTCTATGATTTAAGCTGTTTTTTTAGGTTTTTTGGAAAAAAACACCCGAATCCAAAACACACCCGAATCCGACAAAAAAAATTCGGTGAGGTTTTGCCAAAACGCGGTCGAACCCAAAACACGGCCGCGGAACCGAACCCAAAACCAAAACACAAAACCCGAAAAATTTCCGGCGCTCATCTCTAATATGTAACCGAGATCTCTGAATTCTAATATTGTGTGGGATGTAAATCTGGTTACTGTTATCATTCAGGATGCTGGGGGAAACAAAATCTCTTTTTTTTCTTGCTATGAAATACTCCTCCCTTTCAAGCACCTGAATGATATCACTAAGCTAATTGAGCATCTACTACTATATATATATATATATATATATATATATATATAAAAAAAAGCTAACGAGGTCAGTCTCCAAGTTTGTTTTGTAGCCTTGCTCTATTGATGCCTGAGTGTTCACCAAATAAACCATTATGTGCAATAACTGCAATTGAATTAAACTGTATTACAGTATTTTATGTTTTACCAGCTTTGCAAAAAAAGTCACAAATGCTGTATTTGATTATAGAAACTACTGTAACACAAATATGTTTAAAAAAAAATAAAACGTCATTATCTAAGAACCATATAAACCATTCTGGCTGAGTCAGGGGCTTACACATACATTTGCGCAGCTATATGTAACCGAGATCTCTGAATTCTAAGATATTGTATGGGATTTAAATCTGGTTACTGCTATCATTCAGGGTGCTGGGGTAAACAACATGTGTTTTTTTTCTTGCTTAGAAATACCCCTCCCTTTCAAGCACCTGAATGATATCACTAAGCTATTTGAGCATCCATCACTATATTTCCCTGAGTCAGACTCATTTGCAGCCACTTTTCTGTCTGGCCATGGAGATCTGACTACTACATGGTAATGCCAGAATCTGCCTTTATACAGCAAAAATCTGTGCGACTGCAAGTGGCAGCCTATCCCGCCCACTTATCTTACTGTATGTACACTGGTACAGTGACTACAGTCATCATCATTAGCATCTGATCACCCAACCATAGGATGGATAAAAGATCTAGCTTAAACAGAAGCCCCCTCTCCCTCCGTGGAAGTCAGTGGACAGCCCACAACACTCCCATGATATTCCCACAAGACAATATATTTCTGTATGATTGCATGGTCACTGCCTAGTGCCTGCCCAGAAGCACCCATTTCACTTACTGGGCTAGATGCATCATCGCTTAGAGAGTGATAAAATGGAGAGTGAAAAAGTACCAGCCAATCAGGTCCTAACTGTCATGTCATTGGCTGGTACTTTTTCACTCTCCATTTTATCACTTTCCAAGTGATGATGCATCTGGCCCACTGTGTGCTTTGCTGGCGGATGGATCAATATGTACGCAATAGCTATCTTGTCCATGTGCAGATATCAGAACCCGGAATGTGCATAAGCCAATTCTTTTTTGGACAAATGTCAGTATGCTGAAATTAGTGAGATCCATATGTTTTGGGCTCTGTCTGCACTCCGAATGAGTGACTAAGTAGAAAAAGCCCTGGAGGTTTCCTCCGAATGAGTGACTAAGTAGAAAAAGCCCTGGAGGTTTCCTCCGAATGACTGACTAAGTAGAAAAAGCCCTGGAGGTTTCCTCTTAGTATGACCATGGAGACAGCTCTCCTGCATTCTGCTCTGTAAAGTACACCTATATTTTGTTGCTCATAAATACATTTCGATTGCAAAATCCAAAATCCTAAATACAATTAATTTATTTATTTTTAAAACACAAATGATATAATAAGTAAACCTTTATGAAAATTAATTTGTATTTTTGGCAATTTAAATTAGAGAAATAAATATTCTAAAAATAATAATATTGTAACACTTACCCTTTTCCTTTATCTCATCCAAAGAGGAAATCCCTCTATCTGCAAACACTGGCATGGTTCCGGCATACCTGGATGGCTTCCATCGCCAGATGCTTGTTATGTAGTATAGTCTGGGCAAACTTCTGGGATATGTTCTGCTTTTTTTTTTTTTTTTTATAATTAAATCTTTATTAGAATAATATTAAAGCAAAATAATTTTCATCTAAAAGAAAAAATAACTATGCATATATAGGTGTAATATTAATATTGTTGTTTATTTGTTCATAACTGTCTAATGAAGGGAAAGATTGTTCTGGAGCAGTGTTGTTAATGTAAGCTGTTCGTAAGTAATATGGAAGTGAAAAGTGTTTATGGACTGCAAAGGGGAAGTCACAGAACATTCTCAATGCCTACTACAGAGACATTCAGTACATACACAATAAGGTAGTGATAATCTTATATCAAGTACATCCAAACTGTCCCTAATGGGGATGTGGCACTACATTAGAACAGGTGTGGTATGGAAGGTCGACAGTAACTAGGTCGACCACTATTGGTCGACAGTAACCAGGTCGACAGGGTCATTAGGTCGACATGCTCTAGGTCTACAGGTCGATAGGTCGACATGAGTTTTTGATTTTTTTTTGTGTCGTTTTCTCCATACAGTGACTGGAAACCCCAATTAGTGCACCGTGTCCCCTCCCCTTGGCACAGGTTACTATTCCCAATTGTAGTCTGCGTGGATCATTAAGTATGAAAAAGTTTAAAAAAAGAAAAAAATTGTGAAAACCTCATGTCGACCTTTTAACATGTCGACCTAGAACATGTCGACCTAGAGACCCTGTCGGCCTAGTTACTGTCGACCAATAGTGGTCGACCTAGTTACTATCGACCTAGTTACTGTTGACCTAGAGACCAGATCCCTTAGAAACATGCACTGTTTATGATGTAAGGGGACCTTTGTTAATTGTGAATGTTATTCCGACAGCATCTACTATTGCGGACGGAGCAGCGGCCATCTCTGAATCATGCCCAATATCCTGAGACAAGACGTAGATCCTCAGAAGACTCATGCAGTGCAATACCTGCTGCAGTACATTGTTGGTAAAGTAAGCACCACTTTGTATTGATGTTATATGACTTCTGCTAGCGGTATGGAAACTTTCTATCGATTTCACAAAGTAAAGTTTTTATTGCCGAATGCAGTGTACAGATTGGTTACATTGTCCTAAATATAGACAAAACACAGTGAGAAGTAAATGTTTCCAGTATGAAGCCAAAGAAACATATATTTAACACCATGGGACTGTTTCTTCAGCAAACATAAGTCTAAATGCAGCTACAGGCGCTGGTTCACTGAAAATATTTGAAAATGTTTGTGCATTCATACTACTATGAGGCACAGTGTCACAATCTCGTCTGTTTATTCCCTCACTATGGAGGCTATTCATCATTGCTATAAAGGCAGGTTACACGTGCAGGCACATTAAGTTTTTGGAGTTTGCCTGCGAGAAGAAATACCATCTTCAGATGGTGCTTGTTCTAGGAGCCTTATGGCATGCCTGGTACTCCTATGGGAAGGAGTACCAGGCATGCGAAGAGTCATCCAAGCGGATCCCTCTGCTGCCTCATCTCCGTGGGACCAGTGGCTCTACACATGCGTGGCCTCCGGTCACACATGTGCAAATGCCGGCAACAGTGGTGAAATCTAATGCTGCTACTAAAGTAGCAGTGATACTGATCGCAGAAATAGCTGCATTTCGGAGCATCTGTCACCACACCCGAGCAATGCTAAGCTGCCCATAGGGGCTCCCAATGACGAATAGCCCCTATGGGCCAAATTTAGAGTTAGGTACATATTAAAAATAAAAAGGAGCAAAAAAAAAAAAAGTAGTCATTTGCTTCTGAATGATCCATGCTGTATTACAAGTGGTACAAAAATATTTAGTCTTTTTCATGAAGGGAGAAAAACTGATTGGTTTGGCAAGTAGCAAAAAAATAAAAAATATGGATCAGCTTTGATTTTGTCCTGAAATATACAATAAAGCCAGACGCCATTTTTTCAACTATAACCCTGTCTGCTCATTGTAAATCTGCCCTGCCTGTAAGATGCACCTGTTCGTGTTCTTACTAAGATTCAAATTTCTCCTTTCTTTTTGCTCTTACCTCTGAACCAGGCCACATGTGTATAACAGGTGCATTATACATGATCGAGTCACACTATTATGACCACCTCCTACATTTGACGTCGGCAGTGTGTAGCCCATGAAGTATGTCACGTGTAGTGCGCTGGCTTGGTGGGTATATAAGGTGTGTGATAGGCCATCTGCACACATAACACTTGTTGCTGTCTTAGGTAAAAGGGGTGATTTATCCAAGTTGCAAAAAGGGATAATTATTAGCTGTCAGGCGAAGGTTGGCAGTGTTTCTGAAACAGTGCAGATTGTGAGCTGTTCGCGTGCTGCTGTGGTGAAGGTGTATCGTGACATAAAGGCACCTTTATGAATAACTGATGTGGAAACTGCGGAGGTGCCATTGATGTGAGAGGTTAACATTGGCTACGAAGGTGCATGAGGGCCATCCGACACGCTACAGTGGAACAGCTCACCATCAAAATGAACCTGGGGGCTACCAGACGTGTGTCTAAAATGGCAGTTCAGCCCGTCGGGTTGCTGTCTGTGCTGTACGTGGCAGTTACTCTGGCTATTAGCAGGTGATCATAATAATAATGTGACTTGACCATGTATGTTCTCTTGATGCCACAAATGCATCACCTGCTACAGCATAATTTTAATATTTGTGCCATTTATACCTTATAATTTCAGGCATGGCATTAGTATTTGCAGATTCATAGAATTATATTTTCTTGCCTTGTATCCTTACAAATATTCCTGCTGCGAGTCAAGATCAAGTACCTGAATCTGATCACATTAGCTTGTCTGTCTAACCACTCCTCACTTTAAAAAAATACTAATTAAAAATGTTTTATATATATATATATATATATATATATATATGTGTGTGTGTGTGTGTGTGTGTGTGTGTGTGTTTTAAAATTACCACAGTCTTAACATCGGTCAGTTACTAAGGCACACACCTGTCACCAGTTAGGAGACCTGTAAGATGTGGACTGGTAGGGGTCCTTGAGAACTGAGTTTGCCCACCTGAGCCCTATGCTGCCATGAAAAGCTTGTGACCGCATGATCAGAGGACAAGCTCACATTAGGATATGCCACATGCAAACATGCAGCTGAACACATAACACTGTATCCAGAGTAGAATCAGCATTAAGGACACAAGATCATGGTAATAACTGCAGTCAGCAGTGTGACGCACATGAATATTCTGTATGCAGGAAAGCTAGTCACATAAAGATTGATTACAGAGTTTGAAAGCTGTAATGATTCAGCCTAAGAAGCAAATGAATCGACAGAAAGCCAAAAGTTCTAGATAAGAGGATGACAATGCTTCAGATATTGAGGCTGCCTTTAATACCAGTGTATTGACTCCCAACCTGCAAATCATATAACTAACAATAAAAAAGTGTTCTCTCACCTTGACCAAAGCAAGATGGAAAAAGTAACCACTGCTAATGGATACTACATCATAAGGAATATGGGAATGATACCTTCACCCCCAAAATCTTACTTGCACTCACCAGGGAGGTCCCATAGCTTAGCAGGGCAAACAGACAGTATAAAATGCATCCATACTCTATGTGGCACTAACAGCTAAGACATAGAGAATCTGACGTAATAAGGAACCAAGCTGAGTAACAGGATCAAAACTGAGCAGTGAAGCCAGATTCTGAAATGCACAATCTATTTAAAATGTAATATAAGGAAAATGCCAGAAGTATTGTGGCAAGTACTGTGAGGCAGCAATGGCTAGCATCGCTGCCTCACAGTGCCTTGGCCACAGATTAGATTCTGACCATTGCACTATCTATATGTAATTGTACAGTATGTTCTCTCTGTGTCTGTGCAGGTGTAGTCCAGGTGCTTTGAGATCTGCAAGAAATTTACTGTTAGGCTAAAAGGCTTCTGACATAATTAACATGTGTGTTTCCTTGTGTTCAGAACATGATTGTATATATATATATATATATAGCGCGGGTGCAATGTTTTCAGTACACACAAGCCCCTGGGTCTAGGGTGCTCAAACTGTACATCTTGGACCCACAGATAATACTTACCTATCTATTGTTAGAACAGAAATCACTGGTATAATGGGCTGAAGATTTTTTTCTAGAAGATGGGCAAAATATGCGCAGTATACTCTTGATATAGAACCAGAGTAAACTCAGAGACTGCACTTGCAAGAGAGGGGGTCCTTCTTGGAGGCTACACATGGACCCCCTACTTTCTTAACCTGCTGTTGGTAAGAGAATATAGATTGTAAACCACAGGGATTTACATGAATGATTAAATAGTCTCTGTGAAGCACTGCATATCATATAGCTATTATAAAAAGAATGGTTAATAAATAAATAATGTTAATGTTAATGTTAATGTTTGTGGACCAAAGAGAACTAAGAAATAAATTGTTCTCACTTTCACTAATGCTCAGTCAAGATGTGCAGTCTACCTGACTCACAGCAAGTTTGAGGTGCAAGAGAAACTCAAAGAATATCTTGCTTTAGTAAGCATTAAATTTGGAATGATACCAAAATGGCAATAATATGACCAAATGAATGCAAGAGTGCTGACACAGAAGCCATCATGGAGAAAAGCTGAATTGTGTTCCAGATTACACTACTGTTTGTGCAATATTATATAATACTTTTTTAACATTGCAAAAACATGTTTCATATCTTGAGATAGTATATTCTAGTTTGAGACTGCTTCCCAAATGGAGCAGCATACAATGGTGTACTGGTCTTCACCAGGGGACCCTGCAAGGGAATTTGACTCAGCTACAATACCCTGGAGGTCATGGCCTCTGGGTTAGCACTAGGTGAGACCATTATGGAGTAGATTTGGGATATTGGTTATAATCTAGAAAATATATAGATGTAGGACAACCTAAACAGAACTGCTGCTGATAGGCAATATTAGAATGTAGGAGGCAGGAGAACGTGAGAGGTACCAGGAGAGTAATGAGTTAGATGGCTTGAGTGGAAGGCAGTAAAATGACCATATGCAACCAGCTGGAAATGAGAATGACTCAGAAGCAATGAGGCAGGAGGCAACAGACAAATATCTAAACAAACTCCAAAATCCAAATAGCAGGTATTCAGCAGAGCTAACAATGATCACCTGAAGACCAGAGGCATCAGGAATCCAGTCACCTGGGAACAGCTTCCAAGAAAAACAATGTCAATCTGGCACAGAATGAATGAATAGGCAGGTTTAAATAGCCTGCCTATCAGGAGAATCTCTCCCATTGGTTAAAACTAGTCACTTGAGCTGACAAAGAAGTGTACCTTTGCAGCCATATAGAACTATTCCAAGATGGGGAAGAAGTGCTATCTTAGGCCCAAATGTATTAAGCCTTAAAAGTGATAAAGTGGAGACGGTTAAAGAGTGATAAACAACCAGTCAATCAGTTTCCTAACTGCCATGTAAAAGGATGTGTTTAAACAATGACAGTTAGAAGCTGGTCATTTATCACTCTTTATCCATCTCTACTTTATCACTTTTTAAGGCTTAACACATTTGGGCCATAATGCCTAGGCCTGTGTCCAATTTCTCTATTTTAGAAGATGGTGGACTATTATGGAGATGTAGTCAGTTTGTCGACAACCAATATATCGTCACACTATATGCTGACAGAGCAATGTTGAAGTCATTATATCAACACCTTTGTAAGGTTAGTTAATGCATTTTAACCATGTCGGCAGTATAACTTTAAATAAGATTTTACTCACCGGTAAATCTATTTCTCGTAGTCCGTAGTGGATGCTGGGAACTCCGAAAGGACCATGGGGAATAGCGGCTCCGCAGGAGTCTGGGCACAACTAAAAGAAAGCTTTTAGACTACCTGGTGTGCACTGGCTCCTCCCACTATGACCCTCCTCCAAGCCTCAGTTAGGATACTGTGCCCGGAAGAGCTGACACAATAAGGAAGGATTTTGAATCCCGGGTAAGACTCATACCAGCCACACCAATCACACCGTACAACACGTGATACCATATCCAGTTAACAGTATGAAACAAAACTGAGCCTCACAACAGATGGCTCATAACAATAACCCGTTATTAAACAATAACTATGTACAATTATTGCAGACAATCCGCACTAGGGACGGGCGCCAAGCATCCACTACGGACTACGAGAAATAGATTTACCGGTGAGTAAAATCTTATTTTCTCTAACGTCCTAGTGGATGCTGGGAACTCCGAAAGGACCATGGGGATTATACCAAAGCTCCCAAACGGGCGGGAGAGTGCGGATGACTCTGCAGCACCAAATGAGAGAACTCAAGGTCCTCCTCAGCCAGGGTATCAAATTTGTAGAATTTTGCAAACGTGTTTGCCCCTGACCAAGTAGCAGCTCGGCAAAGTTGTAAAGCCGAGACCCCTCGGGCAGCCGCCCAAGATGAGCCCACCTTCCTTGTAGAATGGGCTTTAACTGATTTAGGACGCGGCAGACCCACCGCAGAATGCGCCAGCTGAATTGTGCTACAAATCCAGCGAGCAATAGTCTGCTTAGAAGCAGGAGCACCCAGTTTGTTGGATGCATACAGGATAAATAGCGAGTCAGTTTTCCTGACTCCAGCCGTCCTGAAAACATAAATTTTCAAGGCCCTGACTACGTCCAGCAACTTGGAATCCTCCACGTTACTAGTAGCCGCAGGCACTACAATAGGTTGGTTCAAGTGAAAAGCTGATACCACCTTAGGGAGAAACTGGGGACGAGTCCTCAATTCTGCCCTATCCATATGGAAAATCAGATAAGGGCTTTTGCATGACAAAGCCGCCATTTCTGAAACACGCCTGGCCGAAGCCAAGGCCAATAACATGACCACTTTCCACGTGAGATATTTAAGATCCACGGTCTTCAGTGGTTCAAACCAATGTGATTTTAGAAAATTCAACACCACGTTGAGATCCCAGGGTGCCACTGGAGGCACAAAAGGGGGCTGAATATGCAGCACTCCTTTTACAAATGTCTGAACTTCAGGTAGTGAAGCTAGTTCTTTTTGGAAGAAAATCGACAGAGCCGATATCTGCACCTTAATGGAGCCTAATTTTAGGCCCATAGAAACTCCTGTCTGTAGGAAGTGCAGAAATCGACCCAGCTGAAATTCCTCTGTTGGGGCCTTATTGGCCTCACACCAAGCAACATATTTCCGCCATATGCGGTGATAATGTTTTACAGTTACATCTTTCCTGGCTTTAATCAGCGTAGGAATGACATCCTCCGGAATGCCTTTCTTTTTTAGGATCCGGTGTTCAACCGCCATGCCGTCAAACGCAGCCGCGGTAAGTCTTGGAACAGACAGGGCCCCGGCTGCAGCAGGTCCTGTCTGAGCGGCAGAGGCCATGGGTCCTCTGAGATCATCTCTTGAAGTTCCGGGTACCACGCTCTTCTTGGCCAATCCGGAACCACGAGAATTGTCCTTACTCCTCGTTTTCTTATTATTCTCAGTACCTTTGGTATGAGAGGCAGAGGAGGGAACACATAAACCGACTGGTACACCCACAGTGTCACTAGAGCGTCCACCGCTATCGCCTGAGGGTCCCTTGACCTGGCGCAATATCTCTCTAGTTTTTTGTTTAGGCGGGACGCCATCATGTCCACCTGTGGCCGTTCCCAACGATTTACAATCAGTGTGAAGACTTCTGGATGAAGTCCCCACTCTCCCGGGTGGAGATCGTGTCTGCTGAGGAAGTCTGCTTCCCAGTTGTCCACTCCCGGAATGAACACTGCTGACAGTGCTAACACGTGATTTTCCGCCCATCGGAGAATCCTTGTGGCTTCTGCCATCGCCGTCCTGCTTCTTGTGCCGCCCTGTCGGTTTACATGGGCGACTGCCGTGATGTTGTCTGATTGGATCAGTACCGGCTGGTTTTGAAGCAGGGATTTTGCCTGACTTAGGGCATTGTAAATGGCCCTCAGTTCTAGAATATTTATGTGTAGGGAAGTCTCCTGACTCGACCATAGTCCTTGGAAGTTTCTTCCCTGTGTGACTGCCCCCCAGCCTCGAAGGCTGGCATCCGTGGTCACCAGGACCCAGTCCTGTATGCCGAATCTGCGGCCCTCTAGAAGATGAGCACTCTGCAGCCACCACAGTAGAGACACCCTGGTTCTTGGAGACAGGGTTATTAGCCGATGCATCTGAAGATGCGATCCGGACCATTGGTCCAACAGGTCCCACTGAAAGATTCTGGCATGGAACCTGCCGAAAGGAATTGCTTCGTAAGAAGCCACCATCTTTCCCAGGACTCGCGTGCAGTGATGCACCGACACCTGTTTTGGTTTCAGGAGGTTTCTGACTAGAGACGACAGCTCCATGGCTTTTTCCTCTGGGAGAAACACTTTTTTCTGGACTATGACCAGAATCATTCCCAGGAACAGTAGACGTGTCGTCGGAACCAGCTGTGACTTTGGAATATTTAGAATCCAACCGTGCTGGTGTAGCACCTCCTGAGATAGTGCTACTCCTACCAACAACTGCTCCTTGGATCTCGCATTTATTAGGAGATCGTCCAAGTATGGGATAATTAAAACTCCCTTTTTTCGAAGGAGTATCATCATTTCCGCCATTACCTTGGTAAACACCCTCGGTGCCGTGGACAGACAAAACGGCAGCGTCTGGAATTGGTAATGGCAATTCTGTACCGCAAATCTGAGGTACTCCTGGTGAGGATGGTAAATGGGGACATGCAGGTAAGCATCCTTGATGTCCAGGGATACCATGTAATCCCCCTCGTCTAGACTTGCAACAACCGCCCTGAGCGATTCCATCTTGAACTTGAATTTTTTTATGTATGTGTTCAAGGATTACAAATTTAAAATGGGTCTCACCGAACCGTCTGGTTTCGGTACCACAAACAGTGTGGAATAGTAACCCCGTCCTTGTTGAAGTAGGGGCACCTTGACTATCACGCGCTGGGAATACAGCTTGTGAATTGCCTCTAGCACAGCCTCCCTGTACGAGGGAGTTGCTGGCAAGGCTGATTTGAGGAAACGGCGGGGGGGAGAGGACTCGAATTCCAGCTTGTACTCCTGAGATACTACTTGAAAGATCCAGGGATCCACCTGTGAGCGAGCCCACTGATCGCTGAAATTTTTGAGGCGGCCCCCCACCGTACCTGGCTCCGCCTGTGGAGCCCCACCGTCATGCGGCGGACTTGGAAGAAGCGGGGGAGGACTTTTGCTCCTGGGAACTAGCTGTTTGTTGCAGCCTTTTTCCCCTACCTCTGCCTCTGGACAGAAAAGACCCGCCTTTTCCTTGCCTGTTTTTCTGGGTCCGAAAGGACTGTACCTGATAAAACGGCGCTTTTTTAGGCTGTGTGGGAACATGGGGTAAAAATGCTGACTTCCCAGCTGTCGCTGTGGAAACGAGGTCCGAGAGACCATCCCCGAATAACTCCTCACCCTTATAAGGCAAAACTTCCATGTGCCTTTTGGAATCTGCATCCCCTGTCCACTGCCGGGTCCATAAGCCTCTCCTAGCAGAAATGGACAATGCACTTATTTTAGATGCCAGCCGGCAGATCTCCCTCTGTGCATCTCTCATGTATAAGACTGAGTCTTTTATTTGCTCTATGGTTAGCAGAATAGTGTCCCTGTCTAGGGTGTCAATATTTTCTGACAGGGAATCTGACCACGCAGCGGCAGCACTGCACATCCATGCTGACGCAATAGCTGGTCTAAGTATAATGCCTGTGTGTGTGTATATATAGACTTCAGGATTGCCTCCTGTTTTCTATCCGCAGGCTCCTTCAGGGCGGCCGTATCCGGAGACGGAAGTGCCACCTTTTTAGACAAACGTGTGAGCGCTTTATCCACCCTAGGAGGTGTTTCCCAACGTGCCCTATCCTCTGGCGGGAAAGGGAACGCCATTAGTAATTTTTTTGAGATTATCAATCTTTTATCAGGGAAAGCCCACGCTTCTTCACACACTTCATTTAATTCTTCAGATGGGGGAAAAACTACGGGTAGTTTTTTCTCCCCAAACATAATACCCTTTTTTGTGGTACCTGGGTTTAAATCTGAAATGTGTAACACCTCTTTCATTGCCTCAATCATGCAGCGAATGGCCTTAGTGGACATTAGATTAGACTCATCGTCGTCGACACTGGTATCAGTATCCGTGTCGACATCTGGGTCTGCCATCTATGGTAGCGGGCGTTTTAGAGCTCCTGATGGCCTTTGAGACACCTGGGCAGGCACAAGCTGAGAAGCCGGCTGTCCCGCATTTGGCATGTCGTCAAATTTTTTGTGTAAGGAGTCGACACTTGCACGTAATTCCTTCCATAAAACCATCCACTCAGGTGTCTGCCCCGCAGGGGGTGACATCACTTCTACAGGCATCTGCTCCGCCTCCACATAATTTTCCTCCTCAAACATGTCGACACAGCCGTACCGACACACCGCACACACACCGGGAATGCTCTAAACAGAGGACAGGACCCCACAGAAGCCCTTTGGGGAGACAGAGAGAGAGTATGCCAGCACACACCAGAGCGATATATACTGCAGGGACTAACTGAATTATGTCCCCTATAGCTGCTATAATATTTACTGCGCCTAAATTTAGTGCCCCCCCTCTCTTTTTTACCCTTTTTCTGTAGTGTAGACTGCAGGGAAGAGCCAGGGAGCTTCCTTCCAGCGGAACTGTGAGGGAAAAATGGCGCCAGTGTGCTGAGGGGGATAACTCCGCCCCTTTTTCGCGGACTATTCTCCCGCTTTTTTAAGGATTCTGGCAGGGGTAATTATCACATATATAGCCTCTGGGGCTATATATTGTGATTGTTTTGCCAGCCAAGGTGTTTTTATTGCTGCTCAGGGCGCCCCCCCCCCCAGCGCCCTGCACCCTCAGTGACCGGAGTGTGAAGTGTGTATGAGAAGCAATGGCGCACAGCTGCAGTGCTGTGCGCTACCTTGGAGAAGACAGAAGTCTTCATGCCGCCGATTTTCCGGACTTCTTCCTGCTTCTGGCTCTGTAAGGGGGACGGCGGCGCGGCTCCGGGACCGAACACCAAGGCCAGTTCCATGCGGTCGGTCCCTCTGGAGCTAATGGTGTCCAGTAGCCTAAGAATAGAAGCCCAAGCTAGCTGCAAGCAGGTAGGTTCGCTTCTTCTCCCCTTAGTCCCTCGTTGCAGTGAGCCTGTTGCCAGCAGGTCTCACTGTAAAATAAAAAACCTAAAATATACTTTCTTCTAAGAGCTCAGGAGAGCACCTAGTGTGCATCCAGCTCGGCCGGGCACAAAAATCTAACTGAGGCTTGGAGGAGGGTCATAGTGGGAGGAGCCAGTGCACACCAGGTAGTCTAAAAGCTTTCTTTTAGTTATGCCCAGACTCCTGCGGAGCCGCTATTCCCCATGGTCCTTTCGGAGTTCCCAGCATCCACTAGGACGTTAGAGAAAACATGATGCTTTTGGGTTCAATTCAATAACAAACAAGTTGGGTCCAGCAAGACATTCTCATAGCAATTGGCACAGCAAATTTAACGTACAATTCAGTTCCACTTGTCCCAATGAATAATCATGCACTTGGACAGGGTTAAATACTATAATTTGGCCAATAACAACATGTCAGTGTTCAGATAAATTTGTCTAAAAAGCTCAATAATGGGTTAAATGGTGTGGGACATGTATGTACTGGTGTTGTGCAGTGTGAGAGTGGTTTTAGAACTTACAGATGGGATCTAAAAGTTTTTTTTCAAACTTTATAAAACTTAGATAAAAACACTGAAAAATCACATACTGTACAGTAAAACACGTTTCTGTATACCAAAATATTGTAAGACTTACACTTTTTACCTATCATTTTTTATCATTGATAAAAAAAAAATGCAAATATCAGTCATTTTACACCTTTAAACTTCCAGTATTTTCTTATGGTCACTAATAGCCTTCTATATGGCCCTGCTATCAGAGTTGCCACTTTTTTTGGGACTCTATGATGATTTTCCCAGTTTTTTATACACTTCTGCCAGGTCGCTTTTTGTACAAAAGTCACACAACCTCGCCACGAGCCTAGCGAATAGCCATTTCTTATTGAATCTCTAATTTCATGGCTGCACATAATGCTGTGATGTACAGATGTAGCCACGTCCATTGTGGCTACGATGCGGTTGCATGGGCACTGCCAACATGCCGAGTTGACCTGCGCCTTAGTATGCTAGGCTGCGCCTTTTACTGCTCAATGCAATGTCAATGGGGCACAGCATGCATGCTCATCGTGCACACTCATTGTGGCTAACGAGATGCACCTGCGCCTAGTCGCAGTCGTGATGAGCGTGGCTACATCTGTATGCAAGTTTTATTATGTGTATTTGCTTTTGCAAGTTCTCATCTTCAGTATTGTAATTGAATTGACCCCATTATCTGTAGCGTTATGCTTGGGCCTGTTCATTATTACTTATATATAATGTTATTCTGTTTACAAAGCTAAAGGTTGCTTATATGCATGTTCCACCACAAACCTGTACACTTAATACTCACATGGTTTTAGGGAAAATAAGTCAAGGTGCAAGGTGAATTGAAAGTGTGGCAATGTTGGAATCTGGACATAGCTGGTCAGATCAGGAGTGTGGCTGAGTGGATCAGTAGTAAATGTTGATTGGCAGCCGTCCATAGTGATCTCTACATTGCCAGAGGGTTTGTTGTCGGATATATTGTGTAATCTAGGTTCGGAATCAGACATCTTATTTTATATGACAGTCAAAACCATTCAGACTAAATTGTTGTTTTTTTTAAAACTGAGAACCTGATGATTACTAAATTTACTCCCAAGTATGAATATGAAGTTGATGGCAGTCTACAGGAATTGTGTGACTTGTGCACTTTCCAGGAGTGGGATACAAGGAACATAGGGGCAGATGTACTGTAGTAAGCCTGGAGAAGTGATAAAGCAGTGATAAGTGTAAGATGATATGCACCAGCCAATCAGCTCCTAACTGTCAATTTACATATTGCAACTGATTGGCTGGTGCGTTTTCACCTTGCACTTATCACTGCTTTATGACTTCTCCAGGCTTAATACATCTGTCCCATGTTGTGTTGAAGAAATAGGTATCAGTTAACCCTTGGTTAACACTATTCTGAGAAGGTAGTGTAATTAGTTACTAGTGTATAAATAAAAATGTGCTTCATGTAGTCTAATAAGCTAAATAAATATATATAGTACACTCTCTGATTTGCTATATATCTTTTTATTTCTAACAGTTACTTCAATGAATGATTTAGACAAGCTTCCAGGCACATTTAGGTGTTAATTCAAAGATTATTAACATTTCCATTTTCACTCTCATGTGTCAACACTTTTTATATATTTAAGACGTACTGTACATTATGTAGACCTTACCGAAGACAGGTTGAAATAATACTCTTATCAATATAAGCATGCTGGAGGAATAAACCAACCAGAATTGAGTCAACAGGGAGAATATTTCACTTTCATGGCATGTAAAAATCTTTATTCCTTCTTGATGGCTGCAATTTATCTTCCTTTGTCCAGATTTTTATAAGTGACCACAGTTGCCCTGTACTTACTAAAGTTATAAACATTGCAAATGAAATTCACTGAGCAGACTTTAATTAATGACCTTTTCACAATCTCTCTACAGTGCTAGGTTTTATTTACTATTGTCTTTCAACATAATAATAGCAAATTAATCTTCTTATACAATGAACAAATAATGCTAGCACATAACAATTGCAATATATGAGGCAAAAAATGAAATAAAGATAAAATGACTCTACAGTATTTCACACTATATAGACATAACCTTATGTGCCAGGTTGGCTTGGCTGCCAGCCTATTCAACAGTAAAGTGCTCATAATAAGGATATTTATATAAAAGATGTGCTGCAATTCTATCCAATAGCATGTATTATGATTACAGTGTGTTTTTCAAGAACTGAAACAAACATGCAGAACACAGTAGCACATAGTAAAACATTTTAAGACCTCATTATATTTTACCTTGTGCTTAACAAAGAATCATAACTGTGAAAGTAATAATAACATATTACTATAGGAATACTATGTACTAGAAATGTGCATAGATGCATTTAATGGCTCTAGTTCAGGGTTAACATCTAGACTGTAAACTCAAACTATCAGTGCTCCAGAACTGTTATCAGGGCTATATAAAATATTATAAATCTCTGTGAGGAATGGTTGCACACAAATAAACGATAACAGTTGTAATACCAAGAGAGTCCACTGTTTGCTTACAAACATTTAGGGCTCAAGTCAATTAGATGAGCGTTTCCAAAAGTAAACTTGCAGCATAAACTCGCATAGATCATGGCAATGCAAGATTCAATTAGAAATGGTGATTGGCTGGCATTGTGGGGATATAGCACAATTTTGCTGCATAAAGCAACATGGAAGAAATGAATAAAATAGTGTACAATTCATCCTGAATCCCCTAAAACATAGTGTTTTATACCACATTGTAAAATGTTGCAAAAAACACACTTGATCCAAACAAAAAAACCCTTTCCAATCATTAAAACACCTCCACATACAGTACCTGTCCCACCTCATTTAATCCATTTTATATGCTTTTTAAGATAAACTCACCTGTAAAATGACATGTCCTTATTGGCCAAATTAATCTATTTAAACCCTTCCAAGAGCATTGTTATTTCTTGAGAGGAGCAGTGCCGGCCACAGTATTCTTGGGGCCTGGTACCAGTGCCATAACTAGACTTTTTAGCGCTGTGTGTAAGAAACAGCATTGGAGCCCCACCCATATATAAAACAGGACCAGTGCGCGCCAAAGACACGTGCCAAAAATATAGGGGTATGGCTTCATGGGAAGGGGCATGGCCACAGAGTTCCCTTGTACACATTCTGGCAGGCAGCGCTCCCTTTTACACAGAACAGCAGGTAGAGTCTCCTTTTACATATTAGGCAGGTAGAGTCCCCCTTTTAAACGTAAGGTAGGCAGAGTCCCCCTTTTTACACATTAGGCAGGAACAGTCCCCCTTTTTACACATTAGGCAGGCATTGTCCCCATTTTTACACATTGGACAGGCATAGTCACCCTTTATACACATTAGGCAGGCAGAGTCTGAGAGAGAGAAAGAGAGAGAGAGAGAGAATAAGTATTACACTTACAAAGTCCCTCTTCAGACACTGTAAGACTGGAGGCGCCGGGCAGGAGGGGGAAGAGCGCATGGGAAGCAGACACTTCCATTCCGTCTACTGCTTAGTGGGTGGAGCTACGGAAACCATCTGACAGTGTTGCGGCTGGAGAGGGGAAGCCGGGAGTGGGCGGGCAGCGCTGCAGCTAGCGGCGGTGGTCACGGCTCTGCGGGTTCATTTGCACCGCTGGCTTATATGTAGTTACAGCCTTGGTAACATGGCAAACATTTTCTAAAAGTAAATAATCTTTCTGCAAGCATTAGTTATTGAAAGTTTGAATACATTTCATATAGACATACTGTAAGTGTGCAAGCTTTTAGAGTATGCATGCAGCAGGCATGCTTTTGGATACTAGTGGGCCTTCATCCCGACTTACATGGCATGACTGGTAACTGTATTTCAAATAACAGTAAAGAAAATTGTTGTGAGAAATACAAATATTTCTCAAAATTACACAGTGTTAAGGATTTTTTTTAGTTTTAGAAGTTTAAATAAGGACTTTGAGTTTTTGGCTTAATATTAGAGTGTGGGCTTGTATTAAGGTTTAAGCATTATGGTATATGCATTTCGGTGTTGTACAAGGACAACCCAGGAGAACAAAGGACAAAACAAATACACTAAATCAATTAGTTAACAGTATCAAAAGCACTGTTGCCAGTGTAATATAAGCGAAAGTACAGTACGTACCATAATATTTAAACTTCAAACATCATGTTTACATACATAATAGACTAAAAAATCCATGAAGAAGACTACCATGAGATACAGTAATAAATGCACATTACAACAAAAGAGACATCCATCTCCAATGTTTTTACGCACCCTGACTGCCTGTCCCTATGTGCTCCAGCGGAATTAACACAGCCTGCTCGAGTGTCCTCCTCCTCCCCCAACTTGTAAACAGGGACCGGAAGAGACGTCTGATGTCATCACGTCTCTCCCAGAGGCGCGATTTGACATCCAGGGCTGTCTGGCAGGCAATGTCAGAGCGGGCAGAGCCGCAGAGACATCATGTCCCGGGGATAGCGGGGGCGGGGTGGTGGGTTCAATGGGTTGTCCTGCCAGGTGGTGCACCCCCAGTGCACAGAACATCGGAGTCTGGGACAGATGTACAATTTGTACTCCCCTTGTTGCCAGTCCTGGGGAGGGGTGTACCATAGGTTCTGCACTGTGTCCTGACATTTTTACCTTGAAACAATAATTTGGAATTGAATAGAAAATTAAATGGATCACAGTACCCGGTTCACTACTAAATGAACCAACCCCCAGAGTGGTATTAAAAGCAGCATGACAGACTTTTTTTAATGAATACTATGAGCCTTTTCTGACAGCTGTATCTGTGGTGCTTTTTTGTATGGCTATGGCAGCCTGGTTTTTAGTAAATTCTAATGTGAGAACCAGCCCTTGTGTACTTAAAATCTGTGCAATTACATGCAGTACCTATTTACAGTGACGTGTGGTGGGGTGAGGCAGGTAAGGCAGAGCCTTTCCTGACATGCTAACGTTTTTACAGTATAAAGTATCTGAAAAATGTAAAGAATATGTTAGAAATATCTTCTTTGTGTTATTCAAATAATTTTTATAGTCAAAACTCTGGGGTAAAAAGTCTATGGCAGGTGAGGACGCCTATCTTTTCCATACTTCTCTGATAAAAACTCACCAAATTTCCAGGAGTATATACTGCTGCACTTTTGCATAATGCCCACATGCATCCTTTGGCTTGTATACTGTATTGTGTGTAAATCTGACTCGGGTAATAGCTAGTGCCTCCTGAGCCATTTTCCTCACTGCACGTCCCTTGTACCTAAGCATATCACACCCAAAATTCTTACCTCCATAGTCATCATCATTAGTATTAGGACTTATATCAGACTCATGCTAGACTCAAAAGATCCAGCTGAAAAAGACGTCCTATCTCTGCATGCTACAATTTAGCAAGCAAGCTAACTTACACACAAGTGACTTATGAAACTCCCATGACACTCCTAAAGTACTTCCATGAGAGAAGAGTTCTGTGCTTTCACATGGCCACTGCCCAGGTACTGACCAGTTCACGCAAAGTGTGGTCCACCATGGGATGGTTCAATCCGTATGCACTGGCAATCTGTGTCTGTGAGTGGATATCTGATTCAACGCCTGCTCAGAGGTCCATTTCTTTCTTTGACACCTGTGTGGTACTGTATCCAGGAAATCCGTGAGATCCATGTACATTGTGACTTGTGAATCAGCCCCTTTGTTCCCTAGTGAAGTCATAGTTTGCTATATGATACATATATGCAACATTTATATGATTAGAAACAAAGCAAGTACACTTTTATTGTAACAGTACATATCTGTGTGTATTCCTTGTGGCGCCCTATGAGATAATAATAATAATAATAATAATAATAATAATAATAATAATAATAAAAAAGACAGTGGTATTTAATAAATGGTAACAGAGCTGAAGTGACTGGAGCAGTGTCATTATACTGTATGGTTTTGGGAATGGATCCAAGCAAGAAGTCACAGACTGAGAGTTTGCTTGTGGAATAAGCAGGGTGCTCCAACAGCAGAATACAGATGTGATGATCTTGTGAAACGGATGCAGGTTTTTTGTGTCAAAAACAACTATTTGCCATAAAGTTCATATCCAGTTTGTTTTAAAACTCCATATATGAGGCTTATATTAATACATGTGAAAATTTTAAATCAATGTTTTGATAATAATTTTAATCTTTCATTAATTCCTTTAATCTTTCTTAATTCCATCTGACATGGCAGTTTAGTCATTCATTAAAATCAGTGTGACGGACTGTTAGCAGAAGTATGCCAGTACTCAGCAGCGTGCAATGAGTGATTTTCTGATTAAACAGGGTAGTTTACAGTCCTACCATTGAAGAAAATGTAAGAGGATACCGTTTACTCTCCACTACATGGGTATAGTTTTCTGCAAATTAAGGGGTTGCAAATTTCCCCAAAAAATATATGCAGAAAGTATTTGTTTTAAGAGTAAGACTACATCAATCTACGTAATAACGCAGAATGACATGTTTTGCAGTATACACCTGCCTTCCCTTCCTTGCCAATGGCTCTAATTGCCACAACAGAGAGGGCACATTTCAACAGAATAGAGCCAGCCATGGCACAGGCAAGCATTACAGGTAAGTGAGGCAAATGGGAATGGGACAGGGTAGAAGATCAGATGAGCAGCATACTATACTGTATAGCAGGTCCATTTTACTAGTAAAACAAAAGCTATTTAACAACTTAATATAAGTAACAATGGGGGTAAGTCAGACCTGATTGCTTGTGTGCGTTTTTGCACAGCAGGCGAACAGATCCGAACTGCGCATGCGTATCCACCGCAATGCACAGGTGCGACAGATGGTTGTAAAAGGGATCGCCAGTCAGCGACGGGATGGTGCGAAAAATCCATTTGCACGGGCATTCACAAGGAGATTGACAGGAAGAGGGCGTTTGTGGGTGTCAACTGACGGTTTTCAGGGAGTGTCTGGAAAAACGCAGGTGGGACCAAGCATTTGAAAGGAGGGTGTCTGATGTCAAATCCGGTCCTGAAAAAGCTGATGTGATCGCAGCAGCTGAGTAAGTCCTGGGCTGCGCAGAGACTGCACAAAATCAGTTTGTGCAGCTCTGCTACACATGCGTTCACACACTTGCACAGCAAAAAAGCACTCCCCCTGTAGTCTCTCTGATCGCAGGCTGCAAAAATCGATGCCTAGAGATCAGGTCTAAATAACCCCCAATATGCAATATGAGTAACCTCCGTGACATTGTTGTGGTGTTGTAGTATACAATATATCCTTTGCTCTATTTACTGTCTCTTCTGTCTTCTTGTAGTCTCTGGTTGTCAGAGGGGGCAAGCATAGATTGGGTGGTATTCATGTGACTCCAAAGTCCCGCCCCCTCACTATCCTGATGGTCAGCATGCCGACCAACAGGGACTATTTCCACTCGTGGGTGTCCACGACACGCAAAGAGTGGGAATAGAACCCGTGGCGACCGAGCTTGCTGCACTCGCCCCTCCCCGCCAGGATCCCGGCGTCGGTATGCTGATCGGCGGTCAGGAGACCATCAGTCAGCCATACCACACCCCATAGATTACACTGGATGCTGGGCCTAATTCAGACCTGATCGCAGCAGCAAAATCTTTCTCTAATGGGCAAAACCATGTGCACTGCAGGTGGGACAGATATAACATGTGCAGAGAGTTAGATTTGGGTGGGTTATTTTGTTTCTGTGCAGGGTAAATACTGGCTGCTTTATTTTTACACTGCAATTTAGATTTCAGTTTGAACACACCCCACCCAAATCTAACTCTCCCTGCACACGTCATATTTGCCCCTCCTGCACTGCACATGGTTTTGCCCATTAGAGAAAAATGTTTGCTCTGTGATCAGGTCTGAATTAGGCCCACAGTATGATAGCTTAAAAAATATTATTATGTTAGTTACTTAATATTGAGGGATTTATTTAATAAGTTGAGAAAAGGATCAAAAGCTCAATGTGCATGTGTAGTACACACTGCAGGAACTCCTTTCCGGCTGCATTAAACTGTCAGTGAGGGATAAATATGGTTTGCATAGCAATGGGCTTTACGGGGAGTCAGGATGTCCAGGAATGTGGTGGGCCTAGCCCCGTTTATGGTGCAGATCTGGTGCAGGTAGTCCAAGTGTGTGCTGGGGAGGCAAGGTACGCTGGGCTCATCATTCTGCTCAATGGAGTGAAGGGTGGCCCGAACTAGGTTGCCTGATGGTATGGCTGCAGTCTGTGTGTGTGTTTGTGTTTGTGTGTGTGTGTGTGTGTGTGTGTGTCTGTGTGTGTGTGTGTGTGTGTGTGTGTGTGTGTGTGAGGGGGGGGGGTGTAGCTTGCAGCCTAAACTTTGTTGAATCCATTGATGTCATACAGCTTGGCAGCATGCCATGCTATGCTATGCTATTGCCAACGTGCAGCAGTAATACTCCCATGCTAAAGCCACCTGTCTCCTCGCAGAAGTACATGAAGGTGATGGGTGGGCTGTGGATCACGGAGACCTAGCAAGCACTTGGCGCAACTGAATCTTCAGGACTGAAGTTCAGATCTTGTCAAACAGCTTCTTCAGCTTCTCCAGGTTCTCCATGAAATTCGGGTTGTCCCTACTTTCCCTGTCACTGTTGAAGGTTACCCAGGCCTAGCGGGCAATTCTCTGAATCTGGCAGTTTATCTCATCCCACAGCATCTCCTCCACCTCTCTGCACTCCTCCTCTGTCCTAGGCTCTAGTTACGCTAGCAGCTCTTGGAGTGCAGTGTGCATGGTGCTTTGGACAAACACATTTCCTGGCAGGGGAGGAGTGTGTGATCAGTGCTTCTGGTGTCACAACTTGCTGCAGTGCCTGAGTCTCTCTCTCCTCTCATTGGAGATGACAGTGGCTCACAAGAAAAGCAAGGTTGATCTCCATGAACTCTGCAAGGTCTTCCCGGAATCAAATATCATTGAAATAATGTGGTAATAGATTTGCAATATGTGGTACATTTCAAACTATTACTGCATTTTTAACTAAATAGATCCCTAGGATACTTTCATTACTTTGGATTACATTTACTGTAAACTGATCCTTACTGCTATCAGATCCTGCTTCACATCTTACCACTTATCAGGTACGGGTGAGGTATGAGTTGCCGGCGGCCGGGTCCCCGGAGGCCAGCATACCGGCACTGGGATCCTGACCACCATCTTGCTGACAGTGGGGCGAGTGCAAATGAGCCCCTTGTGGGCTCGCTGCACTCGCCATGCTGTGGGCACGGTGGCATGCTAGCTATCTATTCTCCCTCCAGGAGGGTCGTGGACCCCCAAGAGGGAGAAAAGGTGTCGGTATGACGGTTGTCGGTATTCCGGCACCGGTATACTGTGCGCCGGGATCCCAACAACCGGTATATTGAATACCACCCATCAGGTACATAACTGCATTAATAACACTGGTATGTACTGTAAAATGCAATTAAATCACAAAGGACAACTCCACCGGTAAGAGCTGTCCTTTGCGATAGAAGGACTTTCTGGTTTAGGACCCGGTAGCCCTTCTGCGCATGCACAGAATAAATAATCACCATGGAGGGTGCTTGGAAAATGCTAAAAGAAGCCCATAGACTTCTATTGGGAAGCATTTGATATCCCGGCTGTTGGGATTCCGGTGCTCAGCATACCGGCACCGAGATCCCGACCGCCTTGATACTGACAACTATTCTCCCTCTTGGGGTGTCCACGACACCCCTGGAGGGAGAATAAATAGCAGGGTATGCGTAGCGAGCCACCGTGCCCACAGCGTGACTAGAGCAGGGAGCCCACAAGGGTCTCTTTTGCACTCACCCCGATGCTGGCATTCTGGCGGCTGGGATCCCGGTGCTATTATGCTGGGCGCTGGGATCCCGACAGCCGGGATATCGTAGTAGACCCCTTCTATTGAGTAATGCAACATAAAGATGGCATTACCCACCCTGTCCAAGCTCTGGAATGTATCACATTTCAGAAGCTTTTTACATATGGATATTTTGAGCTTTAGTACATTTCACCCTGTGTGAGAGAGTGAAAGCAATTATAATGCATTGGACTAGCTCTAATTTATTTGGCCAAAAGGAAAGCATTTCCTTATTGTAGTACAATGTAAACAATTTAGTTTTTGGAAAAATCAAAGTGTTTACAGTTGGATATTGTGTGAGGGGCAGTATCAATGGCTGCTGTGGTCCTGGGTAGAGATGAGCGCCTGAAATTTTTCGGGTTTTGTGTTTTGGTTTTGGGTTCGGTTCCGCGGCCGTGTTTTGGGTTCGACCGCGTTTTGGCAAAACCTCACCGAATTTTTTTTGTCGGATTCGGGTGTGTTTTGGATTCGGGTGTTTTTTTTAAAAAACACTAAAAAACAGCTTAAATCATAGAATTTGGGGGTCATTTTGATCCCATATTATTATTAACCTCAAAAACCATAATTTCCACTCATTTTCAGTCTATTCTGAATACCTCACACCTCACAATATTATTTTTAGTCCTAAAATTTGCACCAAGGTCGCTGGATGACTAAGCTAAGCGACACTAGTGGCCGACACAAACACCTGGCCCATCTAGGAGTGGCACTGCAGTGTCACGCAGGATGTCCCTTCCAAAAAACCCTCCCCAATCAGCACATGACGCAAAGAAAAAAAGAGGCGCAATGAGGTAGCTGACTGTGTGAGTAAGATAAGCGACCCTAGTGGCCGACACAAACACCGGGCCCATTTAGGAGTGGCACTGCAGTGTCACGCAGGATGTCCCTTCCAAAAAACCCTCCCCAATCAGCACATGACGCAAAGAAAAAAAGAGGCGCAATGAGGTAGCTGACTGTGTGAGTAAGATTAGCGACCCTAGTGGCCGACACAAACACCGGGCCCATTTAGGAGTGGCACTGCAGTGTCACGCAGGATGTCCCTTCCAAAAAACCCTCCCCAATCAGCACATGACGCAAAGAAAAAAAGAGGCGCAATGAGGTAGCTGACTGTGTGAGTAAGATTAGCGACCCTAGTGGCCGACACAAACACCGGGCCCATTTAGGAGTGGCACTGCAGTGTCACGCAGGATGTCCCTTCCAAAAAACCCTCCCCAATCAGCACATGACGCAAAGAAAAAAAGAGGCGCAATGAGGTAGCTGACTGTGTGAGTAAGATTAGCGACCCTAGTGGCCGACACAAACACCGGGCCCATTTAGGAGTGGCACTGCAGTGTCACGCAGGATGTCCCTTCCAAAAAACCCTCCCCAATCAGCACATGACGCAAAGAAAAAAAGAGGCGCAATGAGGTAGCTGACTGTGTGAGTAAGATTAGCGACCCTAGTGGCCGACACAAACACCGGGCCCATTTAGGAGTGGCACTGCAGTGTCACGCAGGATGTCCCTTCCAAAAAACCCTCCCCAATCAGCACATGACGCAAAGAAAAAAAGAGGCGCAATGAGGTAGCTGACTGTGTGAGTAAGATTAGCGACCCTAGTGGCCGACACAAACACCGGGCCCATTTAGGAGTGGCACTGCAGTGTCACGCAGGATGTCCCTTCCAAAAAACCCTCCCCAATCAGCACATGACTCAAAGAAAAAAAGAGGCGCAATGAGGTAGCTGACTGTGTGAGTAAGATTAGCGACCCTAGTGGCCGACACAAACACCGGGCCCATTTAGGAGTGGCACTGCAGTGTCACGCAGGATGTCCCTTCCAAAAAACCCTCCCCAAACAGCACATGACGCAAAGAAAAAGAAAAGAAAAAAGAGGTGCAAGATGGAATTGTCCTTGGGCCCTCCCACCCACCCTTATGTTGTATAAACAAAACAGGACATGCACACTTTAACCAACCCATCATTTCAGTGACAGGGTCTGCCACACGACTGTGACTGATATGACGGGTTGGTTTGGACCCCCCCCAAAAAAGAAGCAATTAATCTCTCCTTGCACAAACTGGCTCTACAGAGGCAAGATGTCCACCTCATCATCACCCTCCGATATATCACCGTGTACATCCCCCTCCTCACAGATTATCAATTCGTCCCCACTGGAATCCACCATCTCAGCTCCCTGTGTACTTTGTGGAGGCAATTGCTGCTGGTCAATGTCTCCGCGGAGGAATTGATTATAATTCATTTTAATGAACATCATCTTCTCCACATTTTCTGGATGTAACCTCGTACGCCGATTGCTGACAAGGTGAGCGGCGGCACTAAACACTCTTTCGGAGTACACACTTGTGGGAGGGCAACTTAGGTAGAATAAAGCCAGTTTGTGCAATGGCCTCCAAATTGCCTCTTTTTCCTGCCAGTATAAGTATGGACTGTGTGACGTGCCTACTTGGATGCGGTCACTCATATAATCCTCCACCATTCTTTCAATGGTGAGAGAATCATATGCAGTGACAGTAGACGACATGTCCGTAATCGTTGTCAGGTCCTTCAGTCCGGACCAGATGTCAGCATCAGCAGTCGCTCCAGACTGCCCTGCATCACCGCCAGCGGGTGGGCTCGGAATTCTGAGCCTTTTCCTCGCACCCCCAGTTGCGGGAGAATGTGAAGGAGGAGATGTTGACAGGTCGCGTTCCGCTTGACTTGACAATTTTCTCACCAGCAGGTCTTTCAACCCCAGCAGACTTGTGTCTGCCGGAAAGAGAGATCCAAGGTAGGCTTTAAATCTAGGATCGAGCACGGTGGCCAAAATGTAGTGCTCTGATTTCAACAGATTGACCACCCGTGAATCCTTGTTAAGCGAATTAAGGGCTCCATCCACAAGTCCCACATGCCTAGCGGAATCGCTCCGTGTTAGCTCCTCCTTCAATGTCTCCAGCTTCTTCTGCAAAAGCCTGATGAGGGGAATGACCTGACTCAGGCTGGCAGTGTCTGAACTGACTTCACGTGTGGCAAGTTCAAAGGGCATCAGAACCTTGCACAACGTTGAAATCATTCTCCACTGCGCTTGAGACAGGTGCATTCCACCTCCTATATCGTGCTCAATTGTATAGGCTTGAATGGCCTTTTGCTGCTCCTCCAACCTCTGAAGCATATAGAGGGTTGAATTCCACCTCGTTACCACTTCTTGCTTCAGATGATGGCAGGGCAGGTTCAGTAGTTTTTGGTGGTGCTCCAGTCTTCTGTACGTGGTGCCTGTACGCCGAAAGTGTCCCGCAATTCTTCTGGCCACCGACAGCATCTCTTGCACGCCCCTGTCGTTTTTTAAATAATTCTGCACCACCAAATTCAAGGTATGTGCAAAACATGGGACGTGCTGGAATTTGCCCATATTTAATGCACACACAATATTGCTGGCGTTGTCCGATGCCACAAATCCACAGGAGAGTCCAATTGGGGTAAGCCATTCCGCGATGATCTTCCTCAGTTGCCGTAAGAGGTTTTCAGCTGTGTGCGTATTCTGGAAAGCGGTGATACAAAGCGTAGCCTGCCTAGGAAAGAGTTGGCGTTTGCGAGATGCTGCTACTGGTGCCGCCGCTGCTGTTCTTGCGGCGGGAGTCCATACATCTACCCAGTGGGCTGTCACAGTCATATAGTCCTGACCCTGCCCTGCTCCACTTGTCCACATGTCCGTGGTTAAGTGGACATTGGGTACAACTGCATTTTTTAGGACACTGGTGAGTCTTTTTCTGACGTCCGTGTACATTCTCGGTATCGCCTGCCTAGAGAAGTGGAACCTAGATGGTATTTGGTAACGGGGGCACACTGCCTCAATAAATTGTCTAGTTCCCTGTGAACTAACGGCGGATACCGGACGCACGTCTAACACCAACATAGTTGTCAAGGCCTCAGTTATCCGCTTTGCAGCAGGATGACTGCTGTGATATTTCATCTTCCTCGCAAAGGACTGTTGAACAGTCAATTGCTTACTGGAAGTAGTACAAGTGGGCTTACGACTTCCCCTCTGGGATGACCATCGACTCCCAGCAGCAACAACAGCAGCGCCAGCAGCAGTAGGCGTTACACGCAAGGATGCATCGGAGGAATCCCAGGCAGGAGAGGACTCGTCAGAATTGCCAGTGACATTGCCTGCAGGACTATTGGCATTCCTGGGGAAGGAGGAAATTGACACTGAGGGAGTTGGTGGGGTGGTTTGCGTGAGCTTGGTTACAAGAGGAAGGGATTTACTGGTCAGTGGACTGCTTCCGCTGTCACCCAAAGTTTTTGAACTTGTCACTGACTTATTATGAATGCGCTGCAGGTGACGTATAAGGGAGGATGTTCCGAGGTGGTTAACGTCCTTACCCCTACTTATTACAGCTTGACAAAGGGAACACACGGCTTGACACCTGTTGTCCGCATTTCTGTTGAAATAGTTCCACACCGAAGAGCTGATTTTTTTGGTATTTTCACCAGGCATGTCAACGGCCATATTCCTCCCACGGACAACAGGTGTCTCCCCGGGTGCCTGACTTAAACAAACCACCTCACCATCAGAATCCTCCTGGTCAATTTCCTCCCCAGCGCCAGCAACACCCATATCCTCCTCATCCTGGTGTACTTCAACACTGACATCTTCAATCTGACTATCAGGAACTGGACTGCGGGTACTCCTTCCAGCACTTGCAGGGGGCGTGCAAATGGTGGAAGGCGCATGCTCTTCACGTCCAGTGTTGGGAAGGTCAGGCATCGCAACCGACACAATTGGACTCTCCTTGTGGATTTGGGATTTCGAAGAACGCACAGTTCTTTGCGGTGCTACTGCTTTTGCCAGCTTGAGTCTTTTCATTTTTCTAGCGAGAGGCTGAGTGCCTCCATCCTCATGTGAAGCTGAACCACTAGCCATGAACATAGGCCAGGGCCTCAGCCGTTCCTTGCCACTCCGTGTGGTAAATGGCATATTGGCAAGTTTACGCTTCTCCTCCGACAATTTTATTTTAGTTTTTGGAGTCCTTTTTTTACTGATATTTGGTGTTTTGGATTTGACATGCTCTGTACTATGACATTGGGCATCGGCCTTGGCAGACGACGTTGCTGGCATTTCATCGTCTCGGCCATGACTAGTGGCAGCAGCTTCAGCACGAGGTGGAAGTGGATCTTGATCTTTCCCTAATTTTGGAACCTCAACATTTTTGTTCTCCATATTTTAATAGGCACAACTAAAAGGCACCTCAGGTAAACAATGGAGATGGATGGATACTAGTATACAATTATGGACGGACTGCCGAGTGCCGACACAGAGGTAGCTACAGCCGTGAACTACCGTACTGTGTCTGCTGCTAATATAGACT